>NC_082704.1:3009803-3309803 GCF_949987515.2 Delphinus delphis
AAAAAATAATCCATAGGACAGGTATTTTGAATATATGTGAAGTCTACACCATGACAATAGCGTCTATGGTACAGTCACAGACACTGATCATTTATTAGCTCACAAAGAAAATATCAGTAGTTTCCATAAAATGTGAATATTACAAGAACATTCTCTGATTAAAATGCAATCACATGAGAATATGCTAATAAAAACAAAAATAGAAAGGTCTTTCTACCTGAAAATGTAGGGATCTCCTATTAATTTCTGTGTGAAATGGGAACTACAAACTGAAATTACAGAATTAAAACATAATAATGACAATAAAAGCACTACATATCAGAATCTATGGAATATATTTAATGACGTGATCAGGGAAAAAATTTTTTTGCATTAAACATATTTATTCAGGAAACTGAAACAACAGAAAACTGAATTAAGATCCTAGCTCATAAAACTAGAAAAAAATTTTAAAAGTAAACCAAAAGAAAGCATAAAAAAGGACATAATAAAAGTAAAAGCAGAAATTAATGAAAAGAAAGATAGAAAAATGGTCTAAAAATTAAAATATAGTTTTGTATAGATGAACAATATAGAAAAACTATGACCTAACTTTATCAAGAGAAAAATGGATAAAGGAAGAACAAATATGCAAAATAAGAAATGACAAGAGTGAAATCAGCATTGAAACAAAAGAAATTTTAAAACTTATATGAGATTCTAGGTAAACAAATTTGAAACCAAATTTGAAAACCTACAGGAAATGAATAATGTCCTAAGGAAATCCAAGTTACCAAAACTGACCCTGTTAGAGTTAGAATGCTGAAACAGATCAGTTTCTATAGAAGGAATATACAACACAAAGTTATTAGGGGACAACTCCACCAAAGAAACAAACAAACAAACCTGGACCCAGATGATTTCAAGAGGAAAAAGGTAAAACTACATCCATATCTCACTCCATAGTCAAAAAAATAGACTCCAAATAGATTAGAGAGTTAAATGTATGAAATGAAACCATACAAGTATTAGAAGAAAACATGGGGGAATTCCTCTTTAATCTTGGTGTAGGAAAAGACTTTCTATGACTCAAATTCCAGGGGCAATTAATTAACTAATTTCATAAATTTGATTACCTATTCAAAATTTGCATGGCAAATGCACCATAAACAAAGTCAAAAGACAACTAACAAATGGGTAAACTTTTGCAACATATACCACAGGCGAAGGACTAATAAATTTAATATATGAAGGACTCTTGAAAATTGAAGGACATAGAGGCAGTACCAGGGAAGAAAGAGCAGACAATTCAGTATAACTGACGTAGAGTGGATCAAGGGAGGATTACTATCAAGTTAGGGTTAGGAGGAGCACTGGAGGAGAGACATACTTAGCTCTGCAATTTAGGAAGAATAGTAAATTGGCTTGGTGCAAGTGAATTAGAAAGGCAAGGAGAGGGGTTCAGAAGCTTTTAAAGTAATCAATCTAAGAGATAATGGTGGCTCAAACTAAGAAAGTGACTATGAGGATTAAGAAGGAAAGATGAATTAAAGAGCTATTGAAGAGGCAGAATTTACTGGATTTATAAACCAAACAGATGTGGGTGAGTTGGGAGTCCTGGATGAAACCTGAGATTTCAGCATAAGCAATGAGGTAGATGTTAGTGTCACAGAGAATGTAGAGAATGCAAACATTTAAATTCTGTCTCAGGATTACATATGATGATCCATGTAAATTTTTCACTGCTGTCCTCCGCACACGGAAATTATGAAATAAGGTTAGTCGTTGTTACTTCAGGCTAAACTGGTTTGATTTGTCCTAACAGAATCGACTATAAAGTACTATTCACAATACATATTGACATTCTTTAAGCAGATCTGAATTCAAATTGCACAACTTTCTAGCTTTGTGACTCTAGACTCTTCCTCAGGAAAAAAAAAGAGTAATAATATCAACCTGGCAGCGTTTTTATGAGAATTAGAGATAAGAGAGGTAAAGTGCTTTGAGTGATACCTATCACATAGTAAGAACTTAGTAAACTATAGTTTAAACAAAAGGCAACATTGTTGGTTTCATGCCTCTAAATTAGGACAAGAGATTTGCCCTTGTTTATCTTTGTATTTCCCATAGACCCTACCCGCCCTAGAAGAGGGTCTTATACGTAATAGATACTCAATAAATAAGTATCAAATCTATGATAATTGTTTGTTGCTTGACCTTTCTTTTTTCCTGCTTATCTGCCCAAGGCTGTTAACCTTCGTTTTAAAAGTATTCTTTTCATAGTTATAACCCCTTCTCCTTGCTCAAAATTTATTTTGCTTAATATCCCCCTCTCTCTCTCTTACAGGCAAATGATGACCCATGCTTCCTAATTTCTGACACTTTCTTATAAAACTTCTTGACAACTACTCCCATCTCCACTCCCAACCCCCCACAGGAGTTTCATTCAACAGTGGAATCTCAGTCCGTCTGGCTTGGCTGTGATGGAAATTACTCAGGCTGCTGAATTTTTCTGAAACTCTCGCTGATCTCCAGAACTTCCACCAGAATTAAGAACAGTCAATTAATGACATGGTCAAACAGCTTGAATTTAATCAAAGTGAGCCATAGCCACCAGAAAAAAGGCATTTAATTTGATCTGAAATATTTGCACAAGAAAATATGTCAAATCTCAGACATGACTTGTGATTAACACCTCTATAAAAATAAAGAGCAATTTGAAATTTTTAAAAAATTGAGTGCAAGGGACCAAAAACTCAATCGAAAAGTGAGGAAAATATAAAAACAGACAATTCAACAAAAAAAATAGGATATAAAAATGCCCATTAAGTACATGAAAAATGTTCAAACTCAGTACATAATTAGAGAACTGCTGATTAAAACCACACTGAGATACCTATCAGACAAGCAAAAAAAATTAAAAAGTGTGATGACAGAATCTGTTGAAGAGTCTGTGGCGAAGCAGTCACTCACATACATTGCTGCTGAGAATACAAATCAGTGCAACACTTCCACAGAGAAATTGGCCATACCTAACATAACCTTTCAGCCCAGAAATCCCTATTCTAAGAATCTATATTTGAAGATGAACTTCCAACAATCCAAAAATACATATGCACAAGGATGTTCATTGCAACATAGTTTGTAATTGCAAAATATTGGAAACAACTGAAACGCCCATAGATAGGAGAGTGTTTGAATAAATTGTGCAACATTGGCACAATGGAGTCCTATACAACTGTAAAAAGGAATGAAGAACTGATACGGAATGATTTCTATGACATACTGCCCAAGAGAAGAAAATTAAGGTGCAGCAGGGCAAAAAAAAAGGTTCCAAAAATGTGCTTCTCCATAAAAGCAAGGAGAATACCTCAAAAACTGTCAAAATCAACTTTTTCAGAAGTCTGGAAATTAACCTAAGTCTTGCAACAACCCAAGGAGGATTTATTTAAGAAAAATGACTGCATTTTGGTAAGAACAGTGAGTTTGGTGGTGCTTTAACTAGCACTCATTTCATTCCCCTCCCTTAGCTCCTCAGTAGCTTTGAAAAGGCAATAGCTTCACAACTAAAGCAGTTCTGAAAACCAGAAACCTAGTGGCCACTGAAGGAGACTTAACAGGTTTGGGGTTGCACAAAATTCTTTGCGTGGGTTTTAGTAGGTTGTGTCTTTCAAGGAATTGGTCCATTTCATCTAGTTATCAAATTTATGAGCATAGAAGTGTTCATAGTATTCTTTTATTATCCTCTTAATATCTTTGGGATCACTAGAGATGACCGGTCTTTCATTTCTGATATTAGCAATTTGTATTCTCTCTCTTTATTTTGTAGCTAGCCTGGCTAGAGATTTACCAATTTTATTGATCTCTTCAAAGAATTAGCTTTCCATTTCATTAATTTTAATCTATCAATTTCCTGTTTTCAATGTTATTGATTTCTGATCTGATCTTTATTGTTTCTTTCCTTCTGTTTGTTTTAGACTCATATTACACTTCTCTCTCTAGTATCCCATATCCACAAACATATATATATACACCAATCTTCATAGCAGTATTATTCGCAATAGTCAAAAGGTGGAAACAATCCAAACTTTCACTGGTAGATGAATGGATAAACAACATGTGGTACATAAGTACAAAAGAATATTATTCAGCCTTAAAAATGAATGAAATTTTGATCTATGCTACAACATGGATGCACTTTGAAAACTATGCTAAAAAACAACAACTAGCTGGGTAGGTGGGGCGAACTCATGATATAGTCAAGACCCATAAACCCAGGCGGGCAACCCACAAATGGGAGGATAATTACAACTGCAGAGGTTCTCCCTAAGGAACATGGGGTCTGAGCCCCACCTCAGGCTCCCCAGCCTGGGGGCCCTTTGCTGGGAAGATGAGCCCCCCAGAGCATTTGGCTTTGAAGGCCAGTGGGGTTTACTTTTGGGAGTCCCAGAGAGCTGGGGGGAAATAAAAATTCCATGCTTAAAGGGGCACACAAAATCTCATATGCTCTGGGACCCAGGGCAGAAGCAATAATTTGAAAGAAGCTTGGGTCAGACCTACCTGCTGATCTTAGAGAATCTCCCAGAGAGACAGGAGGCAACTGCAGCTCACCCTGGGAATATAGACACTGGTGCTGGCAAGTGTCATTTTGGAATTCTCCTTCTAGTTTATTAGCCTCAGGACCCACATCTGCCCCTGCTCACCAGACTGTAGACACCCATACCGGAATGCCTCAGGTCAAGCAACTAGCCAGGCAGGGACACAGCCTCACTCACCAACAAGCAGGCTGCCTTCAGAACCTCAGAGCCCACAGCCACCCCTAGACATGGACCTGCCCACCAGAGGGCCCAGAACCTGGTCCCACACAACAGTGCACCAGCACTAGACCTGATACCCCCAGGGCCCTCCAGCCAGGGACCCTGGGATCCCAGCTCCACCCACCAGTGGGCAGGCACCAGCCCCAGAATCCCTGGGCCGACCCACCAGTGAGCCTGCTGTAGCCTCAGGAACAGTCTTACCCATTAGCAGGCAGACACTAGCCATAGGACTACCATAGCCCCTCAGCCTATGGACCCAGCCCATCCACCAACAAGCCAGTACCAGCCCTGGGACCATCTGGGCCATTTCCCTGCCCACTAGCAGGCCAACACAAGCTTTGAAACATCCCAGACCCTGCAACCAGCTGTTTCAGGAACCTGCCCCACCCACCAGTGGCCCAAAACCAGCTCTGAGACCCCGGGATCCTGCAGCCAGGACCCAAGACCCAGGAACCATGACCCAGGACCCAGCTCTGCCTGGGCCCTAACTCCATCCACCAGTGAGCCAGCACTAGCCCCAGGGCTCCCTAGGATTCTGCAGTCAGCTGCCTTGTGACCTGGCCCCACCAAACAGTTGCCAGCAGGCTCCATACCAGGCAGCCAACTGGATGGGAGACCAAGCAAGCCTACCAGACCACCCACAGAAGTCAGCCCATCACAACAAAAGAAGCCATGCAGCCTACATTGGGGGCATCCCTAGAGCATATAGTTCTTGTGACCAGAGGGAACTGTGTTGCTGAGATGCATATAGGATGTCTCCTACAAAAGGCCACATCTCCAAGGTTGAGGAATGTAACCAAACTACCAGATACATAGAAATAAAACCAGCAAGTTAGACAAACTGAGGCAACAGAGTAATATGTTCCAAATGAAGGAACAAGATAAAATCCCAGAAGAAGAACTAAGTGAAATGGAGATAGGCAATCTACCTGAGGAAGAGTTCAGGGTAATGATAGTGAAAAATGATCAAAGATCTCAAGAAAAGAATAGATGGACAAAGCAGGAAGTTAGAAGTCTTAAACAAAGAGTTAGAAAATATAAAGAACAACCAAAGAGAGATGAAAATACAATAACTGAAATGAAAAATACACTGGAAGGAATCAGCAATAGAATAAATGATTCAGAAGAACAGATGAGTGAGCTGGAAGACAGAGTAGTGGAAATCACTGATACTGAACAAAAAAAAAGAACAAAGAATGAAAAGAAATGGGGACTATTTAAGAGACCTCTGGGACAACATTAAGCACATTAGTATTCCCATTATAGGGGTCCCAGGAGAAGAAGAGAAAGAACAATTACTTTAAATGCAAATAGACTAAATGCTCCAATCAAAAAACTAAGAGTGGCTGAATGGATACCAAAAAAAAAAAAAAAAAAAAACCTGTATATATGCTGCCTACAAGATACTCACTTCTGATCTAAAGACACACACAGAAACTGAAGAGATGGAAAAAGATATTCCATGCAAACAGAAATCAAAAGAAAGCCAAGGTAGCAGTACTTATATCAGACGAAATAGACTTTAATAAAGACTCTTACAAGAGACAAGGAAGGACATTACATAATGATCAAGGGATCAATCCAAGAAGAAGATGTAATAATTGTTAAGTAGATATGCACCCAACATAGAAGCACCTCAATATATAAGGCAAATGTTAACAGACATATAAGAAGAAATTGACAGTAACACAATAATAGTGGGGGACTTTAACACCCCACTTACATCAATGGACAGATCATCCAGACAGAAAATCAATAAGGAAACAGTGGCATTAAATGACACTTTAGACCAGATAGACTTAATAGATTATATATATATATAATAGATTATATATATAGAGAGAGAGATAGAGAGACAGAGAGAGACAGAGAGACAGAGAGACAGAGAGACGGAATATTCCAACCAAAAACAGAAGAATACATATTCATTTCAAGTGCACATGGAATGTTCTCCAGGATAGATCACACACCAGTCCATAAAACAAGCCTCTGTAAATTTAAGAAAATTGAAATCATATCAAGCATCTTTTCTGACTACAGTGCTATGAGACTACAGATCAACTGCAAAAACACATGGAGGCTAAGCAATATGCTACTAAACACACAGTGGATCACTAAAGAAATCTAAGAAGAAAAAAGTACCTGGAAACAAATGAAAACAAAGCACAATGACCCAAAAATCCATGAGACACAGCTAAAACAGTTCTAAGAGGGAAGTTTATACCAATAAAAGCTGTCTCAAGAAACAAGAAAAATCTCAAATAAACAACCTAACATTACACCTAAAGGAAGTAGAGAAAGAAAGAACAAACAAAACCAAAGTTAGTAGAAGGAAAGAAATCATAAAGATCAAAGCAGAAAAAAAAAATGAAATAGAGACTAAAAGAACAATAAAAAGATCAATGAAACTAAAAGCTGGTTCTTTGGAAAGATAAACATAATTGATAAACCTTTAGCCAAACTCACCAAGGAAAAAAGGGAGAGGGCTTAAATCAATAAAATCAGAAATGAAAAAGAAGGTAAAACCAACACCACAGAAATACAAAGGATAATAAGAGACTCCTATAAAAAACTATATGCCAATAAAATGGACAACCTAGAAGAAATAGACAAATTCCTAGAAATATACAATATCCCAAGACTGAACCAGGAAGACAGGGAAAATATGAACAGACCAATTACCATCAATGAAGTGGAATCAGTAATCAAAAAACTCCCAACAAATAAAAGTCCAGGACCAGATGGCTTCACAAGTGAACTAGACACAACATTTAGAGAAGAGTTAACACCTATCCTTCTCAAACTCTTCCAAAAATTGCCAAGAAAGGAACACTTCTGAACTCATTCCACGAGGCCAGCATCACCCTGATACTAAAACCAGACAAAGATATCACAAAAAAAGAAAAGTATAGGCCAATATCACTAATAAACATAGATGCAAAAATCCTCAGCAAAATATTAGCCATCCAAATCCAACAATACATTAAAAGGATCATATACCATGATCAAGTGGAATTTATCTCAGGGATACAAGGATTTTTCAATATTCACAAATCAATCAACGTTATATACCACATTAACAAATCTGAGAATAAAAACTATATAATCATCTCAATAGATGTAGAAAAATCTTCTGACAAAATTCAACATTCATTTATGACAAAAACTCTCCAGAAAGTGGGTATAGAGGGAACATACCTCAACAAAATAAAGGCGATATGCGATAACATAACTATGCTAACATCATAGTTAACCGTGAAAAGCTGAAAACATTTCCTCTAAGATCAGGAACAAGACAAGGATGCCCACTCATGCTCACCATTTTTTTTCAACATAGTATTGGAGGTCCTAGTCACAGCAATCAGAGAAGAAAAATGAAAGGAATCCAAATTGAAAAGGAAGAAGTAAAATTGTCACTGTCTGCTGATGAGATGATGCTATACATAGAAAAGCCTAAAGATGCCACCAGAAAAATACTAAAGCTCATCAATGAATTTGGTAAAGTTGCAGGATACAAAATTAATATACAGAAATCTGTTGCATTTCTATACACTAACAATGAACTATCAGAAAGAGAAATTAAGGAAACAATCCCATTTACAATCACATCAAAAGAATAAAATACCTAGGAATTAATCTACCTAAGGATATTAAAGACCTATATTCATAAAACTGTAAGACACTGATGAAAGAAATTGAAGATGACACAAACAGGTAGAAAGATATTCCATGTTCATGGATTGGAAGAATTAATATTGTTACAATGACCATACTACCCAAGGCAATCTACAGATTCAATGCAATCCTTATCAAAATACCAATGGCATTTTCCAAAGAAATAGAACAAATAATTTTAAAATTTGTATGGAAACACAAAGGACTCTGAATAGCCAAAACAATCTTGAAAAAGAACAAAGCTGGAGGAATTATGCTCCCTGACTTTAGGCTATACTACAAAGCTATAGTCATCAAAACACTATGGTACTGGCACAAAAACAGACATATAGATCAATGGAGCAGAACAGAGATCCCAGAAATATACCCACGCACATATAGTCAATTAATCTACGACAAAAGAGGCAAGAATACACAATGGAGAAGACAGTCCCCTCAATAAGTGGTGCTGGGAAAACCGGACAGCTACACGTAAAAGAACAAAATTAGAACATTTTCTAACACCATATACAAAAATAAACTCAAAATGGATTAAAGACCTATATGTAAGCCTGGAAACCGTAATACTTCTAGAAGAATACATAGGCAAAACAGTCTTTGACTTAAATAGTAGCAATATTTTTTGGGATCTGTTTCCTAAGGCAAAGGAAACAAAAACAAAAATAAACAATGGGACCTAATTTAACTTAAAAGCTTTTGCATAGCAAAGGATACCATCGAAAAAAATGAAAAGAGAACCTACTAAATAGGAAAAAATTTTGCAAATGATATTATCCATTAGGGGTTAATATCAAAAATATATAAACAGCTCATACAACTCAACATCAAAAAACAATCAACATCAAAAAACAAACAGCCTAACTGAAAAATGGGCAGATGACCTGAGTAGCCATTTTCCAAAGAGGAAATGCAGATGGCCAGGAGGCACATGAAAAGATGCTCAACATCACTAATCATCAAAGAAATGCAAATCAAAACCACAATGCGATATCACCTCATCCCTGTCAGAATGTCTATCATCAAAAAAACTGCTAATAATAAATGTTGGCAAGGATGTGGAGATAAAGAACCCTTGTAAACTGTTGGTAGGAACGTAAAATGGTGCAGCCCTGTGGAAAGCAGTATGCAGGTTCCTCAGAAAACTAAAAATGGAACCACCATATGATCCAGCAATTCCACTCCTGAGTATATAGCCAAAGAAAATGAAAACATTAAATAAAAATACATATGCACCCCAATGTTCGTAGCGGCATTATTTACAATAGCAGAGATAAGGAAGCAACCTATGTGTCCATCAACAGATGAATGGGTAAAGAAAATATGGCATATATATATATATATATATATATATATATATATATATATATATGATGGAATACTACTCAGCCATAAAAAAGAATGAAAATTTGCCATTTGCAGCAACATGATGGACTTGGAGCATATTATGCTTAGTGAAATAAGTCAGACGAGAAAGACAAATACTGTATGATATCACTTATATGTGTAATCTAAAAAGACAAAAAACAAAAAACTACCGAATATAACAAAAAGAAACAGACTCACACATAGAGAGTACAAACTAGTGGTTACCAATGGAGAGAGGGAAGGGGGTGGGGAAAGATAGAGATAGTGGATTAAGAGGTACAAATTATTATGTATAAAATAAATAAGCTACAAGGATATATTGTACACCACAAGGAATATAGCGATATTTTATAATAACTATAAATGGAGTATCACCTTTAAAATTGTGATTCATTATGTTGTACCCTTGAAACATATAATATTGTACATCAACTATACCTCAATTTTAAGAAAACCCAACATCGAATACTTTAAAATGATGAAATTTATGGTAAATGAATTATATCTCGATAAAAATGTTTATGTATTTACTATAGAAAGTGTTAAAACGTGTGTCTTTTCACATATGCATTTTGGTTTTGTTAACAAAATCACATACCATTCTCTGCTTTTTCAACTTAATATGACTTGAAGATATTCCACATCATTAAATCTTCCTATGACAGTTTTTAAAAAGAACTGCTGGGCTTCCCTGGTGGCGCGGTGGTTGGGGGTCCGCCTGCCGATGCGGGGGACGCGGGTTCGTGCCCCGGTCCGGGAGGATCCCGCATGCCGCAGAGCGGCTGGGCCCGTGAGCCATGGCTGCTGGGCCCGCGCGTCCGGAGCCTGTGCTCCGCGGCGGGAGAGGCCACGGCAGTGAGAGGCCCGCGTACCACAAAAAAAAAAAAAAGAACTGCTGATACGTCCAACAACACTCATGCTTCTCAAAAGCATGTTTACCGAAATTAGCCAGATTCAAAAGTATACATGTTATTCTATTCCCCTTAATGAAATTCAGAAATGGGCAAAACTGATCTGTGATATTAGAGCTTAGACTAGTGGTCAACTTTTGGGGAGTTATTGACTGAGTTGGGGCATTTAAGGGCCTTCTGGGGTACTAGAAGTGTTCTGTATCTTCATCTGGAAGATGGTGATATAAAAATATGCCTATAAGTAAAAATCCATTTATCTGTATGCTTAACATGTTTGCATATCATTGTATATAAACTATAGTTCAATTAAAAATAAAAAACAAAAAATAAATAAATAAAAAACAATGTGGCATTGGTGCAAGGCTGGACAAACAGACCAATGGAATAGACTAAACTGCTCAGAAAGAGCTTGATGATTGATGATAGATAGATAGATAGATAGATGATAGATAATTTTTATTTTTATATGACTAACCAATTTACAACAAAGTCTCCACTACAGTTCAGTTGGGCAAAGGATGGTCTTTTCAATAAATGGTGATTAAATGAAAATACGAACCTTGACTATATTAAAAAATGAATCTTGACCCCCTACCTCACACCAAAAACAGAAAATTGTCCCCCTACCTCACACCAAACACAGAAAATTAACTTCAGACTAAACATAGACTTAAATGTTAAAGGCAAAATAATAAAGTTTCTAAAAGAAAAACTAGGAGAATATATTCGTTATATTAGTCAGAAATTTCTTAAACAGAAATTATTAGTCATAAAAAAACTAATAAATTGCCCTTCATAATATTAAGGATTTTTGCTCATCAAAAGATACAATAAGAGAGAGAGAAGGCAAACCACAGACCGAGAAGATATTCGTGAAATACATATATTTGTATCCAGAATATATAAAGAACTTCTACTTCCAATAAGAAGACAGGAACCTCAGATTTAAAACAGTCAAAATATTTGTTCAAACTTTTCACTTTTTAGAATATCCAAATGGACGATGACCATGTGAGAAGATGGTCAACATCATTATTCATTAAAGAACTGGGGCTTCCCTGGTGGCGCAGTGGTTGAGAGTCCGCCTGCTGATGCAGGGGACACGGGTTCGTGCCCCGGTTCGGGAAGATCCCACATGCCGTGGAGCGGCTGGGCCCGTGAGCCATGGCCGCTGAGCCTGCGCGTGTGGAGCCTGTGCTCCGCAACGGGAGAGGCCACAACAGTGAGAGGCCCGCATACTGCAAAAAAAAAAAAAAAAAAGAAAAGAAAAGAATTGAAAACTGAAAATACAATGAAATAGCAGTAGACATCCAGAAAAATATCTAAAATTAAAAGGGCTGAAAATGCTGAATGTTGGCAAGAATGCAGAGCATCTTGAATTCTAATGCATTGCTAGTAAGAATATAAATTGTTTCAACCACTTTGGAAAAATATTTGGCAGTGCTTACCAAAACTAAATACACATATACTCACGACTCAGGAATTCCAATCCTAGGTGTATTTCCAAGAGCAATGAGTTCATATATGTACCAAAAGGCATGTACAAGAATGTTCATTAACAGCTTTCTTCATAATAGCTCCAAACTAGAATACACACCGAATGTCCACCTATGGTAGAATTGATAAGAAGTTCTTATACTCAATACAATGGAATTCTACACAGCAATAAGAAGGATGGACTGCTTCTACCCAAAGTAATATGGATAAATCTCACAGACAAAATGATAAGTGAAAGAAGCCAGATACAAGAGAGTATATTCCGTATGCTTCCACTGAAATAAAGCGTGAGAACCAACAAAATTAAGCTGGCATAATGGAACCTTCTAAGTGCTGGAGATGTTCTATATCTTGATTTGTGTGGTGGTTACATAGGTGTGTACATAAGTAAAAATTCGTTCAACTTTACACCGAAGATTTATGTACCTCACTGTGTGTAAAATTATAACTTTATATAAAATTAAATTAAAAGGCATGTACAAAAATCTTTATAGAAGCACTTTTCATAGTAGTCCCAAATCATAAACAACCTAAAGGTCCGTCAATAATAGAATCAATCTGTAAATTATGGTATATTCATATTGTAGAGTACTACATAAAAATGAAAACACACCCCAAACTACTGATACAAAAACATGACTGAATCTCAAAAACATAACTAATTGAGCAAAAGAAGCCAGACTAACATATGATTTAACAATTCCACTCCTAGATATATTTCCAGAAGAATTGAAATCAGGGAGTCAAATACTTGTAAATCAATGTTCACAGCAGCCAAAAAGTGGAAATAGCCCAAATTCCATCAGTGGATGAATGGACGAACACGATGCGGTGTATCCATACAACTGAATATTATTCAGCCGTAAAAACAATGCAGTACTGACACCTGCTACAACACGAATGAACCCTGAAAACATTAAGTTCAGTAAAAGAAGCCGGACCCCAAATGACAAATAATATATGATTCCATTTATATCAGGTACCTAGAATAGGCAAATCCATAGAGACAGAAGGTAGAATAGAGGTTACCAGGGGCTGGGGGAGGGGGAATAGGGAGTTCGCATTTAAAGGCTACAGAATTTATGTCTGGGATGATGAAGAAGTTCTGGAAGTGAACAGTGGTGATGATCGCACAACATTGTGAATGTACTTAATGCCACAGAATTGCACACTTACAAATGGTTGAAATGGTCAGTTTTATGTTATGTATATTTTATCACTATTTTTAAAAAGAAACGGGACAAATGCATACTGCACGCTGCCATCTATATGAAGTTCTAGAACAGGCAAAACTAATGTATGGTGATAGAGGTCAGGACAGCGTTTGCCTTTGGTTGGAGTATTGACTGGAAGGATACAAAAGGGAGCCTTCTGGAGGGTCAGAGGGGTCATTACATGGATGCATACCTGTGTAAAAATATGGTCAAACTTTCACTTTACAGTATATACATTATATTTGCATTTAAAAAGAAAATAAAGAGGAATAGAAACTGGGGGAACCGCCATTTAAAATTTGCTTCTGTTTCTTTATCCCTTGATCATGGAGACTTCGGCTCACCTGGAGGCAGATTCTCTCTTTGGGGAAGTCGGTAAGATTGGCCCTTCTGATTCTACTTGTATAAAACCAGAAGCTGTGCGTTGTCATGGAGACAACTACAAAGCACCTTAAAACTGACCGCAGAGATTCAGTGTCTTGCCTTGGTTACTCATAGTGGGCGTGGCTAGTCAGAGATGTGCTTATGAGGCTTCTTGACTTTGGGGGTGGAAAGGGACAGGATAAGGGAAAGAGGGGCAGAGAAAAATATTTCTTGGCCATGTACAAACAGGAGGCACTGCGCTTCAACCGTTGCTTGTTCCCATGGGAGTGGGTTATGGGGGCAGAGGTGGGGAGGCAGGAATGATGAACGCACCTTGCAGGTGAGCAGAGTGGATGAAGTGGCTGCTTTCATAAGACTTTGTAAGACTCTGGGCATAAGCAGTGTTGCTTCGGGCACCTCAGAGCAGAGTGTGAAACAAAGCTGTAAAAAGTGCCAAGAGTTTCTTCACCTCTCCCATCACCTCTCAGAACCCTGCACCCAGTTCGGAGCATTGAGACGCAGCATACTTGGTTTGAACACTTGCAGTGTTACCCAAAGCAAAGCTCCTTGAGTGAGGGCAGACAGGGAGAACGTGGAAAACATGGGGAGAGGGTGGCAACTGTAAAGCGATTTGAGTACACGAGCAAGCATCCTTTTTGCATGTCCAGGGAAACTAGGCAGAAATGTTGACAAGGAATCAGCCTGAGGTACAGCAGCCACTCTGTTGGGACCACTGTAATTTGGGCATCAGAAGTGAAGATGACCTCAGCTTATACTTACAGTCTAGTTAAACCTGGATAGAACAACCGTATACATGCCTAACTCCGTGGGCCTATGTATATGTGCGTGTTTTAATGTGTATACGTTCTTAACCAAACTGATATCCTACCATGTATTCTTTTGAATCTTTTATTTTTATGGAGTAGTCTGTTTGGGGCATTACGTCGTCATTGGAGATTCTTTTGAGGCTATGTTCCTGAGGCTAGGACGTTTGCCCAGTTGCTGGGGTCTTGCCACCTAACTTCCAGCTAGAGAGGAACCCACCTGTCTGCCCGCCCCTCACTCCTGTGCCTCTCCCCCACTGGACTGTGGGCTCCGTTACTTGGTCCCAGTAGCCTCCGGAGTTGTGACATAATTGGGGCCCAGCTCCACTCCTTCCATGGGGGTAAAAGAGGACCCGTTTTCAGAAGCCTTGGCAGTACTAGCGAGAAGAACCCACCACACCCAGGGAGCCCTCCTCTGCCTCCAGCCCGCCCCGACCTGGCCACAGTTTGCTAAGCCAGGCAACTGTGGAGAGAGGGGTCATGTGACTCGCCCTGGGGTACAGCAGGGAGGGTACTTGCATCTGAGTCTCTTGATCCCCCAAGGGGTATGCTTTTCCACCCACCCCCAAGCCTCCCCACAAGTGAATCTGGTGGATGAAGCAAATTTTATCCACAGATCACACACCAAAGACACAAAAACATTTATTTAATTGCTACCACAAACAGAGAACTAACTTAAGGCGGTATAACACATTTCCACTTATCCTTACAATCTTTTGTACAGTAAACTTTAAGTGTCAATTTGAATCAATAATCGAGATTTTTATTAAACAACGTTTTCTTGAATTCTAGAGAAAAATCACTTCCTGGGCTGTCAAGTGCGACGATACAAGACATCTACGCCTTAACACGGTGGATCACAGGACCTCAGCCTCCCCCCACCATCCCCACCACAGCTGGGAGGCTCAGAGGGATGGGGCAGGAGGGAACGGCTTTTGAAGCAGCACTTGTTTACAAGTCCAGGCAGTACTCCATTCACTTCTGGCTACCAGTTATTCCCTCAAATTCCCTTCTGAATGAAAAAGAAAAACGTAAAAACTGATTGCGTAAAAACATCAGGCTGTGTATAATATTAAAAGCATGACTGTAACTGATCCTAGCAACCATAAGTTTAGATGTGGGGAGAAACCAGTTTATGGATAGATTTGTTTTTAAGGAACTAAATGAAAGAAAATCCTGGCAAATACTATAAAAGGTAAAGTAACTACGAATAAAGTAAACACATATCATTTGCATTCGTGTTTGACTATGAAAATCAGCACCAATGTATTTGGTGCGGCAATATCTTTCCTTTTGCCATTTGATCTCATAGGCATAAATATTTATTTTAATAAGAGGTCAGTAAATTGTGTTCTTCAGATAGGGGTCATATTTTGTTGCTGGAATTTAGAAAGGAAACTGTTTCAAATACTTGTACTTTATCGCAATTGCCTTTCTTACTGCCGTTAAATGTACAATAAATACTTAAACACATAAAGCTCTGCGGTCACATTCACTTTACAGAAGGCTTTACCACAGCGCACATTTACCATTGCGCATGCGCTCCTCCCCCACCCACCCCCCCCCCCCCAGAGGAATGGGAGAAGAGAGCAGGAACAAGGAGAAGGAAATGAGGAGTGGGGAGAAACGGCTACACAGGAGTGGGGAAAAACCAAAGTCTACAAGTTCAAGGATCACTGTGGGCTCACAGTCAACCACAGGAGGAAAGGGAGGCTCAGAACAACAGAAGTCAAACTTGAGGGGAAATTGGTCTCTAAAGGAGCAAGCGCGCGCGCACACACACACACACACACACACACACACTCACACTTTTGCAGACATAATGGAAAGGAGGAGTATGCCTGAAAGGTAGGTGTAGCTTACACTCTCCGTCAGTGTCTGCATGTGTCTGTGTGCAGGTGCACTAAGATATCTCACTTTGTATTACATATGCTAGCCAACCTCGAAAGGGGACCACTGCTTGGCCGCCCCTAAGATCACACAGCCACTTCATCAGAATCAGCTTCAACATCAATAACCACAACCTCCTGGTAATCATCGGTGGCAATGGTGACCACAAAGGGGTCAACAGGGGCAGCGGCAGCAGCAGGCTCCAGCGGGCTGGCAACAGGCTTGGGGGACTCAGCGGCAGGGCTGGAGGCGGGCTCAGGGAGGTCAGTGATGTCACACTCCAGGTGGCCAGCAGCAGTGGGCTCAGGCTGGCCGGCGATGGCAGGCTCCAGGTGGCTGGTGGCAACGGGCTCAGGATAGTCGGCAGGCTCGGGGTGGGTGGTAGCAGGCTTGGTGTGGCCAGTGGTGGGTTTAGGGCAGCTGGTGGCAGGGCTGAAGGTAGCCTTGGAGTGGCTGCCAGCAGGGATGTGGTGGCCAGTGACAGGCTTGGGGTGGCTAGAGGCAGGCTTGAAATAGACAGAGTCAGCCTTGAAGTGGACAGAGGCAGGCTTAGGGTAAACAGTGGCAGACTTGGGGTGACCAGAGGTAGACCTGGAGTGGCCAGAGGCAGATTTACGGTGGCCAGAGGCAGGCCTGGAGTGACTAAAGACAGACTTATGGTGAACAGAGGCAGATGTGCGGTGGGCAGAGGCAGACCTGGAGTGGCCGGAGGCTGGCCTGGAGTGGCCGGAGGCACACTCAGGTTGGCCAGCTGCAGCATCACCAGGTAGTGGAACATTTCGGACGCTCATCGGTATTTCCTCCACAGCAGTACAGGCTTGTTCGCGGGCTCGGTCACGGGTGCGGGCGCGGGCGCGGGCGAAGGCTCGGGCCTCCCGCATTTCCCGAACATCAGTGATGAGGCCAGAGAAGAACTGGATAGGATGCCGCATAGCATGGAAGATGGTAAAGTATTCCCTTCGGAAATTCTCATTGAGGAGACCGTAGATCACAGCATTGAGGCAGCTGTTGAAGTAGGCTACAAAGTAGGATGCAAGATAAAGCCAGTTGGGGACCTTGCCTGCCATCTCCTTTGGACTGACAGCCACCAAGACAGTGAGCACGTTGATAGGACACCAGCACCCTGCAAAGAGGAGGAAGATCACAAACATGGTTAGAAAATTGCGAACCTCGGCAAGCTGGTTGTCAGGATTCTGCCCAGCCTGGTCGCGGACTGCCAGCACTTTGGTCCAGATCCTCACGTAGCAGAAACCCACTATGAGCAGAGGAAGGACAAAGTGGATGCAGACGATGGTCACAGCAAAGGCAGAGTTGTTCAGATAGTTGAAGATGCAGGTGTAGGTGCGAGGATCATACTCGATGGTGCCAATGTACATGTTGGGCAGGACAGCCAGGACGGTCATGATCCAGGTGACAACCAGGTAAATGCAGGTATTGCGCACACTGAAGATGCGCTCATACTGGAGGCTGTGACAGATGTAGCAGTAACGGTTGATAGCAATTGCCACAATATTGAAGATAGAACCGACCACACTCAGCCCTGTGATGAATCCAACCATCTGGCACTGTAACTGGCTCATATCCCAGCCACCAACGGCCATGGCATGCAGCATCAGAGGATAGGGGTAGACGGCCACCAGCATATCAGCCACAGAGAGGCTAACCACGAAGATGTTGCCTGAAAAGCATATTGGGGCGGGGCGGGGTGGGGCGGGGGTGGGGGTGGGGGCGGGGGAGGAAGACAGAGAAGAACAAATGGTTACATTTGGAAATCTACAAATATAAGCTGGAAGAAAAGGCCAGCTGGAGTCGTGACAATTTCGACTTCTAGAATTCTTTTCAAGAAATACAGTTGTGTTTTTATTTTTAGTTACAAGCATGTCCCAGATGATTCCGATGCACAAGCAGGTTTGGGGGACCTGTCCTTTGACAACCTTTTTTTCCTTTCAAACAACATCATCTCTGCTTTGGGAAAAAAGTGAAGTCAGAAAGCAGTAAACACGAAAGCCCGTTGGGGAGCCCTTCACACTCCCACACACACAGACCTGTGGCCATCATTTTGAACAAAAACAAAACGCGAAGTTTTGGCGGAGTACGGGTGGGGGGAGGGAGGGAGTAGAGGGGAGCTGGATGGAGCTGTCTGTCGGAAACAGGCTGGAGGGTAGGGACTGGGGTGGGTGGAGAGATTGGAGGACTGTCAGGAAGCCTCAACCTCCCCCAACCCCGAAAAAAAAATTAGCCCTCTGCCTTCTCTAACGTACCATCGCATTTACAACGCAAACATGTCTAAAGAGAACTGTCCGAGAAAGGGCATGTCGTTTTCTTAAGCGGTCTTTCCCAGCGGGATCAGACAGTAATCTAAGACTTAGCCCAGTAAATACTTACCATTTCAGAGGTAACCTAAGAGTAAAAACTGAGGGTGGGGAGAGGCCCTGTAAAATTTAGTCTGAGAAAGTGAGCAAAGAGGGGAAAAAATCAGGAAAATCCCTGCAAGGATTAGCAGAACTGCTTGCTTCACGCGGGTCCCCGAGCAGAGCCGGGCACCAGCACGTTCGCCACCCTGCACACTGGTTCCAGGCCCCCGGTCCCGGGCTTTACTGGAGCCTGCGGGCTAAACAGGAAAGTGCCGGTGGGGGGGGGGGTGCACTCCTGTTTTGTAGGGCGGCGGGAGGAACGCTGTTTGTAAAACCTGCAAGGCCAAGTGCAGATGCGGAGCCCTTTCTCTGGAAACACCTCATTGCTAATTAGCATTGGTTTGGCAAAATATTGCACTTCATCTCGGACTGGGAGAAAATGAGCACTTTTAAAAGGGCAAAGGAACGGCTCGTTCTGCTTCCTTCCGCCAGCACTGCCAAGGCCAGGCCTCGGCGCTTTCTACCCAAGAGGTTCTTTCTAGGGTTTTCCCTCAAAGTAATGAATTCGGAGAAGAAAAGAGCAGAAGAGAGAGGGCAAAGACTTAAAAACAAAACCACAACAACGCTAAAAACCTTTATTTGAATTATGGAAGGAAAGGAAGGTGAAGGAGAAAAGGAAAAAAGAGAAAATGGACTTTGCAGGTGCCCCAACCCCCGGGGGCTCCGGGGTTGGGCCCCTTGGGACCGCACTGCTGGAGCGCACGTGAGATCCAAGTGTGCGGCCCCACGTCTCCGGGGGACCGAGGAGAAATCAGACACACCCATCAAAAGTTTAAAAGAAAACTTTTAATGACTGTGTGCCCGTCACTGCATTTGGAAACTTCAGTGGTGTTTGTGATTCCTCGTCCAAGCAAAGTAATCCCCCAGAGAGTGGCGGCCTCCACTCCCCGGCACCCCGCCCGCCCGGGTCCTGTGGGTGCCCGACCCCCTCAGACCCCGCCCCCTCGCTCCCCTCTGCCCTCCGGCCCCAGCCGGCCGGGATCCAGGCAGCGGAGGCTCTGGGCGCCGCCCCTTCCCATCCGGGGCCCGAGCTGGGCGTTTGGGCCCCTTGGCCCCTCCCCCACCTCCCCTCTCGAGCCCTCTCCCGCCCAACCTGCAAAGGCGGCTCAAGGCTCCGCAGCGTCTGCCGCCCCCGCCCCCGGCAAGGGGCGCAGCGCCCTGCAGCCTCCAGCACGGTCCCCCAGGCCCGCTCGCAGCCGGCCCCCTCCCCTTGGCACTGGCAGGCCGCGAGGGGAGTCTCGCTCGCCGCCCCACCTCGTCCCACGTCCGCGCGCTCTGCGGTCTCCCTTGCGCCCCCCACCATGCCCTCTGAGCTCTCCTGCAGCCCTCCCGCGATCCTCACCGGTTCTGCCGTCTTCTGTGTCCCCGGGACGCCGAGCTCCCGAACCTTTCCGCCGCCCCGCCCTGCGACCCCCGGTACCCCGCTTACGGACTTCGGGGTCTCCGCCGCCGCCGCCGCCGTCGCTGCCACCGCCTGCTGCGCCCAGCCGGCCGCTCGCCTCTCTCCGCCGTGCGCCCTGGGACGGGCGGACGGAGCTCGGCTCTGGCGGGCTCAGACCGCCCTGCTTCACACTCAGGCGCGGGGGTCTGCGCTCCGCCGCCCGGGAGCTGCCCGGGAGCCACCCTGGAGTCACGGGGCTGCGGCGAGCGGGGACTCGGCCGGGCTTGGGCTCGGCCGCCGCGCTGCGCTCCGGCAAGCGCCGCCTCAGCCGCCGAGAACTTAACTTTACCGGAGCGGGTAGCAACCCCGCTGCTCCCTCCGCGTTAATTCCTCCCGCGCTGCCTCGGCGCGGCCACCTCTGCGGCGTCCGGCTCGGCGTGCTGTCCCCGGGCGGCCGCCGGACTCTCCGCTCCGGTGCCGGCTCCCTCTGCATCAGGTTCCCGACGGGGCCGGGCTCGGCGGTGTGCCGCGCACCGCAGGGACGGGGATTTGCACTTGGTTGCCCAGAGCTTCTCCAAACCTCCGCAGCCTGGAGAAGCTCTGAGTTTATGGGCCCCCCCCCCCACGGCGGAACATCATCACTCAGGCTCGCAGGGAAATGGGGAGCAGGATCCATCCACGGGTTCCCTATTGCAGGAGCCCAAACTAACACCCTAGGTAGGGGTTGCAAGTGGCTGCACGGTGGGTAGGGAGAAGGAAAGGGGTCTTACCAGAATTTCGGAGCTTCTTGTTCTTTGACACAGCCAAAATGACCATGGAGTTGCCGATCAGGTCTACGACTATGGTGATGACCATTGCGCAGAACATAAAGATGATTAGAGCTGGTGGGTAGTCTGGCTGCGGCAGTTTACAGCCGACACAGCCGTATGGGCTGGGAACTGCCAGGGTAGGCCTCATGTTGCTGCTGGAGACCGTTAGGTCCTTCCAGCCGGGTCTGGACAGCGAACACCTGCTCTGTCGCCAGGAGCTTCAGGAAAGCTGTCACCCCTCCGAGAGTCGGAGAGCAAATGACAGCGCTCCCGCCCCTCTCCGATGAGCTTTTAAAGCCTCAAGAGGTGGCTAGCCCCACCCCAAATCCCTCCCCCCGACCAATCAGAGCTCCCTGATCACCCCCGCTTTGATCTCCAACTCTTTTTGGACAAATCCACATCGAGGTGTCGTCTTGCTTCCGGCTGCCTTGTATGTGCTTCCCCTCTAGCCGCTCCGCCTCCCACCACATCCCCCAGGTACCCTGCGTCGTGACCAGCTCAGAATCCACCTCCTCCCCACCAGCCACTGCGCATCCGTTTCTAGCAAGTTCTCCCTCCCTCTCTTATGCAAACACCTGGCAAAGCGCTGTAGATTGCAGAGCGGGGCTATAGGGTCCCTCTTGGGGGTCCAGTGCCAACCCAAGCTTGTCTGAAGCCCCCAGCAGAGCATGAGGAGTGGCCAGTGGCCCCTTGGACCCTAGGTATTCGCCTCTGCAGTCTCCTTGAGAGGTTCATCCCATCCCAGTGTTTTGCCTTTTCAAAGCCTTCTATACTCCGCGGAAAGCAGGGGACAGCTGCTGGGGGCTTCCATCCCCAATCTGGACAGCAGCCTCTAGGGAATTTATTCCCACTCTGGTGCTTGGCAGGAGCTGGTTGGCTCCCTTAGCAGCAGCAGCGGGTGGCACTCAATCCGGTCCCCGACTTGTGTTTTCCTTGAGGAGATGGCCCCTACGTCAGGCTCTGGGAGCAGGGATCGTGTCTGTACTCTGGGAGTGAGAAGAGGTAGATGGTGGCCGCTTGCCCCCAACTCTGGGGCAAGCGAGAGTGAGAGCGCGTCCCCTTCCCTGCTGCCTGGCGCCCTGGCTGCGGGAGCTTCGAGGCTGCTCTGGGAAAAATTAAAACGGGGGATAAAGCCCTTCTCTTGGACTGCCACTCCTCAAAGAAACCCGGGACGAGCGGCTCCGACTCCCGTCCCCTCTCTAGGTGCTCCGCACGCCTTACGGAGTGGCGCGGGGCACTCGGGTAAGCTCGGGGAGCTGTGCCGGAGCGGCGGGACAGGCGCGGAGGTACTGGGCTGCGCAGCCTGGAAGCCACCGGCAGACCAGAGGCCCCCGCCCCAGGAATAACTCAGCTCAGTCCTTTTCCCTTGCGGGGGGGTCTCATTTCAACCTCAACTGGGTCGGGCCGCCCCCTGCCCCGCAGATCTCCCTCCGCAGGCGTCACAGTTCCCTGCGGTGCGCCCAGGCTCTCGGAGCGCACGGGCTACGGGAAATCCGAAAGATTCGGGCTACAGGGGCGAGATTCGGATACTCGTTCCCTCAACGACCTTGGTTACGGGGGTGGATTTTGTGCCGGCTACTAAAAGTTATGACTCTTGTTGAGAAACCTCCCAGAAAATTTCAGCAAGCACCTTGAAACTTGTCCCAGACTAGCCTTCTTGCTGCAGTGGGGGGATAGGGGGTTGCACTGTCCCGGAGCGCCACCGTCTGGACACTGCCGCCCTCCTGACCCGCGGGGAAGGAGACGGACACAGGGGTTGGGGGCTGGGGCGCGTTCCGCGAGGGACTTCAACATTTAGGGACCTTTAACGGAAAGACAGATACGACTGAAAAATCAAGAGTGCATGCACTTTCTCTCGCTGAAAAGTCCAAACTAGTAATGTGTCTCCTTGTTTGAAGATGAACCCCTCACCCCGATACTGCGCACGCTACTGAGAAGAGAATCGGCATGAATAACGATCTCCCGCCTGGAGCCTTTTCTCATTCATTATCTCATCGCCCCCCGTCGCCTGGATCCCCGGCCGCGCGCTGTCTGGGCCGGACTTAGCCAGGATTTACCGTAAAGGCAGCACAGCTATGCTATCCTCCCCAGGCAACTGTGAGCCCCGAAAAGAGACCAAAGCCGAAAGGCCGCCCACACCGTGAAGTAGTTCTTCACATCTGGCTGCTGATGCTGGTTCCCCGAGGGTTTGGATCCTTTTACTCGTGGCAAAGAGCGGTTTTTAATTCAAATAAACAAAAATTGGAATGAGAAAAGGAAATCAGCATTCTAATGACTTAAGACACTGGAGTGTCCCCTACCCAAGCCACCTCCCCCCACCCAAAGTCTTGTAAACAGAGCTGGCAAACTGTTATCCAGTGCACTGTACTTCTAGATGACGTGACCCCAGAGCAGGCGGAGGCCCAGGACACTGGAAATTCTGGATGGACTACGGCCTGGACTTCCTTGGGACTGAGGGCCGAGCAGGAGAGAGGGTGACCTGAATCCCCTGGCCCCCGCCCCTGTTTGAACACTGCTTGATCGTGACCTCATGGGGCTTGTATTTTTCAAATACTAGACAAGTAGGAGAAGCAACTATTTTAATAATGGAGGGGCAGAGAATTCTGCATCTGGTTAAATTAATTTTCTTATTTTTATGAATTATCTTAATAAAAATTCTGAACGTAGTCCCTATCCTAAGAAAAACAGATGGATATCGAATCCATTATGTGGATGCATATGAGGAAGAAAAGCGGTCAGGCTCTGCCCCAGTAGGACAGGATCCACAGGCAATAAGTTCAATTATTTTGGAAGTTAAGGGAGTAGCTTTTTATTGGATAGAGTGCAGTGCATATGGTTTATTTAAGCTTCCAAAAGATTTTTAATTAAGTGTCTTTCTAAAAGGGCTGCTACGAAGTGCTAATAACCGGCGATGGAGAGAAACACTTTATTGGGGATATGAAAGCTATTAAGGTATAGATTCAAAATAGAGGAGAGCTAGGATGTTCCCTGGGGATCCCAGGAAAACCGTGGAAACCCATATGGAAGTTGGGAAGGAGAAAAAGCGATGGATAGTGGACAGAGAATGTATAGAGAGTTTGCAGTCCTGGAACCCAGTCAGCGTGGTCCTTTCCCCTAGGTCACTTATTATGAGATTAGGGAGACCAGGGAGCCCCAAAGGACCCCCAGGACTGAAAGCTCGGGACATCCCAGGCAGAGGTGGTGCCGACTGGTGCTCTGTACGGAAGGTAGACATTAGAAGATTTTTCCCCTCTTCTTGTTGATGCAGAAACCTTTCATCTAAGCCTCCACATTTCTCATCTTTTTCTTTAAGGTTTTTTTTTTTTGAAGTATAGTTAATTTACAAGATTGTTTTAGTTTCAGGTGTACAGCAGAGTGACTCAGATATATATATTTGTATGTGTGTGTTCTTTTTCAGATTCTTTTCCATTATAGGTTATTACAAGATATTGAGTAGAGTTCCCTGTGCTATACAGAAGGTCCTTGTTGTTTGCCTATTTTTTATATAGCGGTGTGTATATGTTAATCCCAAACTCCTAATTTATCTCGCCTCCCCCCGCATTACTCATCTTTTGAAAAACTGAAGATCAGGGTGGGCCTGGCAGTCAGGGTGGCAGCTGGCCACTCTTTCAAAGTGAGTGAGAGCAAGCGAGTGATTTTTTTCTGCACACAAAAGGATAGTGCTACATCTTCAGACCTCTTATTATAGAGGCAATGGCAGGTTACTTTTCATCATCCTTCTTGTTCACCCTCAAGTACTATAATGATACCTCACTTGTAATTAGTGCATTGTAAGTTTAAATAATAATTTTATAATTTCAAAAAATCCCATCAGTACTATAATGATGTTCACCCTCAAGTACTATAATGATACCTCGCTTGTAATTAGTGCATTGTAAGTTTAAATAAGCTTTTTAGAGTTTCCAAAAGTCCCATCAGGGATATATTCTCACAACAATGCCATTTAACAGGTGGGGAAACTGAGGTGCAGAGAGGGCAAAGGGCTTCCCCAAGGCCATGCCAAGGTTAGTGGAGGAGCCTCTCTCCCACAGCCCAGCTTCGGAAGATAGTGTTTTGCTCTGAGACTTGAGTGGGTGGATTCTGTGCTCTCCTTTTTGTTGTTGTTCTATTTTTTGTTTGATTATTTTTATTGAGACACATTCACATACTATATTCACCCTTTTCAAGTGCACAATTCAGTGCGGGTTTTTTGGTACATTCCCTAAGTTGTACAGCCATCATTACTATCAAATTTCAGAACATTCCCATCAACCCAGAGAGAAACCCTGTATCCACTAGCAGTCTCTCCCCATTCCCTCCAGCCCCTCAGCTCCTAGGAACCACTAACCTGATGTGTGTCTCATATGAATAGGATTGTACAATATGTGGTCTTTTGTGCCTGGCTGCTTTCCCTTAGCATAATATCTTCAAGGTCATCCATACTGTAGCGTGTATTAGTCCTTCATTCTTGTTTATGGCCATATAGTATTCCATTGTATGAATGTATTCCACTGCATTTTGTTTATCCAGTCGTCCATCAATGGACCTTTGGGTTGTTTCCAATTTTTGGCTATTATGAGTAATGCTGCTATGAACATTTTGAGTTCTCTTTCAGCCCCCAAGCAACCACTGGCCCAAGAGAGACAGAGGGCCTCTAAGTGTCAGTTCACACCTCCTCTCCCACCCAGGGAGGGCAGGACGGCTAAGGGCTGCCCCAGTCACTCCGACCTTCTTTGACCAGTACTCCTCTGACGTTACCAGATCGTCTGCTGAAGCCACATTAGACCATTGACTGACACTTTAATATATGAAAACTGGCAAAACGAGAATTTGGTGCAAACCCCGTAAGAGTGAAAAAGTCTTTCAGTTTGAGTACAAGCAGAACATTCTTCATTTGTTCTTGAACTTTGGGGGATGTCTTATCTCTTCTTGGGACAGTACACAGGAGTCTGGAAGGTGCTTTGCACACCCAGTCCCTGCTCCCTCGCAAACTGCTCCTACCCCAGCACTGAGCAGATGCCTGATGCAAGGAGACTGCATTTGGCTCAATTCTTGAAAATGAAAACAAGATTGGACCCAGCTCTGCCACTGGTCAGCTGTATGACCCTGGGCATGTGACCTAACCTCTTTGTCTCAGTCTCCTCAGCTATAAAATGCAGATAATAATGGTGCCTCAAAACTCGTCATAGGGTGAATGGGGGAGTTGGATGAGATAATACATGCAAGCACTTAGAACACTCTCAAGAATGGAGTGGGCATTCAGCAATCACTAGCTATTCTTCTTGTCATTATTCTGAACATTTCTAATACTTTAAACTCTATTTGGTTACAATTCCATAGAAGACAGAGGCTCTCTGAGACATCAGAGACTCTGTCCCCTGCTGGCTCTTGCCTCTAGGCTCTAATTCCTGGCAGAAGCCACCCAATGGGCACTCACCAGCATCCCAGGCCACCATGACACGTGACAGTGTGTTAGATGGAAAGGGACATACAGAGTGACTCGCATTTCCAGTGCCCCCCTGAGATGCTTCACTGATACAATTTGTATGTTTTCCATGAGAAGGAACAATCAGATTTCTTGACATCAGTCAGAATAAAAGCATGGAAGATGGTTGGTCTAGAGACGGGTCAGACCTGAAGTCCACAGGGGGCTGGGGGAGCTGGGTTTCAGCAGAGCGTGGGACCAGCCCAGGCTGAAGAAGGTCTAGTCCCAGGTCGAGGATGGGGGCCAGGACTCCAGGGGCAAGGCTGTGGCCTCAAAGGAACTGCGCAGGGATTTGGGCAGGAATCAAGCCACTGGAATGGGGAGCCAGCCAGGTCATGACATCAACCAACTCAAGAGCAGCTTGGGACAGGTGATTTTTTTTTTTCCTAAACAGACTATGTCTGGTCGCATTTACGTTACCAACTTGGAGACACTGTCTCCAGATCTGTTAAATGAACAAGAGAATGATTGTCCTCTCCAAACCCTCTGGGCTTAATTCATCATGGCTAGGACCACTTTATCTTCCCCTGTGGTTGAGTCGTTAGAAGGAGCAGGACACATCCATTTTCTTTAGTGCGATCAGGGAACTCACCCAAACAATTAGCAGCCAGTATTTCCAAAATCCCAGTGCCTGATAAAGACTCCAGGTTAGGTGGTGCAAATCAAAGGGTTACCAGGGAAAGAAGCAGCACATTAATTACTTGTAGTGACACATGGACTCCCTACCCCTTATTCAATTTACCTGATAATTAGAGCTTAATGAACAATATCCATTGTCCTAGTTTCTCACCCAAGCCAAGCATGATCACCCATGCGTTTACAGACTGTCCCTCTTATTAATCAACCTTCTGACTTCTGGTGCAATAAACAGCTTGTCCCGGAAGCTCCGCTTTAGCCCCCTCTATTACAAGGCATAGGACATGGGTACTGATCAGGGCCCAACCCCGTCCTCTTCCTCCCCAGTGGGTCCACTCAGCCCCTAATGATGGCTAACATGTATGTGTCCTTCCTAGAAGCCAGCCACTGTTCTGAGTGCTTTGTTCATATATATATATATATATATATATATGAGACAGGTACAATGACTATCCCTCTTTCACAGATAAAGAAGCTAAGGCCCAGAAAGGTTATGTCACTTGTCCCAGGTTGCACAGATAATATGATAGAGCTAGAAGTCTAGCTTGGGTGGTCTGACTCCAGAGTCTGTGGCTTCACCAAAATGCCTCACTGCACGCATTGTTCCCGGCTCTACGGTACTGGTTCTCAAACCGAGTGCGAGTTAGAGCCACCAGGAGCACGTAGGGAAAATGCAGCTTTCAAGGGCTGCCCCTAGAGATTCTGATTCGGCAGGTCTGGGTGGAACCCTGGAATCTGCATGTTTCCCAAGTGCCCCAGGTGATTCTCGATTCAAGGTTCCCAGGGACCCCTCTTACAGAAACCCTGCTCTTACAATCCAGTCTTACACCTAGCCCCTGGCAATTGAAGGAAGTCTAGACCTGGCCGTCAGTGACTCAGTGCCTGAGCTGCTCCTGAGACTGAGATCCTGCTGGGACTTGATCTACTTGTTCTAGTTCATAAACTCTTGCTTTGGTCCTCAGACTGAATCCCACCCTGTACCTCAATCCTGGTGATTAGAATCCTGGCCCAGTGCCTGACAATGACCTGTTCAGCTCCCTGGTAACAGGGCTACCTTGCTCTCCCAGAGACCAGAGGCCTAACCATGCCCCCTTCCTGCTGCGAGACTCAGCCTGGTGGCCCGCCCAAGTGAAGTTGCCTGTGTTAGCAGCTGAAAATATGGGATGTCCAGTGGAAATTGAATTTCAAATAAATAATAATAAAATCTTAGTATAAGTATGTTCCATGCAATATTTGGACATACTTATACTACAAATTATTCATTGTTTATCGGAAATTCAAATTTAACTGGGTGTCCTGTATTTTATCTGGCAACCCTATGACTGAGGGCCACGGCCCCTGCACCAAATTTGCACCAAATTCTCATTTTGCCAGTCTTCCTATATTAAAGTGTCAATCAATGGTCTGATGTGGCTTCAGCAGACGATCTGGTTACGTCAGAGGAGTACTGGTCAAACATGAGGACTTGGCATGGATTGGCAAAGAGCCTGCCTTCCTTCCTCTCACACTTTCCCCCCAAAAGGGGCCTGGTCAACTCTGGGAGCAGAGCCTCTTGATTCAAGACCAGAGGATCCCGGTTTGCCCTGTGGCTATCACCTTGCCTCCAGTAGATACTGGCCTGTGCGTGTTTCCCACTTGCTTCAGTCAGCATCCTCTGTCTACACAGGAGGTTCCTGAGCCGCCCGAAAAGAAATCCTTGCCTCCCGTTCACCTGAGATACACAGTACTGTCGAGCTACCCCTGCGAGTAGCAGCTTAACTGCAAGTTGACCCCTGTCCTTTGAGGTATTGACATTTCTATGTTTTGATTTCAGCTAATACTGTATTTGAAACCATTGCATGTTTTCTATAGATGATATCTTAAAGGTGTAGTAAGTTATCTTTGAGAACCTCAGTTTTAGATGCCCCAGAAGACATAGGTTTGGGGTGTTCTTCTCAGGAGTCCTCCCAAAGAACTTTGTACACCCCACGTAACCTATTCTAAGTCAGGTCATCTCCAAGCTACCTCCAAATTTGGTGAACTTCCATCTAGCTATTTTTACATGATGTTATAACCAACAAGCAGTCAGGAAAAATGTTACTTTCACTTGCATACGTTTGTCACCTTAACCATGGAGTCAGGGCAGGACCGTCTAATGTTACTTCTGTATCCATCCCAGGCAGAGGGAGGTTCACGAGTGAAAGGTGGGGAATTGTGAGTTCTGGGCAGACGCCACCTCCTCAAGCTAGGTGTTCCTGGAGAGGAGAGCGTGTAGAGGGCCAGATTAGGAGACGTGGCTGTCTGGAATGTTAAACAAGCAGAAGGACGAACAGCAACGAAACAACCTAACAAGACCATTTGTTTGTAGAGTCGCTAGCCCAAGTCAAAAAGATTCTTAAGACTTCACAGGTGCTTCTGTTTTCTCTTTGCTGAGGCTGGCATCAGTTGGCAGGACCTAACACCCCAGGTAATTAGATCGAGCAGATTACTGTGTTCCAGCGACACTTGGTCCCACTGAGTTCTCATTTGGAACAGAAACCATAGGAATTTGGGGAGGCTCCCCTCTCTGTCTGGCCTGCAAGACTCTGATCTGAGGGGTACCCCTCCCGTCCTTCATCTTCAGAACACCTCCTGACAATAAGCTAGAAGTTCTGATGCTTCTGGCCCCTCTTAAACAGATATTCCATATTTAAGTTCCACTTTCTAATCAAAATTGTCTTACTTGCCAGCCTCCTCTTCCCGTTATGTTTCCTGTTCTCCCTGAGCCACATCAGTTTTCACAAAATATCAAAAAAAAAAAAAAAAAGCTTTTCTGTGACTTCCCCTCCTCTTGGCACCCCTTCTGGCTTTAATGGAAAACTCAAGTAATTTGCTTGGAGAGAGTTTTGAGGTAATCACCGAGCCTTTTCCTTCAGTCTGCAGCCCCAGCTACCATGTTCTGTGGTCTTGGAGTAGGAAGACTTCTGCATCTACCCAGCCCTTCAACAGAGGGACTGGAACGCAGCAGCCCTCCTTCCACACGCAGTGATAATGGCAACAGTTCTTCTTTATCAATGTCCTCTAAGTGTCAGGCACAGGGCCTCATCTCATGTCTTCCTCACCGCAAACCAGAGGGATGGAATTATTAGGAGGAAACAGAGGCTATGAGAGGGGAGACCCTCTCTCCCATCACGTACATCCTCTCCTTCCCTTAACTTCCACCCTCTCTTCGATACCCCCAGTCAGGATAGACCCAGGCTCTTGTGGTGGGGAATGGGGACTAGCTGGGTTTGTCAGTGTGAAAAGGAGGGTTTGCTCTGGATGGGAACTGGCTAGTTAAATGGTTTCCCTCTCCCTGGCTGGTGATAAAGCCCCGAGATCCCAGGCCTCATGCAGGCCCTGGAAAGCCGCCTGGTTAGTCATATGTAACTGGGAGTATGTTGGGCTCTTTCTTGTTACCAAGGCTGGAAGGGGAGATATTAATTACTGATTAAACTTCTTTAAGGATTATAGTATTGTTCAGGTTTCTGTTTCTTGCATCCTAGGAATAAATCCCTCTTGGTCATGGTGTAAAATCATTTTAATATGCCGTCAGATTTGGTTTGCTAGTATTTTTTAAACGTTTTCTGCATCAATATTCATAAGGGTTATTGGCCTGTAGTTTTCTTTTTTAATATTGTCTTTGGTTTGGATATCAGGTTAATGTTGGCCTTGTAGAATGAGTTTGTTAAGTGTTCTATCATCTTCAGTTTTGGGGAGAGTTTCAGGAAGATTGGTATTAATTCTTCTCTAAATGGTTGAATTCATTGATATGACAGATAGAAATGAATCCCTCAAGGAGCTTGCAAATTCAGTTCACTCTGCTCTCTCCATTTCATGTAACGGCACTGGAACTGGATTGCTGCTCCCCTAAACTTCAGGGAAAGGGCAAGTAAAAATGCCGTGATATCTCCTACCATTTTAAATGTCATTTTTTTCTCGATTGGGCATTTGCTTGGTTGCTATAGACCTTTGACTGATTTCCAGAGCTCCTATAAAGTTATTTTAATAACTTTCTAGGTATTTGTATTTCCATGGGAATATGAGAACCTAGACCTTCCCAGTCGGCCGTGTTCCTAGATTCAATTTTGAGAGTTACTGTTTTCTGGGAATTTATCCATTTCATCTACATTATCAAATATATTGGCACAAAGTTATTTATATATCCTTTTTATCTTTTTAATGTCTGCACAACTGTAGTGATATCCTTTTTTTCTTTCCTAATATTTGTTATCAATTCATTCTTTCTTTTATTCTTCATCAACTTCTCCAAAAGTTTTATTTTCTGATTTCTTTCAAAGAACCAACTTTTGGCCTGTTTGACCTCTCCATTGCATGCTTGATTTCTAGATCATTAACTTCGGTTTATATCTTCATTATTTTATCCCTTCTACTTTATTTGGGATTAATTTGCTGTTCTTTAATAATTTTTTAGACGGATGCCTAGATTATTAATTTTAGTCCTTTTTTTTTTTTTTTTTTTTTTTTTTTTTTTTGCGGTACGCGGGCCTCTCACTGTTGTGGCCTCTCCCGTTGCGGAGCACAGGCTCCGGACGTGCAAGCTCAGCGGCCACGGCTCACAGGCCCAGCCACCCCGCGGCATGTGGGATCTTCCCGGACCGGGGCACGAACCCGTGTCCCCTGCGTCGGCAGGCAGACTCTCAACCACTGTGCCACCAGGGAAGCCCAGTCCTTTTTCTTTTTCTAGTATAACCATTTAAGGCTATGAATTTCACTCTAAGCAGTTCTTTAGTTGCATTCCACAATTTTTAATATACAACATTTTCATTATTATTAAGATCTAGATATCTTTTTTTCCTTAAAATACCTTTTGTGACTCATGGGTTATTTAAAATTATGTTTCTTAATTTCCAAACATATAGAGGCATACTAGAAATTCTTTTGCTGTTGATGTTAATTCCACTGTGATCAAAAACATACTGTATATGATTTAAGGCTTTTAAATTTGTCAAGACTTGCTTCGTGGCCCTAAATATGGTCAACGTTTGTAACTGTGTGCTTAAAAATAGTGTGTATTCTGCAACTTCTGAATGCAGTGTTCTACATATGTGTGTTAGGCCAAGTTATTAAACCATGTAATTTTAATCTTCTGCGTCACTATTGACTTTTTGTCTTTTTTGCTTTATCAGTTTCTAAGAGGAGTATTACAGTCTCTTACTGTGATTGTGAATTTATCTATTTCCATTGAATAGTTCTAGAAATTATTACTTTATATATTTTGACCTTGTGTTATTAATTCCATACACATTTCTAATTGTTATTGAAGTTTCTATCGTTACAAAATAACTCTATACCTAATCATGCTTTTTGCCTTAAAATCTATTTTGTCTGATGTTAATATAGCCAGACCAGCTTCCTTTTAGTTAGCAACTTCATGGTATTTCTTTTTCTAGCCTCTTAAAATGTCAACCTTTCTGTATCTTTCTTTTCTATATGAGTTTCTTATAAATAGCATTTAGTTGGATCATTTTTGTCCAGACTGATATTCATGGTCTTTTAACTGAAGTGTTTAGTTACTTACATCAGTGAATGTCCCAAATAGTACAGCAGTTAACATCACTGGCTTCATTGAGTACCTTTCGAATCATTCCATTTTATTCCTTCTGCCAGTCAGAAAGTTATCATCTCCAATTCTAACCTAGATTCACAACATGCATGACTTATTTATGAAGTTTGGAATTGATCAATACCTTCACCCTCTTCCCAGATGATGTAAAGATCTGCGAACACTTTAGCTCCATTTAGTCCCTCCCAACTTATATATTACTATTTTCAACTGTTTTAATTTGAACTTTTATCTCAAACCTCAGAAGACATTATTATCATTTCAGTTAGTAAATGTTCATTTCGTTTTACCCACAAATTTAATACTTTCTTGTTCTTCATTCTTTCTAACAAGTCAGATTTTCATTCTCAGATTTCTATCCTTCTGTCTGAAGTACATTCTATAGAATTTCCTTTCTTGTGCATCACCTATGATAAACTCTCTTAGTTTTTGCCTTTTTCCCCTGATTCCTAAGATATCATTTTTGTTGGATGGACAGTTGTTTACTCTGAACACACATTAAGGATTACAGTTCACTGCCTTGTGTGTTTTTAATTTGCTGTTAGGAAATCAGCTATCAATATATCAATAACTGACACTCTGAAATAACTTATTTTTTTCTTCTTTTGTTGCTTTAAATTTTTTCCTATTCTATCTTTTAGTACTACAGTTCCACCATAATGTATAAAAGTTAGATTTCTTTTAATTCATTTTTCTTGGACTTCACCAGCCTTCTTGAATCTCTAGCTTGTTATCTTCTAATATTTCTGGAAAATTCCTCTTCAAATATTGCCAGTTGCCCGATTCCCTCTCACTCTCCTCTCCTTCTGGAATTCCAAGTAAACATATGGTAGACCTTCTCCCTCTATTATGAATACACTTGGCCTCATTTACATATTTTCTACCCCTTTTGTTTTCCCGTTCTGCTTTCCGGATACTTCTTAATTCTTTCTTTAGCGCTGTCTAATCTGTTAATGTATTTTTAATTTCTAGAAGTTATATTTGTTATGTTTCTTAAATCTCCTAGGTATTTCTTTTGAATACGTGTACCAAAAAGAAATGTATAAGCTTCTATTTCATTTCTTTAAATATAAGGAATATATTTATTTTCTCATACCTGTCTAATAATTTGATTATTTGAAGTCTTTCTGGATCTGGGTCTCTCCCATCTCTTGCTTCTGCTACTTTTCACTCATGGTATTTTGATTCCTATGTGACTTTTTTTTTTTTTTTACTGTGTCCATGAAAAATTATTTGAGGGGATTCCTTGAAGCCCAGAATAAAAATGCCTTCTTCCAGGGAGGATTTGACTTAATTTCTGCCAGAGACTAAAGTCATTATCAGTCTGGGAGTACTTTAAACTAAATTCAGGTTTGGAGTTTTATGGACTGCTTAGCTGTTGCAAATTTGGTTTGCAAATCTACAGCAGGGCTGTGATTACAACTCCTCAGGGTTTTCCCCCTGCTCTGCTCAATGCCAAGGTAACTTTCCTTGCAGTCACCTAGGAAAGGGACAGGTTTAATTCTGTTTTATCCTTACCTTGAAGTTATAGTTCTCTGGGATCTCAGTTTATCGTGCAGAACGTTTCCTGTAAGACTTCTCACCCCGGTCCACTCTTGGTCTTTGACTTCTGTCTCCCTTTCCCCATGAGGCTGTCCAACCCCAAGTTCAAGTATGCCGGGATCAGCAAATACCCTCAGAACAAAGGTTGTATTCCGTTAAACTTTCTGCGTTATCATGTTTCATTAGATTTCAGGCTGGTAATTCTTTTCTCTGTTGTCATCTCTTTCATGCTTTTAAGATTTTATTTTTTAACAGCTTTATTGGAGTATAATTGCTTTACAATGGTGTGTTAGTTTTTGCTTTATAACAGAGTGAATCAGCTATACGTATACATATATCCCCATATCTCCTCCTTCTTGCATCTCCCTCCCACCCTCCCAATCCCACCCCTCTAGGTGGTCACAAAGCACCAAGCTGATCTCCCTGTGCTATGTGGCTGCTTCCCACTAGCTATCTATTTTACATTTGGTAATGTATATAAAAGATGTGGGGCTTCCCTGGTGGCGCAGTGGTTGGGGGGTCTGCCTGCCGATGCAGGGGACGCGGATTCGTGCCCCGGTCCGGGAGGATCCCACGTGCTGCGGAGCGGCTGGGTCCGTGAGCCATGGCCGCTGAGCCTGCGCGTCTGGAGCCTGTGCTCCGCAACGGGAGAGGCCACAACAGTGAGAGGCCAGCATACAGCAAAAAAAAAAAAAAAAAAAAAAAAAAGATGTGTATTTTACCTAAGTTCTCTGGTTGTTTTCAACAGATGAATTGGCCCAATTAACCTAGCCTGCCATATCCCTGGAACTGGAAAGCCTCAAACTCTCTCATTTTCTGTAAGGAGAGTTTTCCTCCCCAGAAATACATGCCTGTATTCTGGAGTGCAGTGGTCCAACTACTCTATGTACAGGTTTTCAGATAATTCCCTTCTCCATTTTGTCCATATCTTGTCCTCTGGCATCTCCAAATCCTGAGGGTCTCTTGGACTTCCCCTCTTTAACAATGTCCCCAGGAGGCAGTTTCATGCACATGGTTTGGTCAGTTACCACTCTCATCTGCATGATGCCCTGCAGATAGTCGTTGGAATCTCTCTGCTATGAGACTATGAGACTTTGTTATTGTTGGTTTATCCTTTTTCGCCTTTTATTTTTTATAGTGGAGTTTCACTAGGGCTTGAAGATAAACAGAAGAGCTCAATCTATCATCTCTAAATGGGAATCCGCTTCACTCTTCAGCCCACTGTAACCTGAACATGCCTCTGCCAATCTGCTGAAACTTCCTTTGGCAAGGTCACCCAACAACAGCCCCCATGCTGCTAAATTCAATGGATATGTTACATCTCTCTTCCTTGATTTGATACAGTTGTATTTGATACAGATGACGACTCCCTCCTTCCTGAAACACTCTGTTCTCTTTCGTTACATGACAGCATACTCTCTTGACCCTCTACTTACCTCTCTGGGCTTTGTTTGCCAGCTTTTTCTCCTGTAAATGACGTAAATGGGCACTGAACCCAGGCTCAAAGGACCTGACTTCTTTTCTGACTCTATTCAGTTTGAACAAATGACTTCCACTCTCTGGACTTCGATTTATGATTTCTAGCAGCACTTACAGTTCTAAGGTTTTATAATTCCATATATTTGAAGACCTTTTCAGGAATGGAAATGATAGTAAATAATGTCTACGAAAGCTGAATAGGACCACACCAGTTCTAGCCAACAATATTTAATGGTACATTCTAAAAAACGAAACTCACTTAGAGGAACAAATGCCTTTTAGAGCTCAGTAGCTTTCATTTAGCTGTGTATGATATGTTACCAAATGTTTCTTTTTTAACTAGAACATCCTGTGTGGGACTCTGGGTTTAAACAGAAATATTTAATAACCTTACCGGGCGCTGTGTCAAAAAGAGCAAAAGAATCAGAGCATCTGGTCCCCTCCTTGAATCACAGTGGGATACCCTGTTTGACACAAAGATACATTTAGAAGGTCATCTTGGAAAAAATCACTCCCCAGTAAATGAATGGTATGTCTTCAGTATTCTATAAGAATGATGGGCTCTTTGCTTTTATAATTTAGTCTTACATGTGCTCCCAAAGCAAATCACCATGAAACTTTGATGGTGAGGGAAAAGTTTCTTTTGTTTTTCTAGTTTTTAATTTTTGTGGTAAAGTATCTGAAGTTCTCCAATATGCTGGCATTTTTCACTAGCTGAATTCTCTTATGTGATGTGATTGTTTGGGAAAAACAACATTAAGCTAATGCTGCAATGGGAGAAAAGGACGTCTAACTCATCTCTGTTAATACGTGTTTAGAAACAACTGAGAGATGTCATATCTTTAGCACCCTTGGATGGTTTAGACCTGATTTATAACTCAGCCTCATCCAGTAGAACTTTCCGTGATGATGGGAATTTTCTCTATCTCTAATCTGGTAGCCACCAGCCCTATGTGACTATTGAACACTTGAAATGTGGCCAGCATGACTGAGGAAGTTGTACATTCATTTTATTTAATTCTTAATTAATTTAGATTTAGACCTAAATCACCACATATGGCTGCTGGCTCCAGAGCACAGGCATTAGTTTTTCCATCTGTGGGGAAATCTTGGGGTCAAGGTGTACGTGAGAGTGAAGCAGATCATCTCCAAGAGCCCTCTTGATTCTAAAGACTGTGCCCCTCCTTCTGCCCCCACTACCACCCGCTCAAAAAAAAGGGGTCCAGGAAAACATCCTCCAAATAATCGGGAGGCAATGAGGGAGTCAGGATGGCAGGACAGACTGTGTGGTGAAACCAGAGGGGACTCCTGAGTGCAGCTCCACCCCTAATCTTTTCAGAGCCCAGGACAGAGAACACAAGGAGGGCAGTGCACTATACGCCTATGCATTTAAGAGTGTTTTATTAAACTAACAAGAAGTTAAATTAAAAACAGGAGTTAGGGTCTTGCAAGTAGATTTCCTGTGCTAATTGAAGAGTCTGAGCTTGGGGCCCCAGCTGGATAGGTAGGTCAAATAATCTACCCGGGACCACACAGCTAGTACTGAGTTGAACAGTGCTGTGGACTGAACTCTGTCCCTCCCCTTCCAAATACACCGAAATCCACATGTTGAAGCCCTTACCCCCAATGTGACTCTATTTGGAGAGAGAGCCCTTTGGGGGATAATTACAGTTAAATGAGGTCTTAAGGGTAGGGTGCTGATCTGATAAGATTTGTGTCCTTGTAAGAAGAGGAAGGGAGACCGTGTGGTGCAGTGGTTGGGAGTCCGCCTGCCGATGCGGGGGACGCTGGTTCGTGCCCCGGTCCGGGAAGATCCCACGTGCCACACCCCTCTCTCTCTCTCTCCCTCTCTCTCGTTCTCTGTGTGTGTGTGCACACGCATGCTTGTGCACAGAGGAAAGACACAGCCAGAAACTGGACATCTACAAACCAGGAAGAGTGCTCTCCCAGAAACCAACCCTGCTGGCACCTTGAACTTGGACTTCCAGCCTCCAGAACTGGGAGAAAATAAAGTTCTGTTGTTTAAGCCACCCAGTCTGGTATTTTATTGTGACAGCCCAAGCTGACTAATACAAATAGTGTAACCCTCCAAATTCACGTCCACCTGAAATCTCAAAATGTAATCTTATTTGGAAATAAGTTCTTTGCAGTTGTAATTAGTTATGTGAAAATGAGGTCATATTGCATTCGGTTGGGCCCTATATCCAATGCCTAATGTCCTTATAAAAAGGCCAAGTGCAGACACAGGGACAACACCATAGGAAGACAGTGATGCAGCTGCCACCCAAGGAATGCCAGAGATCACTGGCAATGACCGCAAGCTAGGAAGAAGCAAAGAAGGTATCTTCCCCACAGCAGTAGAGGGAGCATGGCCCTGCTTACACCTTAATCTCAGAATTCTGCCTTCCAGACCTGTGGGAGAATAAATTCCTGTTGGTGTAAGTCTAATCCAGTGGCAGCGCTCCACGCGCCTTCTTTCTACTACCCCACACTGCTTCCCCCCAACTAAAGCTGATCTCCATTTCTGAATTCAGAGGCTATATTAAGATTTTTTTCTTCCAAAAAATTAAGATTCTTTAACGTTAAATCTAATTTTTGAAAAATCTCATGGGAACAATTTGAACAGTCCAGAGGCGTGTAAGGTGAAATTTTAAAACCTGCCTTCTCACCAATCCTGCAGTCACGTTGCCCTTTCCCAGAAGGGATCCCTGTTAGCATTCTGTGGGCATCCTTCCCGACACTGACCAAGCACAGGCATGGACACTATCTCTTTTCTTACCCACTGAAATCCTGCTATACACACTAGTCAGTAACTTGTTTCTTGTTGCCTAATAATTTAGCTTTGGCCATCCAGGAGAAGGCTGCCCCAAGACAGTGCTCCTTAGGGGGCTCCTTCAAGGACAGACTCTGGAGCCATACTGTGTGGCTTCAAATCCTAGCCCTACCACTTGCTAGCTGAGTGATTCCAGGAAAGTGACTGAACCTCTCGCCTCCCAGTTTGCTCCTCTGTAAAGTGCACCAACCTCATAAATTGCTCTGAGGATTAAACCAGTTGATACACACAAAGCACTTGGAACAGTGCCTGGGACAGGGCCAATGTTAGATACCACACTTTTGTTACCATATTTATAGTGTGCTCAAATACGAGTGCACCACCATTTATATCTAGATGGACATTTACACTGCTTCCAGCTTTTCACTAGTACACGCATCACTTCAATGGACATCTTTGTGAATACCCCCTTGTGTTTCTAGAAGATAAATTCATGGGGGTCGAGTTAGCTGTGCCAGTTTTCCCTGCCACCAATACGACAGTGTATGTTTGACACTGTCTCCCCACATCCACTCTAACACCAGGTTCCTATATTTTAAGACTTTGATGTTATTTACAAAACAGAAACAGACTCACAGACTTAGGAAATGAACTTATGGTTACTAAAGGGGGAAGGGATAGATTGGGAGTTTGGGATTAACAGATACACACTGCTATATATAAAATAGAAAACCAACAAGGACCTACTGTATAGCACAGGGAACTCTGTTCAATATTCTATAATAACCTAAATGGGAAAAGAATCTGAAAAAGAATAGATATATGTATACGTATAACTGAATCACTTTGCTGTACACCTGAAACTAACACAACATTGTAAATCAACTATACTCCAATATAAAAATAAAATTTTTTAAAAACACTAAAAAAGGATTTTTATAAGTAATACTTTAAATATTGTTGTGTATATTGTGGCTTGGTAGGCAGCATTCTTCCTTTCTTTTGCTGAATATCTGCCATTATTGATTTAGAAATATATTTCGTGGTTGTTTGTAAATAGAAGGTGGCAACTGTCTCAGAGTTCCCTCTTTCATGATTGCTTTTCACAAGCCGTGTAGTGGTGGTTCAAAGGCCATAATGAGAGCATCTGGCCACAGCTGGTGCCAGGGATGTATGAGTCCAGAGGGCTCTGCTGGCAGCCTGCCCTGGCTCAATACCTGTTGGGATGGAAAATCCCTGTACTCCCTTCAGACAAGAGGTGATTCACAGCCTGTCGTGCTTGGGATTAAGCTAATGGAGCTCATTCTATTTTCAGATGCACCCCACTGTCTGAACTCTTGTTTAATTTGCAGTGCGGGTCACATGTACACGGGGTGGCTTGCTGGGGGTCAGTCAACACGTCAGGAAAAGAACAAGGTTCATGCTGTAGGGAGTAACTTCCTGCCTTCCTATATTATTATCATTCAAGTGCTCAGTTCCAGCAGCATAGAGCATGAACAACCAAATTAGCCACTTGTCATCTTTAAAACCCCTGAGCAGGGCTTCCCTGGTGGCGCAGTGGTTGAGAGTCCGCCTGCCGATGCAGGGGACACGGGTTCGTGCCCCGGTCCGGGAGGATCCCACATGCTGCGGAGCGGCTGGGCCCGTGAGCCATGGCCGCTGAGCCTGCGCGTCTGGAGCCTGTGCTCTGCAGCGGAAGATGCCGCAACAGTGAGGGGCCCGCGTACCGCAAAAACAAAACAAAACAAAAAACTCCTGAACAGATGACCCTTAATAAGGTAGGAAAGACAACTTCTGTAAAATGGAGATGAGATGCTCGTTAGGAAGGTAGAGGGAGAGTAGTGGCTGGGTTTGTTTGGGGCTGTTTGTTGTTGTTCCCCTTCCTGTGTACTAGAAGGAAGAAAATAGTAAGTAAATAAATGTAGAAAAATACAAAATATTCATAGAATTAATAAACTCTCTTCTAAAAAAATACTTCATTTTTGGTGTTCGCCTAACATCACTGTTCTCTGCGTGCCTCCTTCATCTGCCCTACCTCAAGAAAAGTCCTCTGGGCCGGGGGCCTTGCTTGATCCTTCCCTGGGTTTCTAGCGCCCAGCACAGGGTCTGGAGCCCCACAGAGGCTTGGGACACATGTATTGACACAGAATCTGGGGCAGCAAGATATGCAGGCAGGCTGGCTCCATTTAATGGACCAGGGAAAGTGGGAACTATCTGGAAGCTGGAATGCTCCCACCCAAATTTTGCAGAATGAAATTGGCACTTAACCAAAGGCCCAGTAGCTCACCTCCCTTCCCCAGGTATTGTGGGGATTCGAAGTATGATGTAGTTTTAAAAAAAAAAGCGATGAAGACATTGCATTTCTCAAAAGTACAAGGTAGCAAAATACTCGAGTCTGTGCTAAGGTAAAACCCGTGAAGCTGTGCTAAGGGCATGAACACTCCAACCTCTGCGCCCTTTAAGATGAAAGCACACAAACACGTTTATAGATCAAGCCAAGTTCGCTTATTATACACCGACACACACAACTTGGAGGAATTAAAAAAGAAAACGGGTGAGTTTTGTTCTTCTAGGCTCTTATCAGATGGAGCCTTACAGCAAAGCGATGAGAGGTTCTAAAAGAAAACGTTTCCTTCATTCGTGGCGAGGATATGACATCTGAGGTGTTCCCCAGGGCTGTTGGGATTACAGATGCTCACTAAGAAGGAGAACTCCATGCTCCCCCCTCCCCTTTAATTACAGAGTGGGGGGAGGGGAGAGATGGTCCCTCAGACAAGCTGAATCATCTTAACAGGTGAAGGTCCTGCAACCAGTCACTGCGCTGTAGGGGTGGTAAGCAGACATCCTGAGAGATCTTTCTGACTTGGAAATGAGCTGATTTGAAAGTCACATCAAATGCAATTGTGGTTACTTCTACATGGAGTGACTCATCTGTGCTGAAGAGAATATAATGACACAGTCACGACTGGCTGAGCTGTGCGCTGCCGCCAGCACTCTCCCCAAAGGACGGAGGGGACCGCTGGGTAAAGACTTTGACGTGTTTAAAAATTCTCTACTCCCCACCCCCGAGCCTATGCCACTCCTCGGGCAAAATTGTGTTGGTCCCCCAAAATACAGTCATTCCTGTGTATCAAGGGTTCCTCAAATGGTTAAAATGTTCACATTTTTTAAGAGAAAAATATCTGCTTTTAGAGAAAAGCAGAGGTCCTTAAGCTGGGGGGAGGGGTGCAGGGAGCAGGCATTAGACATCAAGCTTAGTCACACTTGAACAGCCCCAATCTACATCTAGGCATCTCAAAGACACAAGTGGAAAATAACCGAGCAAATAAGCCCACTGGTTAAACGACAGCACCCCCAGTGTACAGCATGGGTGGCAAAGAGCAATTCTTCAGCAAGCAGTGAGGATGGATGGCTCAGGATGCTGGCACCCAGGAAAAGTACTGGTACCCAGCTGGCACTGGCAGTGATTCATCACAAGGAAACCAGTTATGCCTGCCTGCTACCAACCTCCCAGGGACACGAATATCTGAGGCCTTACTGCTGCATATTAGAGTCGGAGGAACACTAGACAAGAATCAGAACTCTGGGACTCAAGTCCTGCCTCTGCTACTAACTAGCTCTGTGACCCTGAGCAAGTCGCTTACCCCCTTAGGGACTTTATTTGTTGCAACAGGAAAGTTTCAGGTCTGCAAGGTGAATGGTTTCTAGGGTAAATCTCATGTTGTGTTCTTACCGCAAAAAGCAAAAAAGAAAGGACACAAGGACGCTTTGGAGGCATTAGGCACGTCTAGTACCTTGACTGTGGTGATGGTATCAGGGAGTTGCGTAGTCCAAACTCATCAAATTGTACATGTTAGATATAAGCAGTTCTTTGTATATCAATTATACCTCAATAAAGCTGTTGTTTAGTTTTTAAAAAAGGAGAGGAGATCGGGGCGGGGCAGCCTCAATTGATGCCCCCTAGTTTTCTTATTCTGGGATCCATCCACTCCCTCATTTTTTCCTTGATTTAACAAATATTTATTGAGTCCCTGCTATATGCCAGGAGTTAGCTGCCCAAGATCCTGTTTACTATCTCCATGCTCGTGCTGAATTTACAGAGTCCCTCCTTACCCTCTTCTAGACATCTCCTTTCCAGACAGGAGAGGCCCAATTTAGGGCTAACCTCTTGCACAGAGAAACTTCTCAAAATTCACGGTTGTTCCCCGGAGAAGATTTGTAGCACATGGAATTGATGGAGAATCCATTTCTCGGTTTTAAAATCTGTACAAATAGGCCTTCAAGAAAGTCTCAGCATGAAGGGGAATACCCAGGGACCCAGACCTCCTTCCCCAGTGACCACTAGCTATTAAGGGAAAAAGTAGGGTATCTCTGGCACTAGGAGGTATCCTGGGAGGCCCGGCTGAGTCATTCTGAGAGTAGGGATAGGAGAGGAGAGAGAGTTAGTCTTTGAAAGCGATATACCTGGTACCGTTCAGATGGGGAACAGGCTACCTAGGGCCATGTAGCAGCACAATCCCTAGCTGCCCCAAAGAACTGGGATCAAGCAAGGCTCGGCCGCAGAGAGCTGATGAGAAACGACACAAGCCGTAGGGAAGAGCTGGTCATTCTTGGTGCAGGAACGCCACCTAGTATCCAGAAGGGGCATTGACAACATTGAAGAATGTGGAGCGAGTGGGAAGCAAACAACCTCAGGAATCCCGCAAGGTTCTGCTTGCTAGCTTTCCTCGATTCTAGCCAAATTCTCCCTCCAAAGCATGGATACTTGCGAGTAACGCAGTACAGCTGATCGTGAGGCGGGTGTGTGGATTTCCAGGAGTTCTGGGCAGAGATCTGAGTCTGAAGCCTGAAGAAGTGGGACCAACAACACAGACATCAAGCATCAGCCAGACCTATGCCCTAGAAATAGTACCATTTCTCAGGGTGTATAGGTGTGCACGCATGGGTGGGTGCACACACCCACATACACACACGTGCATTCCATTTCCCTTCATAATCTATTAAATTTTTATTATATATGTCTTTTGGGAAATTGATTTATACTTATTTCTGAAAGTTTGGAAAATAGAGAAAAGTAAAGCTTCTGGCCATGAAGGAGTAACAGAATCTGGAATTAGTCATCCATCATAAACAACCAGAAGCAACAAATTTTAGACTTCAGACCAGAGGCAGCACATGGCTCTGATATTACAGGCAAGGAAATACATGTAGAACAAAGGAGGTTCCATGAGTCGACGAGCTGGAGGTCAGAGTTGAGGGGGCTGAGGCAGCTGGAACACGTGCGCAGAGCACCAGAGGTGAGGGAACTGCTGGGAGGAAGAGGTCCAGCAACCTGAGAACGGTTTTCCTTGAGTCTTTACCGAGTACCAGACTGAGCAAAGAACAACTTGGAAGTTTTCAGCAGAACTATTTCCACAGCTCACACAGGACTGGCAGGTGTTCAAGTTCTGGCCAAAAAGAGTGGAGGATCCCCAGTGATCATATAGACCACTGGGTGGAGATTTCAGAGAGATGACACCTTGTAATAGATCTGAGATATCCCCAGCGTAAAGGTTTTATTCTTAAATTCTTCGAGAATTTTTCTTACCATTTCCTTTAATTATAGAGCCTTGTGTATAAATGGTGTGTGTCCAAAGATACTACAGGGAACCGTTTAACCAAATGTTTTACAATTGCGTCGCGATGCTCACCATCTTCCCTGCCTGCAGTCGTGCGGTCCTCAATGCCCTCGATCTTACATCCTCTGCTCAGCCAACTGTACATCTTAGCTCTGTTCCTTGGACACCCCACTTCCGGTGCTACATTCTGCATTAATCAGAATTCTTATGGGAAAGCACTGGAAGCCGGCTGTTCTTAAATACAGCAAAAAAAGTCGTTTAGCAAAAGGATGTTTGGTAAATCATTAAGTCACTGGGGGCATTGAAGAACTAGACTCAAGCTATGAGGCCAGAAACAATGAATCCAATCATACCACAGAGCTTCTGGGGGTGACCCTACTGCTGTCACCACTAAGCACTAGGGTCACAGACTGCTGGCAGTGGATACTGATCCTGATGCAACTACCACCATCAGAGGAGAATTCTCTGCTGCTGCAATTCTTTAGGTTCCTAATGCCAGGTTCAAAGACTCAAAAGGGGGCCTCTGATTGGCTGAGCCTAGGTCACGTGCCACAGCACAGCTGCAATACTGGGATATGTGGCATTTTCGTCTTCTCTAACGGGACGTGGACTCTGCCTCTTACACCAAGAGTCACGAGGCAAGGAATTCTCCAGGCATGACAAGAGGTTCAGATGCTAGGTAATACTCGAAGATGAAAAAATATACACTTGGCAATTGTAACTTCAGCCACCATCTGGCACATAGTAGGCGGTTAATGAATATTTGTTGGTGGAGTGATTGAAAAGCATAGAGGACTGAAATTGACTAACATTAGTCTACAGAAGGTGATCAGGTGAATGAAAGGGGACCTGAATAGTAACCTCCCCGGGACAGGACACAAAATAGGAATCAGGTCAGTAATCCAGGCATGGCAGTGTGTGGAGGTAGAGAGCTCACGGCTGGGCAAAGTGGAAGATCTAGGGTACCGGTATAGGGACAAAATGGACCATTTCCGAACAACAGAGTGGTGGGGATTAGGGAAGGGGTTCACTGTTCTAGGATGAAGCCCTGAGAGGCATAATCCCTTGGCTATATAGGAATTAGAAATTCGGGGAGTATTGACCCAAGTCACGCAGGCTGGTTCTTGACCCTTGCACCTTTGAACAAGAGTCAGAATTAGTGCTACATGGAATCGAGGGTATCATGTCATATGTGCGGCCAGCTCACCGGTCCCTGGGGCCCTGTGGTTACATCTGAGGATCTTTCAAGGACTCCAGCGATAAGTACCTGAGGCAGGTTAGGGCATTAGCTCTGTGCCTGAGGGCTGCTTCTTTCCCCCTGCCAGGGAGTGGTGATGTCAACCACTCAGGAAGAGTAGCTCAGCTCCCTTAGGGCAAGTTAGTGATTAGAACCCACAGAGCATGGAAATGAGGACTGAAAATTAGATAGACATTGTTGGTTCACCTGAGACCTCCCAGTCTGAGACAGCTATCCTGTGAGGTTGCCTGGGCTGGACAGAGGCCACCCAGGCCTTCCACCTCCAAGCTTTCAAACATGAATTTTCTGGCTTTGCAGCAAGTGGAACTGCTAAAGGCAATTCAAAAGTTCAGAAACCAGGGGTCCAAAAGCCAGGCTAAAGAACAAATCAGGATGCCATTCAGATGTAAAACAGATCAAGAAATTGAAAGGGACGGTATGTATTCTAATCCTGGGAGACAACTCGGGTATTGCCTGAAACCAACAACTTGACTGGGTAACGGCATACTCAGCCTCCAGAACTGTGAGATATAAATTTCTGTTGTTTAAGTCACTCAGTCAATGGTATTCTGTTACAGCAGCTCAAATGGACTAAAACAACGGGGACACAAATGAACTTATTTACAAAACAGAAACAGACTCACACACTTCGAAAACAAACTTATGGCTAACAAAAGGGAAAGGTGGGGGGGAATCAATTGGGAGATTGGGATTGACATATTCACACTACTATATATAAAACAGATAACTAATAAGGACCTACTGTATAGCACAGGGAACTCTACTCAGTACTCTGTAATGAACTATATGTGAAAAGAATCTGAAAAAGAATGGATATATGTATAACTGAATCATTTGCTGTATACCTGAAACTAGCACAATATAGTCAATCAGCTATACTCCAATATAAAATAAAAATTAAATTTAAAAAATAATAGAACCTAACCCATAGTGCTACTGTCAGGATTAAATAAGCTAATGTACGGTATGTAAAGTGCCTGGCAGAGAGCAGATGATCAATGAATGGTAGCTGTTATTGTCACTCTTATTACATTAGCTATGAAATTTTAACAGAGTTATTGCATAATAGTGTCTCTTTCACCATACAGACAAATACAGTCAATAAGTATGTCCAGCCCTGGGCTCAGCCAATATATCAGTTGGAGTCCAACCAGGAGAGAAACAGAAAGCATACATTAATTGAAATAAGAAAGATTTACTATAAAAATTTGTTAACTATCTCTAGAGAATTCACTACTAAGAGGGAATAAAAGAGGGCTTTAAAGAATATCCTAGGATGAACATTGCTCAGGCATAAAAAAAGAATGAAAGAATGCCTTTTGCAGCAACATGGATGGACCTAGAGATGATCATACTGAGTCAGAGAAAGACAAAGGTCATATGATATCACTTATATGGGGAACCTAAAAAATGATACAAATGAACTTATTTATGAAACAGAAACAGACTCACAGACATAGAAAACAAACTTATGGTTACCAAAGGGGAAAGGTGGGGAGGGATAAGTTAGAAGTTTGGGATTAACAGATACACACTACTATATATAAAATAGATAACCAACAAGGACCTACTGTATAGCACAGGGAACTCTACTCAATATATTATAATAACCTATAACGGAAAAGAATCGAAAAAGAATATATATGTATAACTGAATCACTTTGCTGTACACTTGAAACTAACACATTGTAAATCAACTACGATAACATTTTAAATAAATAAATAAGGCTAACTTACATCTCTTACTTAAAAAAAAATATCCTAGGACTAAGGGAGAGTACCCAAGGAAGGAACAAACTTGGAAGGGGGCAGGGACTTTCCTAAGGCTGGGAGTCAGACCTCGTTGAAGAGGGTGTGGCTTCAGCCCACTAAATGGTGAAGTGCACTCGCTTGAAGCTTCCTGCTGGGATGCCAGCAGTCTCAGGCTGACATGCAGGAAACCATCTCCTGGATTTCCAATGAATTCTCTGGGAAGCCGCCCAGGAGGAGGTGGTGACCATGCCGGAAAGCCAGCTAGGGCATCTTCAGAACCTGCCAGGAAACTGCCCTTTGGCCGGCGCTGCTGAATTCTCCTGGAAACTGGGTGAGGCTCCCACAAAACTCACAGGGAATCCACACAGGGGAGAGGGCAGGTGCTTCAGGACTTGCCTCTGGGAAGGTGGAGGGAATGAGGGGAGGAAGCGTTGCTGCTGAAACTCACAAGCTGAGTGCCCTGGGAGCAGGAAGAAGCAAAGTGCACCAGAACCAGGAGAAGAAGCCCTTTCGTCCTCCACGGACCCTCCAATGCCCTGTACTGGAAAAGCTTAAGATTGTGCAGGCTGACGAGGGGGAAATATTCCAGGATCACACGCAAGCAAAGAGGGTTGGATTTGGGTCTGAGAGGCAATACAGTGATAATTGGCACAGCTAGGGAGGGAGTAGAATGTGATGGCTGAGAGCGAGGGCTCTGGAGCTCCACTGCCTGGGTTGAAATTCCAACTCTGCCACTTACTATCTGTGTGGTCCAGCCTTTCTGTGCATCAGTTCCCTCATTCTTTTTTTTTTTTTAATTTTTATTGGAGTGTAGGTGCTTTACAATGTTGTGTTAGTTTGTAATTTACAGCAAAGTGAATCAGCTATGCGTATACATATATCCCCTCTTTTTTGGATTTCCTTCCCATTTAGGTCACCACAGAGCACTGAGTAGAGTTCCCTGTGCTATACAGTTCTCATTAGTTATCTATTTTATACATAATATCAATAGTGTATATATGTCAATCCCAATCTCCAAATTCATGCCACCGCAACCGTGCTTTTCCCCTTAGTATCCACAGGTTTGTTCTCTATGTCTGTGTCTCTACTTCTGCTTTGTAAATAAGATCGTTTATTCCAATTTTTTCAGATTTCACATATGTGTTAATATACGATATTTGTTTTTCTCTTTCTGACTTACTTCACCCTATATGATAGTCTCTAGGTCCATCCACATCTCTACAAATGACCCAATTTCGTTCCTTTTTATGGCTAATATTCCATTGCATATGTGTACCACATCTTCTTTATCCATTCATCTGTCCTTGGACATTTCAGTTGTTTCCATGTCCTGGCTATTGTAAATAGTTGTGCAATGAACATTGGGGTGCATGTGTCTTTTTGGGTTTTTTTTAACATCTTTATTGGAGTATAATTGCTTTACAATGGTGTGTTAGTTTCTGCTGTATAACAAAGTGAATCAGCTATACCTATACATACATCCCCATATCTCCTCTCTCTTGCTTCTCCCTCCCACCTTCCCTATCCCACCCCTCTAGGTGGACACAAAGCACTGAGCTGATCTCCCTGTGCTATGCAGCTGCTTCCCACTAGCTATCTGTTTTACATTTGGTAGTGTGTATATGTCCATGCCACTCTCTCACTTCATTCCAGCTTACCCTTCCCTCTCCCTGTGTCCTCAAGTCCATTCTCTATGTCTGCGTCTTTATTCCTGTCCTGTCCCTAGGTTCTTCAGAACCATTTTTTTTTTTTAGATTCCGTATATATGTGTTAGCATACAGTGTTTGTTTTTCTCTTTCTGACTTACTTCACTCTGTATGACAGTCTCTAAGTCCATCCACCTCACTACAAATAACTCAATTTCAGTTCTTTTTATGGTTGAGTAATATTCCATTGTATATATGTGCCACATCTTCTTTATCCATTCATCTGTCATTGGACACTTAGGTTGTTTTCGTGTCCTGGCTGTTGTAAATAGTTCTGCAGTGAACATTGGGGTGCGTGTGTCTTCTTGAGTTATGGTTTTCTCTGGGTATATATCTGCCCAGTAGTGGGATGTCTGGGTCACATGGTAGTTCTATAGAGGGTGCAGAGCAAAGGGAACGCTCCTGCACTGTTGGTGGGAATGTAAGTTGATACAGCCCCTATGGAGAACAGTATGGAGGTTCCTTACAAAACTAAAAATAGAGCTACCATACAACCCAGCAATGCCTCATTCTTTAAAGCAGGGGTGATTGCAGTATGCACCTCATGGGGTTGTTGTCAAGATGAAATGAAGTAGCATACGCTAATCTGTGTCAATCTGTGTTCACCCCTGTGCCCGGCGCCTGGCACATAGTAAGCGGTCTGTTCAAGGCAGCCCTCAGTGTCATGACTGGTGCTATATGCTAACTGACTGAGGGGAACATGAAGGCCCCCACCATCCTGTTTCATCAAGACTGCCAGCCTGAGGAGCATTTCCAGGACACACAGGGTCAGTGGGAGCGAGGAGACTGTAGGCTGATGTCTCCGATCAGGCCCCTTTCCCAGGAGTCCTGGCAAGGGGAGTTCCACGTGTTTTTGCATAAAGAACACTGACCCTGATATACTGGTGGAGGGCTTGATGAGCCCCTGCCATACCTCGGGGGTCTTTTATGTAGCAAGACAAAACTATTCACTGGTTATTTTTTACTGAAGTGTAGTTTCATTGGTTATGTAGAAGTTCTCCTTGCCCTCTGAGAAGAGTGGCTACAGCACCTGGAGTAGCCATTGCGTGGAAAGGCTGGGAGAGAAAACTGAACGTTAATAAAAGAGAGAACGCTCTAGGACGTGTGATATGAAGCCCTCTGTCATCTCCCCTGTGAGAGCTTTGGTAAAGCCAACCTTGTTCACCGATGCTTTTTTTTTCCTGTTAAGATTTTTTTTAACGTAAAGGCCAAAGTCATTATCAAGATTGTTCACTGATGCTTTTGATGTGTGTAGCTTCTTTCCGGAGAATGTGAAAAGGAGCTGGGTGTTGTGCGGGGCAAGTGCTTGGGTTGCAAGGGTCTAGGTCTGGGGCTCTGAGAGGGAGCGCCTATGCTAAGGAGGCACACAGTTGTGTGACCTCAGCCATGGAGTCATGGTGTCATAGCCGTTCTTCTGCCTTCGTGTCTACAAATGCTTTCTGGTGGGTGAGTGGTGTGTTTCTCTGAAACACAGGTAGAAGTATTGCGAAGATAGCTGAATCGTGAACTCTCTTCGGAAATGGTTAAGGGCCCTGGGGAAACGAGGCAAGTCTCGACAGTCAGCACCGGTTTCCTGATGTGCAGAACCCCATACACAATGGGCAGTGGAGAGGCACCCTTCTATGGCACCGTGGTACCCACAGCAGTAGGTGCTTGTATTAGTTTTCTATGGCTGCTCTAAGAAGTTACCATAAATGTAGTGGCTTAAAGCAACACATGTATTCGCTTACAGTTCTAGAGGTCAGAAGTCTAAACTGGGTCAACAGGGCTGTGTTCCTTCTGAAGGCTCTAAGGGAGAATCCATTTCCTTTCCTTTTCTACTTTTTAGAGGCTGCCTGCACTCCTTGGCTCAAGGCCCCTTCCTGCATCTTCAAAGCCGACAGCGCACCGTCTTCAAATCTCTCCATCTTGTTCCCTCTCTCTCTCTCTTTCTCTTTCTCTGACTCTGCTTCCATCATCACATGTCCTTCTCTGACTCTGACCTTCCTGCCTGGTAATTACCTTAGGCCCACCTGGATAACCTAGGACATTCTCCCCATCTCTAGATACTTAATCACACCTGCAAAGTCTCTTTTGCCATGTAAGTTACCATATACTCCCAGGTCTTGGGGATTAGGACACAGACATCTTAGGAGGGCGTTATTCCGCCAAATACAGTACAGGCAAACCTCGTAGATATTGCAGGTTCCGTTCCAACCACCACAAAAGACGATACCACAATAAACTGAGCCACGCGAATTGTCTGGTTTCCCAGTGCATATACAAGTCATGTCTACACTATACTGTTTATTACGTGTTTATTGACTATACTGTTTATTAAGTGTGCAATAGCATTATGTCTAGAAAAACAATTGTACATAACTCTATTTAGAATACCTTATTGCTAAGAAAAATCCATCCTCTGACCATGCAGGGTTGCCACAAACCTTCAATTTGTAAAGAACGCAATATGCCTGCAAAGTGCAATAAAGCAAGAGACATGCCTGCACTTGTCCTCAGTTTCTCCTGTTGGCATTTGTTTGGTTGGTTCCGAGGGCATCTGGGTCTGGAACTTGGAGCTTTCTGGGGAACCATCACTGGGGGCTGGACTCCAACCCAAATAGTTCTACGGAGATAATGGCAGCAGGACTGGAAGTCTCCATCTTATAGATGAGGCCCAAGGCAGTTGAGCAACTTGCTCTGGTTAATGAGAGGCACAGCAAGGACTTAAATACATAGACACTGCTGCCCCACCCAGCACTGCTGGCCACCATGGCAGTAGCAGGCTAACCTGGTGACACAGGCACTCTGCTGGCGTGAAGTTCCCCAGTGCCTCTGTTGCTGGCAGGAGCCAGGTGACCCCTCTGTGCACGTGCGAGCAGTCACTAGAGGTACCCCTCTCTGTGCACAGATCCCCTCTGGGTCCTCCAGGGCTAGAGGTGTTCAGGGTATAGAAGTAGGCTCTAGAGGCCCTCCTGGCATGAGCCCTGTAGTGGATTGACTGGTGACCCCCAAAAGATGTGTCCACCTGGAGCCTGTGACCTTATTTAGAAAAAGGGTCTTTGTAGATGTAATTAAGGATCTCAAGGAAGGGCGGGCCCTGCACCCAATAACAAGTTTCTTCATAAGAGGAGAGGAGAGGAGGGGAGAAGGTGATATGAAGATAGAGGCAGAGGTCAGAGTGACGCACCCGTAAGTGAAGGAACGCCGAGGATGGCCGGCAAACCACCAGAAGCCAGGAGAGAGGAACAGATGCCCTCAGAGCCTCCAGAAGGAGCCAACTGTGCCCATACCTTGATTGCAGCCTTCCCGCTTCAGAACTGGGAGAGAAGAAGTGACTATTGTTTTAAGTCTCCCAGTTTGTGGTACTTTCTTACAGCAGCCTCAGGAAGCAAGCTCAAAGGCTGAGTCATTGCGTGCAAGCCCATAGGCGTTAGCAGAGTTTCTGTGGCCTAATGATTCCTTCCGCCTGTCCCTACTGGGGTCTGGGGCAGACCACGCCCCTGCTCCTTTCATAGGGTGGCAGCAGGAATGGAGGAGCCGCCCAGCTACGGGAGGAGCCACATCTGAGTCCCCCAGCGAGCATCAGCTGAGCTCATAGAGCAACACCCCTGGCCTGGGCTGCCGCAGGTGACTGCAGGTGTGGCCTGTCGATTGCCGCAGAAGCGGGGCTGGGGTCAGCAGCTGACCGGGCACGTGCCCACAGTCCTGCACAGCCCCCAGAAGGGGGGGCTGTCAGTTCTGCCAGAGGCATGTGGCACGCTGACCGTCAGGGGGCATCGCTGCACCAGCAGACGTTGAGGCTTCTGTCTGTCCGTCCCTGGGTAGCACCAGGGATGCCAGGACCAGATGAGTGAAGTCCAGGCTGGCTAGGGAGACCTGGCAGTGGGGTCCCTTGGCTTGAGCTGACCATAAGGGCCCCTCCTATGCAGAGAAAGGGTTCCAGCTCAGCCCGAGGGAAACAGACTGAACCAGGCCACGAAGGGGGGAGGGCGTGGGGAGCTGGCAGAATGAAGGTGAGCAGGGGTGAAGTGAGGACTTCCGTGTCAGAGGTGAAGTGAACTTGCCAGTGGGAAGGCTTGGCCCAGAGGAAGCCGGGCAGCGTTAGCCAGGGCTCCTCCTGGCTGCCCGTGGCCCTGGCCTGAGTGCTGGGAGCAGGCCAAGTTGCCACTGCAGTTCCCCTTTCCCACCCCGACCAGCCCAAGGGCACGTCGCCTCTGGAAATGGAAAGGGGCTGTCTGTCCGCTTACCCTGGCCGCTGTTCCAGGAGCTAAGGAATGCTGCCCTCCACCCTGACCGAACTCACCAGAAGGTCGTGGAAAACAGCTCTGCAGAGCCACACCGGAGGCTACGCAGTCCTAGAGGATCGGAGCGCGTGACCTGTACCCTGAGCCAGCTTCTATGGAAGCTGAGCCTGGCTGGAGCTAGTGACACTGCTGGCACCAGGTGACAGAGGCCCTTCTCTTCTCCATGCTCAGAGGCAGCAGCAGTGATACAACCCCCAAAGCGCATCTTCTTTCAGGGAGGTGGGCAGTTTGTCCAGAGATTTCAGCTTCCACAGGTAATCCCGTGAATAACCAAAATCACCACCCAGATCTCTGTCGCCGAAGCTGTCGTTTCAAGGGACAGCAGTAGCCTCTATAGCCCATGAATCCTAGAGTCTGAGAACATGGGGGCCATTCAGCCATGGTGGCATACGTTGGAAGCAATGCAGCAGGGCAAACCCCAGTGCCGGGCCAAGATGCCAGCCACCCTAGGGCAGCCGCTGAAGGGGCAAAGTGTCAGAGGTGGTCTTATACTATTTTCCAAAAGAGCCGATAGTAAGTCCCGGCTGGGAAGAGGGCCCTTTATATTGTTGCCACCATAGCAGGCCGCCCAGGGCCATTTGATACTGAGAACATGGTGCCGGGGGTGTCTGGGGGCACTGATGTCCCCCAAGATGCCACTGCTACAGATAGGAGAACTCGGTCCAAAAGCCGATGTGGGGAACCCCAAGGACTCCACAACCCAGTCCCCCCAGTCCCTAGAACAGCAACACCACTGACATCATCACAGACACGCCCCCCTTTCCCAGGTCACAGCGCCATCTTGAATAGACAGATGTCCTTGTCATGATCACATGCTTTACCCTGGGCACTGGGCCTCTATCAGTTCCAGCCGCCACCCTTTCTTCCAACAGAAAAATGTTCTGTCTGTAGGGGAAGCCTCCCACTTGACCTCCAATCCTAGCCCTTGAATCATAGCCCCACTCTGGAAAGTTCTCTTCACAGGCCTTCACATTCACATGCAGGCATCCAACACTTGTCATCCCTTGGTCCCTGGCCAGACCAAAGACATACAGTCAGATAGACCTGGATTAGCTATCCAGGACCACCATAATGGGTCTACCCCTTACAGAAAATCAGTTCTCTCCTAACCAGTCGATAAATGTATCACAAATCCAGCCCCGGGCTCAGCTAGGGAGGTGACAGTGTGCTGGCTAAGAGTGTGGTTCTGGAGCCAGACTGCCTGGGTTCAGATCTGGACTATTAGCTGTGTGATGCTGCACAAAGTACTTAACCTCTCTGTGCTTCACTCTCCTCTTCGCTAAAAGAGGGATGATAACAGTACCCATCTCAGGGTCATTGCAAGGAGTGTGTGTGTGTGCACAGTGGAATCCCAGAACTCTACCACCACCACGTCCAGCCCCACCCCCATATCTCCTGGGTGACAAAACTCCCCTGTCCGGCTATCTCACCGCGCGAATTGATCCTCGGCTCCTTCAGTCACAACAGCGTCCCACAGCAGCCAGGGCTTTGCTGAAGCCTGAGTGCCCCTCTCTAGTAGGCAACCTACGCCTGGAGAAGTTGCAGTACCCTCCCCAAGGAAGACCCCCGAGAATACTCTCCAAGCCTCAAAGCAAGGCAGGGCATGCACCCATTGGTGCCAGGTGCCTAGGGGAGCTGAGGACCTCAGGAGCAAGCACCCACGCAGACCCCCCCCCCCTTCTACAGCTCAGCCCCACCGCCTTGTGTCCTCCTAACTACCCAAGAACAGGGACCAGAGAACACTCTGGGGAAAGTGGTAAGCTCGTAGCAGCTACTCCTCTGCCCACTCTATACAGGCCGTTACCCGGAGCAATAGGACAGGATGAACCGGAGGCGAGCTGTAGAAAGCTGCCTCCCAGACCGAAAAGGCAGAGATGGGTGTTGTTCATTCATTCATTCATTCACCATTCATTCATTCAACAATATCTATTACGCTCGGCATTTTCTAGTTACCTAGGATACAGCGGTGACCAAAAGAGACGGAATCTCTGCCGTCATTGAACTCATCGCTAGTTGGGAGAGACGGGCAATGAAATAAATAAAATATATAGTATGTCAGATGGCAGGAAGTGCTATGGAGAAAAAAAAAAAGCAGGGAAGGGGAGGGTCAGGAAGTTGTCATTTTAATAGGATCGTAGGGAAAGGCCCATAAAGGAGCTGCAAGAGGGAACTCTGGGATTGTCTGCAGGAAGAGTGTTCAAAGCAAAGGGAGCAGACAGTGAGAGGGTCCTGCTGAGGACCAGCAAGGAGGCCAGGTAGCTGGAACAGAGTGAACATGAGGGAAAGGGGTAGGAGATGTGGTCAGAAAACTAACAGGAAGCCAGATTACACAGGGCTTTGTAGGGCTTTGGGCTTTTACTTGGAGTGTGACGGGGAGACATGGGGGAGTTTCTGAGCGCAGTAGGGATGTGATCTGGGTTATGTTCTAACAGGACTGTTCTACCTACCATGGTGAGAACAGACCAAAGGGAATGTTTTCCTTAACGCATGTCTTGGTCCATTCGCCCTATCATGATACTATAGGCTGGGATTTTGTATTCAACAGACATTTGTTTCTTACAGTTCTGGAGTACGGAAGTCCAGGATCAAGGTGCTGGCAGGTTTGATGTCTGGGCAGCCACTTGCATCTAAGGGGAGATGTTGAGTTGGCAGTAAGATATGAGATTCTGGACCAGGTTGGAGGTAACATTCAGGAGTCAATGTATATGAATTGTATTTAAAGTCATGAGACTGGGTGAGGACATCGTCAGGAGTGGGGATAGAAAAGAGAAGTTCAAGTTATGAGCTCTGGGTCACTGTAACATTACGACATGGAGAAGATGAGAAGAAGCTGCCGCTAACAAGAGAAAAAGCAGCAGAGTGTGATGTTCTAGAACCAGCCTACTGGGGCATCTCCCCTACCCCAACCTCCCCACAGCCAAACACACACACACACACCTAGAGGTCTGGGCTCCTCCTATGAACTCAGAAACAGAAGAACAAGCCAGCCATGGTTCCTCACTCAGAGGTCTGGGTCCCAGCCCACGGGCCCCCTCTACATACAGGGCCACCAGCACTAGCCAGTACCCACTGCCGAGGTCTGAGTTCCCCCCTCGTGGGCCCCTCTTCCACGCTCAGAGACACCGGCACCAGCCATCTGCACCACATCCTCAGAAGTCCTGATCCAGGTTTACAGGGCCCCTCTTATAAGTTTCCAAGCGGCTGTGCTCTCCTCTGTTCCCTTAGCCCAGGGGTGGGAGCTGCTTCCCGCAGTCGCTCCCATGATGCCTATATGTTCTCTTTATACCCTTTCAGTTACCCAGTTAACAACTTTTCCCTAAATCACAATTCTCTGTTCAAATATCTGGCATGTTTTTGTCTCCTGAATAGATCCTGGCGGATACGAGATCATTTGGTCAGAAGTTCAAGGTAAGGAGAAACAACGGTGTTGGAAGAATCAGGTATGTGGATATTAGAATCAGCAAGGATTACTGGAGGAATGGTGTTAGAGAGAGTGACGGTGAGCCAGGAACTACAGTTTCCAAGGAGTGAAGGAGAATGACCCAGAAGTCTGTAGATGACTCTGCCACAAAGAGCAGTCGCAGATGGTATAGTTGATGGCAGGAGATTCAGAACCGACATCAAGATCAAGAACCATGGGAGATGGAGTCAGTCTGCGGATGTCCTTTGCCTCTAGACTAAAGGCCAGCGGGAGTCCTGGGAACTGGGTGGTGCTTTGAATCGTGTCTCACCGCTACCCTGAGGGGTCGTCTGGGTGAGGGCTGTGCCTGGTCGGCGGACCGCAGAAGGTCTGAGGAGGGATGCAAGTGTGCCATTCCTTTTAAACTTTTTTTTTTTTTTTTGCGGTACGTGGGTCTCTCACTGTTGTAGCCTCTCCCGTTGCGGAGCACAGGCTCCGGACACGCAGGCTCAGCAGCCATGGCTCGCGGGCCCAGTGGCTCCGCGACATGTGGGATCCTCCCGGACTGGGGCACGAACCCGTGTCCCCCGCATCGGTAGGCGGACCCCCAACCACTGTGCCACCAGGGAAGCTCCAAAGTGTGCCATTCCTTATCCCTGGCTTCAAGCAGGAAGAAGCTTGTAAACAGCAGAGACATGGGACCATGGCCTTCTATGGCTCTGTGTCCACTCCCAGCCTGGGCCACGGAAAGGGTAGCGAGGAGGGCAGATGCACCACCTCCCTTACTCCTCCCCAACTGCCCCGTGATGTGGTGAGACATCCCAGGAACTGCTGGGCCTCCTTGTCTGGCCCAGGGGGGGCTTCCACCCCAGGATAAGGACCCTTACTTATCATCATGGCATCGTGGACATTCCTGGAACAGCTGGATTCGGAAAGTCCTCCCCTGGCCTTAAAACCTATACTTGCACCTGAGCAGGCAGGGGCCAGGTGGCAACTTCAGGAAGTTCCAGAGTCTATGGAGCTCTCCATGTGGAAAATGGATCTCAGACCCTTCAGTGGCCCGGGAACGGGAAGCTACTGCCTACCTGCATGCCCTGGCAATGGGGAAGGCCATCAAAAGCCCCCACGACTCTTTGTCTGCGAGAGGCTTCCTGGCCACAGAAAAGAGTATCCCTCAGCATGAGCAGGCAGCCTGAGTACTCCTGAGTGGGGAATTCCCGGGCTCAGGAAGAGAAGGGGCCATTGTTCTTCATCACCTTTCAACCTGGAATTTACCAGCACTACAAACAGCTCCATCCAAAGCCCCTTTTTGGTCCATCCTCTCCACAGCTGCCATGGTGAGCTTTGCAAACAGAAATCAAATCATACCACTGCCCTGATTAAGACCTCTCCGTGGCAGCCAGCCAGGCTCATATCAGGAGGCTCTGAAGCTGGCTATAGCTGAGGACTGCCCTTAGCTCCCAGAGACCTCTCTGTAGTTTTTGGCTTGGGTTTTTTTTTTTTTTTTTTGACATATAACATTGTGTAAGTTTAAGATCTACACTGTGTTGGCTTGACACATGGTCCTTCAGTGAGTCGACGGCAGAGCTGGAGTTAGGCTCTGGTCCCCTATCTCCCAGCACCCTCCTCTGCCCACAGAACCAGGCTGCTTACAGAAAAAAGAAAACTAACTCCTGCTTCCCCTGGGTTATCCTAAGGCAGCCTCATCTACAAGCCCACAGAGACTTTCCGTTTCCTCCCATTCACCTTGTGGAGTCAAATAGTCCTGGGTTTGAAATCAGACTTGGCCACTTCCTAGCTGTATGTCTTTAAACAGCCATTTAACCTCACTCCACCTCAGCTTCCTCATGTATAAAATGGAGCAAATGGTACCCTCATCATAGGGCTATTTTGAGAATTAATGAGCGAACGTATATAAAAAAGTTAGCACTTCCCTGGTGGTCCAGTGAGTAGGATGCCGTGCTCCCAGTGCAGGGGGCCCGGGTTCAATCCCTGGTCGGGGAACTAGATCCCGCATGCATGCCATGACTAAGAGTCTGCATGCCACAACTAGGAGTCCACATGCCACAACTAAGAAGTCTGCATGCCTCAACTAGGAAGTCAGCATGCCACAACTAAAAAGAAGATCCCGCATGCCACAACGAAGATCCCACGTGCTGCAACTAAGACCCAGTGCAGCCAAAATAAGTAAATTTTAAAACAAAAGAAGTTAGCACCATGTTGGCAGATCTTAAACAATAGAAGCTTGCCATCATCATCATCACCATCATCCCCATCACTACAAACATTACCATGACTGCTATTGGCACGGAGCTTCTGGTTTCTCTAGCCACCGCAGCTCTCATGGTCTACCCTCTCGCCAATCCCCTCCATGCTCTTGACCCATTGGCCCCTACTGCTCTCACCCTGCCAAACCTCAACCCTGGATTGAACTCACCTCCTGCCTGCTCATCCCACAGCCTGAAGGTTAGGGACACCCCAAGTTGAGGATTTTCTGCCTCAGCTGGGCCCTCGCCACCACCTGGATCACAGCAATCTTTCTCCTTGTACCTAGCACAGTTTTTTAAATGCCCCATGGAAAGTTTTCTGAACTTCCACCGTCTGTGTAAGCTCCCATTTCACCTCCCTCCTCACTCTGAGCAGATAAAAAAATGTCTTAATACCCCCCAAAAATTAAGGCCTAAATGGGAGAAGTCCCATCATGCCTTGAGCCTTGCTCTCCTCTGCATCCCTTCATATGGCTTCCCTGGTGGCAGCAGTGGTTAAGAATCCGCCTGCCAATGCAGGGGACACGGGTTTGAGCCCTGGTCCGGGAAGATCCCACATGCCACAGAGCAACTAAGTCCATGCGCCACAGGTCCTCCCCTCTCCATCCCAGGTTGGCCCTTCCCCTGGGCTCTGGATCCCATGACCTCCAGCCTCCCAGCATATAACTGACCCACTCTCCCCTTTTCTTCCCTTGTCTTTCCACCCTTTCCCTCTTCTCTGGGAGGCAGTGTTATAAGCTGGATAACAGCGCAAGCCCTGGAGTTACCTGCGTGGGATCAGAACCAGCTCTGCCCCTTATTAGCTCAGTAACCTAAGGCAGGTCCAAGCCTGTGTTCCCTCAGCTGTAAACTTGGGCTAATAATAGCATCTACCAAGCTCACAGGATTGTAGTGAGGATCAAATGAGATAATACATGAAAGGCTTTTAAAGTACAGTCTGCCCAATCATTAGTCATGCTTCCTGGTCTCTTCACACAGCCAAGGCAACCTTGTTGCTTATATCCTTACCAAAGTATCCTTTCCTTGACTCCACATGCCTCCAGCTACCACCCTTGGCTCTGCTCCTTTTTATAGCAAAACTCCTCCAAAGACAAGCCTATGCTCCTTTTCCCCACTTCTGCTCCTTCCCTTCTTTCCCCAAATCTCTCCAATCTGGCTGACAAACCCATGGCTCCACCAAAACTAGTCTTGTCGAGGCCTTCAATGACGTCCACCTTGCCAAACCCAAGGGCCACTCTCGTCTTCATCTTCCTTTGCACAGCTGATGACTCTCTTCTTCTGGAAACACTCTTCCCTTAGTTTCCATGACCCCTACGTGTTCCTGATATGCCTCCTACCTCTCTGGCTACTCCTTCTTCCTCTCCTCTGTGGGCTTTCCTTTCTCTGTGGGTCCCTCAAATGTGAGTGTTTCTTAGGACCCCAGCCCTCTCCTCTCATCATTTGATATTTTCCCCATTGGCAATTTCATGAACAAATAGGTTCAAATCATGGGCAGAGCTCAAGAAGTAGTGCCTAGCTTCCAACCTGAGAAGAATGGTGAGGTTATAAATGGGCCTATCATGGGGTTACACGTTTAGAAGTTGGTGGATTGGTAACAAGTTGGGGAGTGGAGTCCTGAGGTCCTGAGCAATGTGAAGGTATGACATGCCTGTTCCCCTCAAGGTGCTAGCTGCACGGTAGGCCGACTGGCTCAGTGACCTGAGCAGTACTGGACACTCCCTCTTGCACCAGAGCCTTCTACCTAGGAAGCCTTTGTCTCCTCCTTGGTTTATGGAAGCTGCTCATAAGAACATGGTGTACAGGCTGGTTCTAAGCAAGTGGGGTCACAAGGAGCAACACAGCAGTGGAACACTGAGTCCAGGCAGAAAAGTGGAGTAAGCTAGAGGCAGAGGGCGACCTCTCTCATTTGAAATGAGCTCAGAAACTCATTCTTGAGTCTCCAGCAAGGTCAATAGAGGCAGCTGGGCAGAGGGATGAGACCAATTTGCCCAGTCTCCCATTCGGATGTCTCGTCTGCTAGGAAGGGCCTGGGATTGGGGACCCTGAGATGATGGCTGACACCACAGAAGGTGTCCTGGAAGACCTGGTGTTCCTTCAGATGTGGGGTGGTGTCTTAGGTGTTTCTGAGTACAGTTAGTAAAGCCAGCCTTCCTGTAATGGGGTGATTGCTTGTGGACAACTGTAGGCTGATTGCCCAGATTCAGTGGTTGGAAAGCGTGTGGTGCAATCCCTTGGCCCATGCCACGCAAAATCCCTAAGGTGTTCTCCAAGGACTCTGCCCTTCTGCTCCACTTGGCATCTGTCTGTGGTGGCAGTGGGCAGGGACGTGGCGATGGGAGGAGACAGAGTGTTGCCCTTAGAAAGACTTAGGGATTACCTTCCAAAACTGGGCCGGGAACTGAGGCCCTGAGTCTAACTCAGTGGCCTGGGAGATAGCGGACTCCTACTTTGAGTGTGGCTTTTTTTTTTTTCTGGGGAAGGGACCGGCTGGTAACCACAGGTGAACCAAGCGGTCTCCCACCGACAATGTATGAGCGTGCCCGCTGCTCCAGATACCCATCAAAATTGTATTGTAGACCTTCCTCATTTGATTCATTCTGCTGGATATGTGGGGGTATCACATAGATGTTTTGATCTGCATTTTACGATGATCAGTCAAGATGAGCCCATTTCATATGCGTATGGACCTTTTGATGTCTTCTTCATGAAGCGTCTCTGAGTCTTTTACTCAGTTTTCTATTAGGTCGTCTTTCTCATTATTTGTAGACCTTCATTATACATTTCTTAACATGACTCCTTTGTCATTTCCATGTATTTCAAGTATCCCCCACTCTGTGGCATGCATTTTCACTTGTGTTTTCTCTTTATGATGTATTTTAATTACAGAAATTATTGATTTTAATGTAGTCCATTTTATTGATTTTTTCCATTGTAGTTAGTGTCTCTTGTGTCTAGTTAAGAAATCTTTACCTAAAGTCCTGCAGATATTATCTTATTTTATCTCCTATAAGATGTATTGATTTATCTTTCACATTTGGTTATTAATACATCTGGAATCAGTTTTTGCATATGGCGTGAGGTGGGATCCAAATACGTATTTTCCCATGTGGATATCCAGATGGCCATTTTCCAAAAAGGCCATCCTTTCGCCAATGAACTTCAGTATTATCTTTGACAGAAATCAAGTGACATGTGTTGGGTCAGTTTCTAGACTCTCTATTCCATTGCTCAGTTGTTGTTTTTTTTGTTTGTTTTCTTTTGTTTTTTCATATCCCTGTGCCAATAACACATCAACGTAATTACTATGGCTTTACAAGGTTTTTTTTTTTTTTTTTTTTTTGCGGTACGCGGGCCTCTCACTGCTGTGGCCTCTCCCGTTGCGGAGCACAGGCTCTGGACGCGCAGGCTCAGCGGCCATGGCTCACGGGCCCAGCCGCTCCGTGGCACGCGGGATCCTCCCGGACCGGGGCACGAACCCGCGTCCCCTGCATCGGCAGGCGGACTCCCAACCACTGCGCCACCAGGGAAGCCCCTTCAAGTCTTGATATATGGTGATGTAAGTGCCCTTTGCTTTGTTCTTCTTCAGGATTATCTTAACTATTCTCAGCCCTTTGTATTTCCATCTAAATTTGATAATCAGATTGTCAATGCACAAACACACACACAGCATACTGTGATTTTTTATTGCAATCACATTGTGTCTATAGATCAATTTGGGGAGAATTAACTTCTTAACAATACTGATCCTTCCAATCCATGAACATGATATATATGTCCATTTCTCTAGATTGTCTTTAATTCATCAGCAACGTTCTGTCATATTCAGTGTAGAAATCTTGTGCATCTATTTTTATATTAAATCCTGCATAATTAATGGATTTTTTGTTGCTACTGTAAATGGTATCATTTTGTGTGTGTGTGTGTGTGGTACGCGGGCCTCACACTGTTGTGGCCTCTCCCGTTGCAGAGCACAGGCTCCGGACGCACAGGCTCAGCGGCCATGGGTCACGGACCCAGCTGCTCCGTGGCATTTGGGATCCTCCCGGACCGAGGCACGAACCCGTGTCCCCTGCATCGGCAGGCAGACTCTCAACCACTGCGCCACCGGGGAAGCCCTGTAAATGGTATCATTAAATTTTTTTTCTGTTTGTTTGTTGCTAGTATATAAAATAACATTGCTCATTAATTCTAATAGTTTATCAGTAGATTTTAAAAATTATGCCTGCTCCAGGTTTTAAATTAAAGTATTACTAGAGACACTGCATTGGTCCATGAGTCTCTGCTCCCTACCATATCCCATTCTGCTCTGTGCAGATCATAGCATTTATGAGAAGTCCTTTTGGGGTGTAACCTGAGGCTCATGAGACATGCCCCTGGGTTTCTTATGGCAGGAGCCTGAGATTTTAACCAACATGTTAGTGGCTAAGCGTTTCACCATTACACTATTTGGCCACTCCTAGTCTATAAAGTCTTCAGCCTGGCTGTCTCAACGTGAGGCTCTCCACCTCCTCGTCCCGAGCCCTGGCTTTCCCCCCAAGTCATCACTCCATCTGCAGTTGACTAGTGCCCCTCACCTCAGGCTACTTCTGGAGATTAAGGATTCCGGACATCAGGGCAAGCTTCATAGAGGTGAGCTGGTCTTTAAAGGCTGAGGAGGACTGAGCGTGTAAAGATGAAGTGAGGAACAGTGTCAAAGACATGGAGAAGAAACAGAGAAATACAGAGTACGGGTTCTCGATCTAGGACTGGTCTTGGTGGGACCCAGAGTTTTCATATCAGTTATTGTCATTACCAATATTACTTTTGCTCTTAGTGCTTTCATCAGAACAATCATACGTACCACCATTAATACTAGAGTCATTTGAAAATGCCTCATCTTTGTATTGTTCCGTCACTGCGAAGGTCACATTTCTTCCGTGGTATCATTACAACCTACAATGACTAACGGAAATATTTGAGTGTATCTGTGTTGCAGACCTATGGAAATACAACTTGTTACAGCCTCCCTCCACCCATCGTGATTAGGTCTGGCCTCACAACCTCCCATACATTAGCAATATCATAAGAGAATACTTGAGGGCGTATCAATGTGTTCTCAGAAAATGTTTCTAGTTTCTTTGCTTGGGATCAAGAACCTTCAAGAGAATGACTGGGGATAGGGCTCGGGTGGTCAGAGGACAGGAACAATCAAGAACTACTGCCTTAAGAATCAGTACGATGGCATCAAAAGCACAAGCAACAAAAGAAAAAAGAAATAAGTTGGACTTTATCAAAATGACAACTTTTTGTGCATCAAAGGACACTACCAAGAAAGTGAAAAGACAGCCCTCAGACTGGGAAAAAAGAATTGCAAATCATATATGTGATAGGGGTCTAGTATCTAGAATATATAAACAACTCTTGGTCCCCGGAGGCCCCCAGTGGCCTTGGGCCACCCCCTGGGACGGGGTGTGAGGCCAGCCTGGGCACTGATCCCAGGGCTGCTGTGCGAGTGCGGTTCGCCCCCAGCCCCACAAGCTTCTTGCACCTGGGCGGCCTCCACACTGCCTTGTACAACTACGTCTTTGCCAAGAAGCACCTGAGGCTGGAGGGCATGGATCAGACCTGCCTTGTGCTTGGGGAGGCAGAGAATATTGAGGACGTGCTGGAGTGGGCAGGCGTCCCCCCTGACAAGAGCCCCCGCCGGGGAGGTCCTGCAGGGCCCTACCTGGAATCTCAGCGACTTGCGCTCTACACGCATGCTACCGAAGCTCTGCTGAAGAGGGAGGCCCTGAGGAACCATCAGACTCGCCAGTATGGCAATCGGTGCCGGAGCCTGAGCCAGGCGCAGGTGGCCCAGAAGCTGGCCAAAGACCCCAAGCATGCCAGCCACTTCCGCCCGGAGGGGAGACACCAGCCTTCCAGGACTTGGTGTATGGCTGGAATCCGCAAAGGTGGCCAGCATGGAGGGGGACCCGGTCATCCTGAAGAGTGATGGCTTCCCCACGTACCACATGGTCTGCGTGGTGATCGACCACCACACGGGCATCAGCCACTTGCTGCGGGGCTCCAAGTGGCTGGTCTCCACCTCTAAGCACCTGCTCCTCTACCAGGCCCTGGGCTGGCAGCCCCCGCGCTTTGCCCACCTGCCCCTGCTTCTCAACAGGGGTGGCAGCACGCTGTCCAAGAGACAAGGGGACATTCGCTGCCGGCGGCTTCCTGCCGATGCCCTGCTTGACATCGTCACCAACTGCGGCTCAGGGTTTGCAGAGAACCAGATGGGGAGGATCTTGCCAGAGCTGATCACACAGTTTAACCTGACCCGGATCACCTGCCACTCAGCCCTGCTGGACCCAGAAAAGCTCCCAGAATTCAACAGGCTGCACCTCCGCCAGCTGGTGAGCGATGAGACCCAGAGACGCCAGCTGGTGGGGAAGCTGCAGGCCCTCGCGGAAGAGGCTTTTGGGAGCCAGCTGCAAGACAGTCGTGTGCTGGACGCAGCCTACATGGAGAGGATCATCCTGCTGGGACAGGGGCACATTTGCCGCCTGCAGGATTCGGTCTCCCCAGCGCACTCCTACCCGTGGACTCGCCCTGCTGTGGGTCGAGCGCAGCTGGGTGTCATCTCAGAGAGGGTGGACGTCATTGCCAAGCATGTGCCGGGGCCTTTAGAAGGATCCGGTGGGAACTTAACTCAGGACATGCTGAACGGAGAACTGGAGAAGCTGCCAGAAAGTCTGGAAGGCACCAAACACAGTAACGCGATGAAGCTCCAAAGGAAGTGCGGGAACGAATACAGAAGGTGCTTTCCAGGTGGAGAGAAGGTGTGCAGGACAGCGGAGGTGGCTGTGGGAACCGTAGTTGCGGGACCTGCCCTCAGACAGGGGGAACAGGGGGCCTGGACCCCGTCGGAAGCTCGTGGAAGGAACCAAGAGTGGGCGCAGAGCCTCCGGGTGCACAGGTGCATTTATGGTGCCACGCCAGGCATGTCCTAATCAGTTGGCCAGCGTCGGCCAGCCACCTCTCACCTCCCTGACTCTGGAAAGGAAGGCCTCATATGTGGTTCTGACACCACAGTACACAGCAGAGGTTAGGAGCTGGTTCACAGAACAGTCACAGCTCATGTTTTAGTCTGCTCGGGCTGCCACAACAAAACACCACAGACTGGTGGCTTAAACAGCAGGAAATGATTTTCTCAGAGTTCTGGAAGCTGGCAGTCCAAGACCAAGGTATCGGCAGATTTCGTTTCTCCTGAGGGCTCTCTCCTCGGCTTGCAGACGGCTGTCCTTTTGCTCTCTCCTCACATGGTATTCCCTCTGTACGTGCCCTCGGTATCTCTCTGTTTGTCCGAACGCCCTCTTCTTAAGAGGACACCAGTGTTCTTAAGTGGACACAGGTGATATTGGGGACATTTCTGCTTTCTGTTTGTCTGCTCCACTAGTTGGCCACCACAACCAAGATGAAGAAAAGTTCGTCATTACTGGTTGTATGAATATCTCCAGATACTTACTCTCAGAGTCTGTTGGTATGGGAGTTTCTCATTCTTCAATTTATTACCCTCTTAGCAGCAGCTCTAGCTACAAGGGCCTTCATTATATCCTAATTGCCAGTGCCAATCCCCTTATTTTTTATGTTAAAAATCCATTTGTAAATACATTTCAGCAGCCCTACCATCTCAGCATCATTGCTAATTTAATCTCCCTCCCCCTCTATTAGCGCCACAGGGGGCTGACCAGAGCAGGCGGCGCCCAGGCTAATCAGATCACTAGTTTGTCTGAACATTATGCTTAGCAGGAACTCGATGGGATGTAGTGGGTCAGACCGGGGGCAGATTAAATCTTCCACCAGCTAGCTCTCAGGACCAGCCAGGGGAGGGACCTGGAAGCAACAATGAAAACATGGACCTCAGCTTGGAGGGGTGATGGGGAACGGTCTGGGAAACTGTCAGGCAAGGTTGCTGGAATTGAGGGCTCTGCGAGGGTGTGATTGGATGCGAAGGAGAATTTCCCGGCATACGAAGCAGTGCTTCTCATCTGACCTGTTCACTCACCACTTCTCAGAACACTTCACGCAGTGAGCTGTGGCAAAGAGTGTAGTGAACAGCAAATCGGGAGACTGGGGGCTTTACCTACTTGTTTCCTCACTCACTGGGTGTCTTGGCGAGCTCCCTCACCTCCCTGGGTATCACATTCCTCAACTGGGGGTAATGATCCCAACCCTACTGACCCCTCAAAATTTTGATGAGGGCCAAATGAAATTTAAAATAAAGAAGTTTTAGTGAGCATGTATTATTTGTCAAGCACTGCTCGAAGGAGGTACTGTTCTTAGCCCTTTGCATGTATTAATTCATTTAATTTCTTCAACGGCCCTATGAGGAAGGTACCACCATAATTTTATGGAACAGATAGGGAAACTGAGACAGAGAGGACAAACCTTTCCCAAGGTCACACAGCACATCAGTGGCCACTCCCGGTCTATAAAATCAAGCTCCCCAGCCTGGCTCCGTCAGCTGGAGGTTCTCTTTTCTTTTTTTTTTTTAATTTATTTATTTATTTTTGGCTGTGTTGGGTCTTCGTTTCTGTTCGAGGGCTTTCTCTAGTTGTGGCAAGCGGGGGGCCACTCTTCATCGCGGTGCGCGGGCCTCTCACTATCGCGGCCTCTCTTGTTGCAGAGCGCAGGCTCCAGACGCGCAGGCTCAGTAGTTGTGGCTCACGGGCCCAGTTGCTCCGCGGCATGTGGGATCCTCCCGGACCGGGGCTCGAACCCGTGTCCCCTGCATCGGCAGGCGGACTCTCAACCGCTGCGCCACCAGGGAAGCCCAGCTGGAGGTTCCCTTCACCTCATCCTGAGCCCTGGCTCTCAGCAGGTAGGAGAGGGTAAGCATCCTTCCCGTTCCACGATGCTCCTCTCAGGCCATTGTTCCGCCATCTGCGTGTAAATTCTCCTCCTCTTCAGCTACTCAGGCCACCAGGTGCCTCTGCCGTCCTCCTCCCCTCCTGGTTGCTGTCATCTAACGGCCTCCTACATATGTCACTGGAGACTCAGACACAGGCTCATAGTCTTTCTTCTCCCCCAAAGCCAGACCATCACCTTGGGTGACTTCAGTGTCCAGGAGGGCAACCCAGCCGTAAGTTTACCTACCAGTCACAGTTCAGTTAGGGAAGCAGAGTCATGATGGGCGTGAAGGGAGATTAGACCTCACAACGTGGTGGGAGATGCTGGGCAGTGAAGTCTAGAAGGGAGAGTTGGAGGGTCAGAGCAAGGGTTCCTAAAGCATTTCCCCAAAGCGCTGGTATGATGAACAAGTGAGAGCCTACAGGAAAATTGGAGAAGCTAAGTGTGTTTAGCTGCTTCGGTCAGCAAAGAAGGCGAGGCTGTGGAGAAGTCTATGGAAGCTGCTGCCTCTGTGTTCTATCACTAAGCATCTGATGGTGGGCCTGAGGCCCCGGGCCACTGCTGGGAAGAAGAGCTGGGTGTAGAACAGAGGAAAGCAAGGACAAACTGGAACATTCTATGCACCTCTGCCTCCATCTGTCACCATATATGGCCATGAAGACTTTCAGGAAGCAACGGGCTCTTCTTCACACATCAGCCTTCTCATCACCAGGGACCTTCCCCTCCTCCCGTCTTCAGCCACCCCTTCCATAGTCATAACCCAAATGTACTCATTCTCTGAAATTCCTCATGTAGTCATCACGCAATATGGCCACAGCCCCTTCAGTTGTTCTCACTGAGGTCACTAACCACCCCCTTGTCATTCATTCAACAAACATTCATTGAGCTCCCCACTGTGTGTCAGCCACTGTGTTAGATGCTGGGACACAGTGGTGAACAAAGACAGATCAGAACATGCTCTCATGATCTTCCAGTCTGGTCGGGGTGATGGGTTTTGATTCTACTATAGTCCCACAAATAAATAAAGAATTGTAATGGAGAAAAACACTCTGAAGGAGAGGTAAGGACATGGTGCAATGAAAGAGTAGCTGGGCGAATTTCTCTGAATCGGGGACGTCAGGGAAGGCTTCCCTCAAGAAGTGATGGTTGCACTGAGACGCTGTATTAGAAGTTAACTAGGGACTTTCCTGGCGGTCCAGTGGTTAGGACTCCGAGCTTCCACTGCAGGGGGCACAGGTTCAATCCCTAGTCGGGGAAGATCCCGCAAGCCACACAATGTGAAAAAAAAAAAAGGTTAACTAGGCAAGGATGAGAGAGAAAGATTTCCAACAAACAATGTCTGCAAAAGCCTTGTAGTGAGAGAAACCAGGATTCCCTAGTGTCCCACTCACTCCTCAACTCACTCCAACCTGGTTTCCTTCTCTATCATGCGACCAATTTCTGTTAAGGTCACCAAGGTTCACTTTGTCACTAAAATAAGCTTTGTAGAGAAGGAATTATATTCCAGGAGAGGGTGGATGGCTAGGTTAGCATCCTCAAGGTAGACGCAGCAGCAGGACCTGGGGGGTGAATGGGATTGTTTGGAAGATATTAGAAGACAGGGATTGAACTGATGCATAATGGGGACTCAGATGAATTGGGAAAGCAAAGAGCCAGGAGAGGCTGATGAACTGTGAGACGGGCAGAGAGAAGAGCATGGACAAAGAGAGTGTGTGTGGCCCACGTGAGGACCTGAGCGGCCGGAGTGTGGATGGGAGGCTGGGGAGAGAGGTAAGGGACAGGACCTGGGTCATGAGTGACTTTGTAGCTCGTGCTAAGGAGTTTGCACTATATCCTGATGGCCACGGAACCCATCGGGGCTGGGAAAGATCCTCAAGTCGGATTTGGACACAGTGAGTGGGTGCTGGCCGTGGGGATGTTCGTGTGCAGATGCTCACCTTACTATGGAGGAAAGGTCGGGAGTAGAGGCAGAGCCATTGGCTTTGTCTGCGCACAAGTGGTAATTCAAGTCCCGAGTGTGGATGAGCTTGATGGAGAGGGAGTGTGGACAGAGAAACGGCCAGGAGCCCAAAACAGAGCCCTGGGGGACAAAGAATTTTACACAGGAAACTTGGAGTGGACTGAGGTCAGAGGAAAGCCAGGAGAGGTGGTGTCCTGGAAGCCCGTGGAAGAGACCCTTTCAGAAGAGGAGCGATGGGCCAGAGCTGTCAAGAGGCCCCAGAAGATGAGAACCTCTTTGAATCTAAATCCCGGGCCCAATATCCAGTGCCCAGCCATGTCCCTGGCACAGCAGAGGCACTCAAGGTTTGTGGAAGGAAGGAGTTGATGCTTAAGTGTTTCGGTAACAAACTGCACAGGCAGCAGTCCTTCACATGTTTGTTTACTACGGGGCACCCCTAGGGCTGAATGATTCGAGCCACTGAAATCAGCACGCTGGTGCCAGTCTTATGGCCCACGCTTTCTTTCTCCTTGCTAGCCAGCGGGAGCCATCTGCCTTCCGGAAGGAGCCCCTAGAAGCAAGGCCCGGCCCTGGGGCCCTGAGATTGCTCCCATAGGCAGGCATCCTGGAGCTTCTCGGGATGTCTGATCGATCCCATGGGTGGGGTCAGAGTAGAGGATCCAAGAGCCTAGAGAGGAGCGAAACGGGGACCAAGACCCATGAAAATCTCTGTCTGGGCGAGGGGTTCCCTGGAACTGGTTGGGGGCTTCCTTCGAGGAAGGCACTGCAAAGCCTGGGACTCCTGAGACGCAGGGCCCAGGAGGAGGGGTCTGGCTTGCTGGGGTTTAAGGGCAGTCCCCAAAGCTGGAACTGGAAGGGGAAAGTCGTTCTGTGACTCTGTGTAGGGAAGGATCACCAAGAGATGGTCAGGGAGGGACTGCGGGTACAAGCATGCACCTTCACCCCCACCCCAATCCCAGAGTCAAGGGCAGAGCAGCCTGCAGTGCGCAGACTGACCGTAGGGTGGCGGGCGCGTGCAGCGCAGCCCCGCGGCGGAGCCCGGGCGCTCCCGCCCAGCCCTCCCGCGCTTGGCCGCCGCGTTTGTATTCCGAATGCGAGCCGCCACCGCGTGAATTATTAAAGCCCTGACTCCGAGCTCATCTCGCCCTATGCGGAGCTGGCTCAGCGCAGCGGGAGAAGCCGGCCTCTGGCTAAGCCGCGGTCCCCCGGGTTCGAGCTGGAAGGCCTTGGAGGTCACCTGGGCCCACCCTCTACTTCGGGGGAGGCATCCAGAGGGGACGGGGCCTTGCTCAAGCTCCACGGTGGTGCAGTCAGGACCGGAAACCCGGCCTTCCGAATACCGACCTGTCCGGGACCCTTTGCAAAATTCTGGACGTCCCCGGTCTGTGCAGTGGACGCAAGGTCCCCGTTGCAAAGTTCCGCGTCTAGCCCTTTCCCTGGTGTCTTGCTGCCACTCCCACCCGAAGTTGCCAAAGTTCGCTGCTTCCTCCCCCTCCAAAAAGGCTCCAGCCCAGGTGCGCCTACAGATCCCTTCCCTAAATTCCTCCAGGGCACAGCCAACAGACTGGGAGGGGAGGTGGGTGCATCTTCCCAGATTTCTGCTCAGGGCACACCGGCAAAGTACAGTGGAGTCATTTGATGGGGGGGGAAGGAGAGGACTTTGTTCACCCTCTGTGTTCAGAAGGCTTCCAGAGACGGCCATCAGAAGCAAGCGGGTGCTGAGGGGGAAACTGAGGCAGCTCATCAATTAAAGAGCAGTCAGCCTTGCTTCCTACTTGCCTGCCAGGCCTGGAATCTGATACCAATACCCACACCACCATACCCCCTCCCCCCGCACCAGGTACCCAGGGCCTTGGACCCAGACCCCTGAAGGGGTTTCATATTTATCCTCTGAATTCGTAAGCAGCAGCTTCCCTTTAGGGTGTGCCTATCTAAGAAAAACCTGAAGGACTAGGTCTCTATGTGTCTCTGTCTCTCTCTGACTCTGTCTCTCTTTCTTAGAGTGGAGCAGATATGGCAAGCTCCAGACGAGGTGGAAGCAAAATTGAACCCCAAACTGCCAAAAAAGTGTCCACCTCCAGCCTTGAAAACCTACCTTGCTCAATTCCTGCCGTTATCCCAGAGGCAGGTTTTGCAGTTCAGCCCAGCGAATGGGACCAGCCGCCATCGTCTCTCCCCTGAATGACTGCATCAGCCCGTTTCCAAACCTTGCCACCTTACAGTCTGCTTCCAGCACAGCAGCCAGAGAGACTGTATGAAAACACAAGCTAGGTCCCATCGCTCCTCTGCTCAAAACCCTGCACCAGCTCCCATCCCATGCAGAATGAGAGCCCAAGTCCTCACCATGGCCTGCTAGGCCCTTTCCATCTTCTGGCCCCGACCACCACTCTCATCTCATCGCCTTATACCCCTCCCCTTGCTCTCTGAATCAGCCACACAGGCCTCTTTGCTGTTCCACAAATATGCCAGGCGCATTCCTGCCCTGGGGTCTTTGCTCTAGCTGTCCCCTCTGCTGGAATGCACTTTCCCTGATATCAACTTCGTCCTTCCGGGTGTCACTTAATCAGTGAGGCCTTCCCTGACCACTCTGGTTTGTGTTTTTGTCTGTTTGGTTTTTTTCACGGTACGCGGGCCTCTCACTGGTGTGACACGCAGGCTCAGCAGCCATGGCTCACACGCCCAGCCGCCCCACGGCATGTGGGATCTTCCCAGACCGGGGCACGAACCCGTGTCCCCTGCATCGGCAGGCGGACTCTCAACCGCTGCGCCACCAGGGAAGCCCTGGTTTGTGTTTTTTTAATTAAAGTATAGTTGATTTACAATGTTGTGTTAATTTCTGTTGTACAACAAAGTGATTCAGTTTTATATATCTATACGGATATATTCTTTTCCATTATGGTTTATCACAGGATATTGAATATAGTTCCCTATGCTATACAGCAGGGCCTTGTTGGTTATCCCTTCTATATATAATACTTTGCATCTGCTAATCCCAAACTCCCAATCCGTCCTTCCCCACGCCCCTCCCCCTTGGCAACCACAAGTCTGTTCTCTGTCTGTTTCTGTTTCACAGATAAGTTCATTTGTGTCATATTTTTAGATTCCACATAGAAGTGATATCATATGATATTTGTCTTTGACTTACTTCACATAGTATGATAATGTCTAGGTTCATCCATGTTGCTGCAAATGGCATTATTTCATTCTTTTATATGGCTGAATAGTATTCTATTGTATATATGTACCACGTCTTCTTTATCCATTCATCTATCAATGGACATTTAGGTGGTTTCCATATCTTGGCTACTGTAAACAGTGCTGCTATGAAACTAGGGGTACATGTATCTTGTCGAATTAGAGTTTTGCCCTGATCACACCATTTAATACTCTGTCACTGTCCCCATCGTGCTCTTCTTTCTTCCATAGCGCTTGCTAACATACTCTACTGTTTCCTCATTTATGATGCCTCCTGTATGTCTATCACTACCTGCTATGTTGTAAACCTCAGAAGGGCAGGGATCTTGGTTTGCTTCACTGATGTACCCCAAGTGTCTAAATCAGTGTTGAATGAATCAATGAAAGAAAGAAAGAAGGAAGGAAGGAAGGCAGGCATATGTCCTGATGGGAGCAGTCCTTGGAAGCCCTAAGAGGTTGTATACTTCTAACGCCCTTACCTGTGCCTCTGGATGTGGCATGGGAGTATCAGAGCTGGTTGAGAGAGGCTCATGGCCAGGCCCATGGATGCTTTTAATCACAAGCTGCCTTCCATCCTTGTCACAAATAAATGTGGATTCCCGGGGAGTTGCAGTGGGGGTAGGGAGGTTAATGTTGACAGGAGACTCTGAAAACATTTCGGAGGCCAAAAGCATGTACTTTTGCCAGATAGTCCTGGAAACTCACCACCCTTGCTAAAATTGTTTTTCTGTGAAAATGGGCTCTGAGGTTTAAAAAAACAAAATATAAAAAACTGAAAAGCACTTTGGAAACACAACCCCAAACTCCTCAGTCAGAATGGCCTGAACTGAAAACATGACAATGGTCCCACTAGAGAAACACGTCGTCCAAGTACACATGGGAAACTGCACTCTGGCAGGGAGGGAAGAGCAGGAAAGAGTTGGAGAAACATCTAGGCTGGCAAGTCTCAATCTTTTCTTTTTTAAAAAAATTATTTATTTATTTTTGGCTGTGTTGGGTCTTCGTTGCTGCGCGCGGGCCTTCCCTAGTTGCGGCGAGCAAGGGCTACTCTTCATTGCGGTGCACAGGCTTCTCATTGCGGTGGCTTCTCTTCTTGAGGAGCACGGACTCTAGGCACACGGGCTTCAGTAGTTGTGGCGCACGGGCTTAGTTGCTTCACGGCATGTGGGATCTTCCCGGACCAGGGATCGAACCCGTGTCCCCTGCATTGGCTCGCAGATTCTTAACCAATGTGCCACCAGGGAAGTCCCAGTCTCACTCTTTTCTGATTTATAATCTCCTTTCATAGTAATATTACTAATCATATAACAGTCATAAGCAATAAACAAATTCAGACTTTTTGCATTTTAAAAAGTGACATATACTCTTCATTTTATGTATATTAGTTACAGGAACAAGTAGATGAAAAACCTGCTTTTGTGACCCAATGTTTGAGATTCTCTTATTTTAACTTTAAAAATCTCATAATTATTGTTTTTAGTTTACAGATCTTGTGTCTAAATGATTAGCTAAGAAATGACATTTAAGGCTGCTAGTTGTAAGGACTTTTCTCCAAAATAATTTGCTAGCCTTTATTTCAAACAAATGAAAATTCTAATTGGCTATAATCGCCACTATGTTTTCTCTTCTTAACATTGTTTTTTGAAGGAATAGGAGCTCCTTGGGGTGTTTTATGGGAATTTTGGTGACATGAATATAATTTACATATCTGGTACAAATCATCCTGGGGTAAATTTGCAAAATTGTTATCATTTTTATCCTCCTCATTAACTTGTATGTGAATATCAGGTATTCTTTATGCTTATGCCCATGGCCCTTTACAGATATAAAATAAACAATGTTTTATTTACATAAGAATAAAATCAATTTACAACTGTATAATGAGTCAAAATGACCATGGGGGATAGTGGTATTTAGCTGAATTATGAACTGATATCAGTCATTTCTACGCTAAGCCCCACACATGTTCACTTAATACTCACTGAGATGCTTTCAAACTACTCCGGTTTTAAAGGGAAAAATGTTTCCGTAATTTTATCTTTTTATTTTATTTTATTTTTTTCCCGTAATTTTAATGAAATAACCTTTCATTGAAATCGAACTAGGAGTTATTATCATCTTCAAGTCTAGAAAACCCATGGCACACCATCACTGACCCGAGCTGGGAGATGTTGACCAAGGCCATGACAGTTGTACAGGTGACAAAATGGAGGTGCAGGGTCATAGGACAACGCACGGCCAGGCCACGGCTAGAAGGCAGGGTAGCAGAGTAAGAAGATCAGAAAACCTGGCTGTGAGTCCTGACTTCCCTACTAATATCCTATGTGAGCCTGGGTAGATGACTGCTTCTCTTGGCCTCTGTCCTCAGAAGTAAAATGGAAACAATACAAACACTCTCCCCCTTACCCTACATCATTTGTATAATCGGAACCCAAGTGTGTCCAATTTGGAACCATCAGAAACCCTGCAAACTCTGCTAAGGGTTTCTGAGTGACGTCCAGAGCTAACAAGGGTGACACCATAGCACAGACGGAGTACTTGGGTGTAGGGATGGCCAGCAGGGATAAAGAGCCATCTTGTTCAGTACACAGGGTCCTGACTGCAGCTAGACTAGTTCACACCAAAGGATCTTTGCGTGGTCTCCCAAGCTCTGCTGGAATGGTCTTAAGAATGCCCCTGAATTGCCTGTGTGTTTTGATAGACTGATGCTATATTTAACATAGATAACCAACAAGGACCTAGGTGACCAACAAGGACCTACTGTATAGCACAGGGAACTCTGTTCAATATTCTGTAATAACCTAAATGGAAAAAGAATCTGAAAAAGAATTAAAAAATAAAAACCACCCATCAGTTACAGAGTTTGCAAGGAACGCGCACTCTGGGGACTCCTGACTCTCCAGGCCCAAGTGGCACTTGAGACACTTCCTGTAAGCAGCCCAGGGAGTCAGGAACATGTGTCAGTTCCTGTCCTGTCTCTAGAAAACAATATTAAGACGATATTAAGACAATTTTGAAATGAAAGAAAAGTAGCCATAACCCCCTATTCGAACAGAGCATTCTTCTTCTCCCTTTTGGACCTCCCCACAAGCAACAGTATGCTTGTACTGTTATTATCATCAGATACAAAAGATATTACATTCTGCTTTTTCTCCCCTCAAATTGCATCATTAATAATTCCATGTTGCTAACGTTTTTGCCTTTGTCATTTTTTAAAAATAACTGTCTTTGGTAATGAAAGTAACTCATGTGCATTTCAGAAAAGTGAAGAAGCACTTACAAACAAAAAGACGAATGTAGATATCCCTGTAACCCACCCTGCCGTCATATGATGTAAGCCTCTTGTGGAAGCTTCAGATCCATAAGGCAGCACCAAGATTCTGTCTGCCGCCCCAAAAAGGGACCAGGGAAAGAGCGGGCTGCAGGAACAAGCAGTGTGGGCCTGGGTGTGCGGGCGGCTCCCACCCAGGACCAGCAGGAACTGATCTCTTCCTGCAGAGGCAGCCAGAAGCCATATCACCCCCTGGGCCAACAAGGCCTCACCTGATCTGGTATCCATAACCCATCTGAAGGTAGCTCCTTCCGCCCCTCCTCACTCCCTCTGCTCTCAGGCCACCAGCCTGCTTGCTGGACCTCCAACATTTTAAGCACAGTCCTGCCTCAGGGCCTTTGCATGTGCTGTCCCCTCTGCCTGTAACACTCTTCCCCTAGATACCCAGGGGGCTAGCTCCCCTGCCTCCTCCACAAATATCACCTCCACAGACAGACTTTCCTTGACCATTGAATCTAAAACAGCACCCTTTACCCCTCGCTCCATCTTGATTGTCGTTGATAGCACACATCCCTTGTAGACACGGTTCCTATGTAACTGCATGTTGTTTGTTTAATGTCGCACCGCACTAGAACGTCAGCTCCGCACAAGCGGGGGCTCAGACTCTGTCGTTCACTGCTGTATCCCCATCCCTGGCAGAGGGATGGTTTATTGGATGAACAAACACAGGTAATCCCACCTCAAAAGCCAAAGTACGAGAAAAGAAAGCACCCACCTTATTTCCAGAAGGAGAATAATTTTATTGTGTTCTCTGATTACAAGGCTAATATATGATCATTATAAGTCTTTAGAAAATAGAGTGAAGTGTTCAGAACAAAACAAAAAATGACATGTAATCTGGTTTTCTTGAGAAAAATCACTGTTACTATTTTGATATGTTTCTTCTCTCCCTCTCTCTTTCCTCCCCTCTATATATGGATAGATGGATAAATAGGTAGGCAGATGATATAGATAGATAAATAGAGGTAGATATGTATAGAAATATGTATACACACCTCAAAAGAATGGAATTCATGCTGTACAGGGTATTTTGTAAGATTACTTTGCGCTGAATATCCTTGTAACTCAGTCTTTGCCCACATCCAGAATTATTCCCTAAGGATAAACTACTAGAAGCAGAATTGCTGGGTCAAAGAAAATGAACAGTCACACGGCTTAAACTATGGGCTGACAGTTGCCTTCCAGAAAGACTGAACCATGTGCAGCCCCCAGTGCTGAAAGATAGCACCCACCGTCTGGTACCTGCGCCAACACGGGCCGTTCTACCTTCTTAAAAATACCTGCTCATTTGATAGGCATTATTGCTTTCGTTTGCACTTCTCTGTTTATTAGTGAAGAGGAACTATCTTTCACATCTGTGGGCCGATTGGAGTTTATTCTTTTGACGCTCATTGTTATTCTGGGGCACAATCAAGCCCAATCCTTACCACCACCACCACCCCTGCCAGCCACTGGCTTTGTGTCCCAGCTGCCTCCCGAACGTGCTGAGTGACTTTGGTACAGGGGTTACATTTGCAGGGCCACCATGCCATTGACTGTAAAGAGAAGATACCACAGACCTCATAAGGTTGGCATGAGGGTTAATCGCATGGTATGTGTAAGGTATTTATTACAGCATCTAGTGTTTAGTAAGTCCTAGTAAAAGGGCAAGAAGAAAAAATAAGTTGGTGTTACACTACTGTCAGTAATCCCTAGGGTTTCACAATTAGCTACAATTTGAGCTATTCATTTGGAATTGGTTTTTGTGTTGTTTTGTTTTGTTTTTTTGCGGTACGCAGGCCTCTCACTGTTGTGGCCTCTCCCGTTGCGGAGCACAGGCTCCGGACGCGCAGGCTCAGCGGCCATGGCTCACGGGCCCAGCCGCTCCGCGGCATGTGGGATCTTCCCGGACCGGGGCACGAACCTGTGTCCCCTGCATCGGCAGGCGGACTCTCAACCACTGCGCCACCAGGGAAGCCCTGGAATTGGTTTTTTTAATCAGGGAGCTTACCAAATCTTTACTAAAAATATTTGTTAAATTTTATCAAGTATCTCTTTGGTATCTATTGAAATTATCATGTGCTCAGTCACCTCTGAACTATTGGTTGATGTGATTAATGTTAACAGTGAATTTTCTGACGCTGAATCACCCTTACGTTCGTGGATTCATTCAGTGAGAAAATATTTATTCAGCACCTACTCTGTGCCAGGCACTGTTCTAGGCTCTGGGGATGCAACAACACAAGAGCAAACAAGACAAACCAAGTCACTGCTCTCGTTCTAGTGGGAGAGTCAATAAAGAAACAAATATAGAATGTCCATGCAAAAGACAAGAATACACTGGGCATTGTTTGAGGAATGACAAGATGACCCGCGTGGCTGGAAGCCTTTGGTGAGTATGGGGGGGAGGGGGTGTCTGATTTATGTGTGAAAAATTTCCCTCTGACTGCTGTGTGGGAAATGGGGTGGAGAAGAGCTTGGACCATGGAGCTAACAGTGGAGGTGCGTGTTGGACATATTTGGATATGTTTTGAAGGTGAAAGCCCACAAGATTCACTGACAGATGGGCTGTGGAGCATGAGAGAAATAGAGGTGTCACAGGTAATAGAATTGATTTGCATATATTCAAATAAGGAGGACTGCAGGAAGAGCAGGTATTGGAGGGAAGATCAGGAGCTTGGTTTGGGACATGTTGAGTTCGGGATCCCTGTTTAGACACACAGGAGGAGACATCAAGTGGGCATTTGGATACAAGCATCTGGAATAACACTTGATGTGTTTCGTCATTCATTTAATATTGTGCTGAATTCTATTTTTTGGCATTTTATTTAGGAATTTTTATTTTATTAGTCTGCACTTTTTTCTTTTCTTCTTGGGCTATCATTTTCAACTTTTCAAACCCAAATTATGCTAAAGATTCTTATCTAACCGGTCTGGGTTGGAGTCCAGGAATATTCATTTTAAAAGCAGTCCATAGGATTCTGATGCAGGTGGTCCAGGGACCTTACAGTGTGCTTTAATGTTTTCAATTTCTTTCAATATTATTCATCCATTCAACTCTCTATTTATCCTTTGGTCAATTTTTGGTCATTTATATTTTCCTATAAAACCATCCATGGCATCCCAGGTCTTCAAAATTTAGCATAGAATTTGCATAATAATATCTTATAATTTAAAAGAAATCTCTCTCTCTTGGCCAGAACTATCCTTTGTCATATGCTGAGCCATGTAAACTTGTATGATCCTTTTTTTTTTAACTGATTGTATTTGCCAGTGTTTAGACAATTTTACTTTATGTCTTCAAAGAACAAGCTCTTCAATTTATTTTTCAATTGTCTTCAACTTCAGTAATTTATTTTGTCTTTATTAATTCCTTCCCTTTATTTTCCTTGCATTTTTCATTACTGTTGATGTAATAATTTCTCTCTAACTTCTTGAATTCAATGATCAATCTTTTCTTGTTAGTCTTTCTTACTTTTTTACAAAAGGGGTTGACTTCTGGGAGAGATGCCAGTATATGTGTGCCTTGACAGAAATCTCCCATTGAAATGAACAAAAAGGCCCAAAGAAAGAAGAAAAAATTTTCTCTGGTGAATGCATATGCTGGGCCCAATATAACTTGTACTAAAGTGAAAGAGGGTTCTAGGAGACAACACACAACCCTCCAGCTCCTGGGCATAGGGCAATGAAGATAATTCCAGCTGGTCTCACTAGTTCTCTCTGGTTTGGAGGATGACATATAAAAAGTGCTTCAGAAAGGAAAAGAAACACTCCTCAACTTAAGCCCTTTCTTCCACTGAAAAATCACTGGGGAGTGGAGTAGAAATCTTACTGGGTACTTGTGATTTTTTTTCCTGCTAAAACCAGCTTGCAATGGTGAAAAAAGGGAGGTAGAGCTTTACCACCTAAGACGGGGGGTGGGCGGCAGCAGATTTAAACACAAGACAAGCTGCCAATACCAATAGACAAAAGAACAGACCACAGACAATCACTGGCTATATCAGGAGTATCAGCAGAAAAACAAAAACAGTTTACAAGAAAGATAACATACCTTGACCAATTCGAGTTCATGCCAAGAATACAGGGATTTTGTAATGTCAGAGTTTTATTTTATTTTCTAGCTTTATTGAGATATAATTGACAAAGAGCATCATGTAAGAATAAAATGTATAATGTGCTGATTGGATATACATGATATATTGTGAAACGATTACCACATTAAGGTTAGTTGACACATTCGTCACCTCACAGTTACTACTTACGTGTATGTGTGAACATCTAAGATCTTCACTTAGCAAATTTCAACTATACAACAGTAGTGTTAACTATTATCACCATGCTGTACATTAGATCCCCAGAACTTATTCATCTTAAAACTGAAAATTTGTACCCTTTGACCAACATCTCCCCAATTTTCCCACCCCCCCAGCCCCTAGCAACCACCATTCTACTCTTTGTTTATATGAGTTTGGCTTTTTTAAGAGTCCACATATAAGTAATACCATATAGTATTTTTCTTTGTCTGACTGAGTTATTTCACTTAGCTCTCAAGGTTCGTCTCTGTTATCAGAAATAGCAAGATTTCCATCTTTCTTGTGGCTGAATAATATTCTATTCTATAGCAGCTTCTTTATCCATGCATCCATTGACAGACATTTAGGTTGTTTCCATATCTTGGATATAGTGAATAATGCTGCAGTGTACATGGAGGTACAGATATCTCTTCCAGATAATTATTTCATTTCCTTTGGATATATACCCAGAAGTGGAATTGCTGTGTCATAAGATAGTTCTGTTTTTCATTTTTTTGAGGAACCTCCATACTGTTTTCCATGATGGTTGTACCAACTTACATTCCCACTAACAGTGCACAAGGGTTCTCTTTTCTCCACGTCCTCACTAATGTTTGTTATGTCTCGTCTTTTTGATAATAGTCATTCTAACAGGTGTGAGGTGATATCTCATTGTGGTTTTGATTTGCATTTCTTTGATAATTAGTGATATTCAGCACCTTTTCATGTACCCGTTGGCCATCTGTATGTCTTCTTTGGAAAAAATGTCTATTTAGGTCCTTTGCCCATTTTTAAATCAGATTATTTGGGTTTTTGCTAATTGAATTGCAATGAGTTCCTTACATATTTTGGATATTAAGCCCTTATCAGACATATGGTTTGCAAATATTTTCTCTCACTCTGTAGGTTGCCCTTTAACTCTGTTGTTAGTTTCTTTTGCTGTACAGAAGCTTTTTACCTTGATGTAGTCCCACTTGTTTGTTTTTGCTTTTGTTGCTTGTGCTTTTGGTGTCATGTTCAAAAACTTATTAACAAGACAAATGTCAGAGAGCTTTTCCCCTGTGTTTTCTTCTAGGAGTCTTACAGTTTCAGGTTTTACATTTAAGTTGTTGATCCATTTCCAGTTAATTTTTGTGAGTGCTGTAAGATAGGGGTCCAATTTCATTCTTTGGCGTGTGAACATCATTTTCCCAACACTTTTTGTTGAAGAGGCTATCCTTTTCCCATTGAGTATTCTTGGCTCCCTTGCCAAATATTAGTTCACTGTATATATTTATTTTATTTCTAGGCTCTCAATTCTGGTCATTGGTCTATGCCTATTTTTATGCCAGTATCTTACTGTTTTTAACTATTATAGCTTTGTAATATAGTTCAAAATCAGGAGGTGTGATGCCTCTAGCTTCATTCTTCTTTCTTGGGATTGCTTTGGCTATTCAGTGTTTCTTGTGGTTCCATATGGATTTTAGGATTTTTTTCTATTTCTGTGAAATATGCCATTGGAATTTCTATATGGATTGTATTGAATCCGTAGATGACTTTGGGTAGTATGGATATTTTAACAATATTAATTCTTCTGATCTGTGAACATGGGATACCTTTCCTTTTCTTGTGTCTTCAATTTCTTTCAGCTATGTCTTATAGTTTTCAGTGTACAGATCTTTAGTTAAATTTATTTAGAGATCTTTAGTTAAATGTATTAGGAGATGTTAACAGTGTAACATCTCCTTAGTTAAATTTATTCTCAAGTATTTTATTGAATTTGATACTATTATAAATAGGATTGTTTCCTTTATTTCTTTTTCAGATAGTTCATTGTTATTGTATAGAATTGCAACTGAATTTTGCATGTTGATTTTGTATGCTGCAACTTTACTAATTTGTTTACTAGTTTTAACAGGTTTCTGGTGGAGCATTTAGGCTTTTCTATATATAAGATCATATCATCTGCAGAGACAGTTTTACTTCTTCCTTTCCAATTTTGATGCCTTCTATTTCTTTTTCTTGCCTAATTGCTCTGGCTAGGACTTCCAGTACTATGTTGAATAGGAGTGGTGAGAGTGGGCGCCCTTGTGTTGTCCCTGATCTTAAAAGAAAGTTTTCAAACTTTTACCATTGAGTATGATGTTAGCTGTGGTCTTGTCATGTATGACCTTCATTATGTTGAGGTACATTCATTCTACACCAAATTTGTTGAGAGTTTTTATCATAAACAAATGTGACATTTTGTGAAATGTTTTTTCTGCATCTATTAAGATTATCATGTAATTTTTATCCTTCATTTTATTAATGTGGTGTATCACATTTATTGATTTGCATATGTTGAAACATCCTTGCATCCCAGAGATAAATCTCACTTGATCATGATGTATGATCCTTTCAATGTGCTGTTGAATTTGGTTTGGTAGTATTTCGTTGAGAATTTTAGCACCCATGAGGGATATTAACCTGTAGTTTTCTTTTCTTTCAGTGTTTGGTATCATGGTAATGCTGGCCTTGTAAAATGAGTTTGGGAGTGTCCCCTCCTCTTCAGTTTTTTTGAAGAGTTTGATAAGAATTGACATTAATTCTTGTTTAAATATTTGGTAAAATTCACCAGGGAAACAATCTGATCCTGGGATTTTCCTTGTTTGAAGGTTTTGACTACTGATGCAATCTCCTTACTCATTATTGGTCTATTCAATTGTCTGTTTCCATATGATTCAGTCTTGGTAGTTTGTATGTTTCTAAAAATTTATCCATTTCTTCTAGATTGTCTAATTTGTTGGTTTATAATGGTTCATAGTAGTCTTTTATCATCCTTTGTATTTTTGTGTCTTTTACAAATACAAATCATTTGTATTTGCAATGTGTCTTCTTTCATTTATAATTTTGAGTCTTTTCTCTTTTTGTCTTGGTTTGTCTAGCTAAATGTTTGTCAATTTTGTTTATCTTTTTAAAAAAACAACTGTTATTTTCATCAATATTTTCTATTGTATTCCTATTCTCTGTTTCATTTATTTCTGCTCTGATCTTTGTTATTTCCTTCTTTCTACTAGCTTTCTGCTTAGTTTGTTCTTTTTCTAATAACTTGAGGTGTAATGTTAGGTTGTTTATTTGGGATCTTTCTTTTTTCTTACTGTAGGTGTTTACAGCTATAAATATTCCTCTTAAGGCTGCTTTTGCTGCATCTTAGAAGTTTGAGTGTGTTGTATTTCCATTTTCATTTATGCCAAGATATTTTTTGGTTTCCCTTTTTATTTCTTCTTTGATTATTGACTGTTCAGATATGTGTTAATTTCCACATATTGGTGGATTTTCCAGTTTTCTTCTTCTTTTCTTTTTTATAATTTATATAAAGATTTTTTTTTTTTTGGCTGCAATGGGCCTTCATTGCTGTACATGGGCTTTCTCTAGTTGTGGTGAGTGGAGGCTACTCTTCACTGTGGTGCGCAGGCTTCTCATTGTGGTGTTTCTCTTGTTATGGAGCATGGGCTCTAGGCACACAGGCTTCAGTAGTTGCAGCATACGGGTTCAGTAGTTGTGGCACACAGACCCTAAAGTGTGCGGGCTTCCGTAGTTGTGGAGCACGGGCTCTACAGTATGCACGCTTCAGTAGTTGTGGTGTGTGAGCTCAGTAGCTGTGGCTTGTGGGCTCTAGAGCACAGGCTCAGTAGTTGTGATGCATGGGCTTAGTTGCTCTGCGGCATGTAGGATCTTCCCGGACTAGGGATTGAACCGTGTCCCCTGCATCAGCAGGCAAATTCTTAACCACTGCACCACCAGGGAAGTCCTCCAGTTTTCTTCTTATGACTGATCTCTAGTTTCATACCATTGTGGTTGGAAAAGATTCTTGATATTATTTAAATCTTCTTGAATTTAAGATTTGTTTTGTGGCCTAACACATGATCCGTCCTGGAGAATGTCCCATGTGTGATTGCGAAGAATGTGTATTCTGCTGCTGTTAAATGGAATGCTGTATATATGTCTGTAAGGTTCATTTAGTCTATAGTGTTTTTTAAATCTGCTGTTTCTTTATTGATTTTCTGACTGGATGATGTATCCACTGTTGAGAGTGGGTATTAAAGTTTTCTACAGGGACAATTAAACAGACCAAAGGAACTAGAGACACCAGTGACTGATTCAGATATATATGGGCATTTGCCATATAAAAGAGGGGGCATGACAGATCAGTAGAGATAAAGGGATTATTTGATAAGTTGAGCTGGAAAACAATGGTTGTCCATATAAAAAGATGAAATTTGATCACTACTTTATACCACAATGAAATAAACTACCTTACACAACAATTAACTCCAGATGGATTAAAATTTGATTATCAAAAGAAAAACATTAAACTTTTAGTTAAAACTAGAGATGAATATATTTCCACCTTGGAGTGGTGATCCAGTTATATAAACAAAATCCACACTGGTAGATCACGAGAGGAAAACTAAGACGAAACTAGTTGCAAAGGTGTTGGAAAGGTGAAAAGGCAAACAAAGGACAGTGAAGCAACCCAGAGATTAACGACTGTAGAAAGCCCCTTCCACCCCTATGGATGGAGGGGAAAAAGGGAAGAGATGATATCACCAGATCTCAGGAGCTGGGGTCACGCAGTAGGAGCTGGAATTGTAGAGTACAGACTATTCAGGTGGAGCAGAAACAGGCTTGCCTAATAGGAATTATAACTATGGAGGAGACATGGCCACTGCCAGAGATGCCACCCAAAGCAAAGAGAGAAGGGAGAAAATACCCTGGCTTCTCACTCCTCTTGCTTTTAGACGTCAGACCAGTTCCTCCCTTTGGCCAAACTCTAACTGGCAGCCAATGGACACGCGAGCCTGAAGGATGCCAGCCCCCAGTGTTTCAAACCAGAGCAGGGAGAGGGCAGAGAATGGATCTGAGAGCAAACGGGCAAATGGCCAGCACAGGTTTCCTAAATTAGTCACAAAAAGCACTAACTAAAAGAAGACAAATTTACAACACTAAAATACAGATTTTCGGCTCATTAAAAGTCACCTTAAAAAAAATGAAAAGACAAGCTACACATTGGGAGAAGATATTTGGTAGTGCGTATGATTGACAAAAGATTGGTATATAAAGGACTGCAAATCAATAATAAGGAAAAAAACTCCAAATAACTCAACAGGTAAATAGGCAGAAGACATGAACAGACATTTCATAAAAGAGGGATCACATATGGCCAATATCCACATGAGCAGATGCTCAACCTCATTAGCAATCAGGGAAATGAAAACCAAAACTACAGTGAGATGCCATTTTACACTCATTCAACTGGCAAAAATTAAAAAGTCTGGCAACTGCTGGAGAGGATGAGGGACATCGGAATATCTTACGCTTTTCTGATGCGAGTGAAAATTGGTACGACCACTTAGCCGAAACGATTTGGCCTAATATTGTGGAGTAGGATGTTTGTGTCTCCTACAATGTAGCAGTCACTTCTAAGTACAGTAGGAGACCTGTATAAGAATGCTCACAGCAGCACTGCCCACAATAGCACAAAACAAGAACAACGCAAATGACAACAGGAGAATGAATAAACAAGTTATGGTATATTATTCAGTGGTGAAAGTGAATGAACTAAAATTTTAAACAATAACATGGAAAAATGTTAGTAACAATGTTGACTGAAAAAAGCAAGCCAAGATTACATATATGGTATGACCCTTTTTTATGAATTTCGAAAAGAAAATGACAATCTATTGCATACATATGATAAAATTACATACATATGTATGCATTTCGATTACAAATACAAAAATTCAGGATAGTGATTACCTCTTAATTATGGGAGAGACAGGGAATGGGATGGAAGATGAACACAAAGCCAGTGTCAGATAAGGGTAATGTCTTAGTTCTCAAGTTGGATATAAGGATCATAGGCAGTCTTTATATTAATTTAAATAATTAAAATGAATATATTAAGGCCGTGAAAAAACCAGTAGTGATAGTGCACTGTAAACCAAGGGTTATGATTAATCTAATTCTTTGTAACGAGGTTCTAAAGAAAAGAAAAAGAATTGGTTAACAATTCCGGTTAAGCATAGCAGATTGAACAGATGAGTTTATTCTGCTCCCTCCAGAAACCTCACTCAGATTGAGCCTAAAGTGATGTTTTAAAGTATTATAAACTCACAATGGCAAAAAGAGCAAAAGAAAAGATCTGCGAGAGAAATGGCAATTTTCAGAAGCTGGAACGTGGACAGAGCAACAGTGGCTGGCTTAACCAGCTAGAGGAAGCCATCAGAGGGGAGAAGCAAGCTGATTTCCAGAGAACCCAGAGAGCCTTCAGAATTGGAGACGCCAGGCACCAAGGAAGGTAGGGTAGTGCATGGGGCTGAAAATACAAGGGTTTATTAAAAATCTTATAAGGGGCAGGTGCCCATTTCTATCCCAGCCAGTCAGGTAGCATACCTCCAGTCAGGAGACAAGAGGTTTATTCTCTGTGAAACTGTGAACGCCAGGCACTGTGAAGGATGGGAGGGCAACAGAGAGATTAGCAAACCTGCACGCTAAGTGACGTCTCCCTCTCCCCCAACTCCCAGAACTCTGGAATCTAAGGCCACCAGGTGACCAGCTTCCCACCTGCCTGCCAGCAACACATCCCCACACACAGATTCCAGCGGAAGCAGAAAAGGCAGATTTCAAACAAACATTAATATTAAGGGAGATACAGCAAGATGTTGCAATAATTAAAGAAGGAGAGGAGGTTATGGGAAAGGAAAGAGGAAAAGGAAAAGCTATTGGTAACTTTAAAAATATGATAGTTGGAATTTAAAATTCAAGAGGAAATTTGAAAATAAAGTCAAGAAACTCTCCAAGAGATAGAGAGAGAAGAAAGAAAATATTCTAAAAATTAGGGTATCCGTCTAAGAGGTCCAAAATTCAATGAATAGGAGTTCCAACAAAAGAGAACAGACTAAATAGAGGAGAGAAAAAATAATACAGTGAAATTTCTCAAAACTAAAGGACATGAGTCTTCATGAAAGATGTGAAGTTGAAAAGTCCCCACCAAGTACCTATCAAAATAAATGAAAAAAATACCCACATGAATATACAGCATCATAAGAGTTCAGAATACTGTGCATAAGGAGGAGATCCTCAAAGCTTCAGAAAAGGAAAGGTGCTTCCAAAGATTGGTAATCAGAATGGTACATGACTGACTAGTTGCAGTAATGGAAACTAGAAGACAGTAAAGGCATGCCTTAAATTTTTTCAGAGAAAATTGTTTCCAAGTTAGAATTCTATATCCAGCAAAGTATCAATCACACGTGAGGGAGAAATAAAGCTATTTGCAAACATATACAATCCCCCAAAATATGTAACTTCCATGCACACTTTCTCAGGAAGCTACCAGAGGATGCCCCCTCAAAGTGAAGAATTAAAACATAAAAGAGGGTAACATGTGATCTAAGAAAATGGGCGAGAAAGAGGAAGGAGAAGAGAATCTCCAGGATGAGAGCTGTGCACTACGTCTAAAGAACAAGTCATTAGAAGAAGGCGACCCCCAAGGGTGAAAAACAAGGAAGCAAATCTGATGTGTGTGGCTGTATTACAAGGAATTTTACATCTCTGATTAGAAAGCCTGGAAGAACACTGACTCATAGGTGCAGAGAAAATGAAGCAAATCAACTAAAGGCAGCAAGTGTTGACTCCAGGAAAAATCAAAAGGTGTGTTGTAATGGGAGAGAAAGATATTGCTTGGCTGTGAATGGTATCTACATAGTCATGATAATGTAAACACTGAACATTTATTCCACCAAAGATTATGATAGAACTATATTGGGAGCAGGGGGAAGAGGGGGTATAGGGGTGCCCACTAGTGTGAGAGAGACCACTCCTCATCTTAAAATACTTAGGCCCGATTAAATCATGTGTAAAATGAAAAATCAAGGAATATTAGTATAAGAATGTTATTTTGAATATAGGAGGTTAATACCAGTTTAAAAAGATGTGATTTGAACATGTTATCTCTGTAGAGTGATGTGCAGGAATGGGGAGGAGAGTGGGCCCTGCTGTTTTTCAAGATCAGTCCACTTATATGGAAAGTGCTACGATTTTAAATTGCATTTATATATTACTTTGATAAAAGATTAAAAAAAAAACTGAAAGTCGGGACTTCCCTGATGGTCCAGTGGTAAAGAATCCGCCTTGCAATGCAGAGGATGCAGGTTCAATCCCTGGTCAGGGAACTGAGATTGCCACATGTCGTGGGGCAACCAAGCCCGTGTGCCACAACTATTGAGGCCGTGCACCTCAACTAGAGAGAAGCCTGTGCGCCACAAAGAAAGATCCCTCATGCCTCAACGAAGATCCCGCTTGCCAAAACTAAGACCTGATGCAGCCAAAAATAAACTAAATAAATAATAATCTTAAAAAAAACACAAAAACTGAAAGTCCTCTACCCCCAGAGGTCACCACTGTTAACTGTTGAGTATGTAGCCTTCCAGATGTTTTGCCCCATCTTACACCACGCACAAAAATCAACTCCAGATGATGGATCAAATGCTTAAATGTCAAAAGTAAAACTTAAAAACTTTTAGTGGACCATAGCGTTCTGACTTTGGGGTGGGGAAGAATTTCTTAACCAAGCCCCAAAATGCACTAACTAAGAAAAGATCAATAAGTAGCAAATTCTCCTACTCAAAAGACACGGTAAGGGACTTCCCTGGTGGTCCAGTGGCTAAGACTCCACACTCCCAATGCAGGGGACCCGAGTCCGATCCCTGGTCAGAGAACTAGATTCCGCATACCACAACTAAAGATCCCACGTGGCGCAATTAAGACCGGGTGTAGCCAAATAAATAAATAAATAAACAAATATTTTTTAAAAAGCAAAACACCATAATCAAAACGAAAGGACTAGTCTGAGATTGGGAGAGTTTTGCCACATATATAAACAACAAAATATCCAAGGCAAGGAACTACAAATCATTAAAAAGTGGGTAAGAGTTGTAATGAAAACAGGCAGAGGACATGAGCAGGTATTTCACAGGAAAGGAAATATGTATAGTCTCTCTGTGTCTCTGTTTGTCTCTCTGTCTCTCTCTACTGTCTGTCTGTATACACACACACACACACACAGAGAGAGAGAGAGAGAGAGAGAGAGAGACCACGTCATTATTGATCAGGGAAATGCAAATCAAGAGAAGCTGAAGCCTTTCTCAAATGTCACCTCCTGCAGGAGGCCTTCCCTGGTCACCCTATTTAGGATTCTAGCCCCATATATTCCCTAATTTATATAGCACTTATCACCATCGAATACACTATGTGTGTATTTTGTTTATTTCCTGTTATCTTCATCCCACTAAAATGTCAACTACAGGAAGGCAGGGATTTTTATCTGGCACAATGCCAGGCACTTGGTGGCCCCTTAATAAATATTTGTTGCCTGAGTGGATGAACGGATTTAATAAAATAAGAGCTCAAAGAGAACTTAATAAATAAAATAGGAGAAAATATTCAGAGGTCTATTGAGAATAAATTTTCTCAAAGCAAGAACTGAATCAGCAGGTCATAAAAGCATACCACATATGAAGAAAAAATGGATGCAGAATCATTAACTTGGAGGCATGTCTTGATTAAATTATTTAACTTGAAGTAGAGAGTTCTTCAGATAGTCAAGCAGAAAAAGCAAATCACCAAAGGGAATAAAAACCAGACTTTCCTGTACTTCTCCATAGATACTATCAGTGCCAGAAGACAGTGGAGCGATGTTCTACAAAGTTCTGAGGGAAAGAAAGTATGACTCGAATATTTCACCCAGCCAATTTATTATTCAAGGATAAATGCTATTCACAGTCAGGAAAGACTCAGGGAATTGAGTATGCATTAGCCCTTCTTGAAAAACATACCCAATGAGAAAAATCTTGCCAACCAAGGGGTAGATGAGAATTCAGAAATAGATAGCTATGAGCATTAGCTCTCTATGTCTATTGAATCCATTAAAATATGAAACTAAGGCTAACTATAGAATCTCCACTAAATGACCGGAAGAGTCACAGCCTTGCAGAATAGAGTATATTATAACCGTTTAAAAAGTGAAGCCAAAATAACCAACAAAAATTGGAAAGTGGGAGAACAAGAAAATGAGGTGGAAAGTGAAAAGATGAGAACAAGTCTCATCTTCCATTGTGGAGAGTCAGTTGCTAGTAGCTCTGTAGATTTCAAACGCTAGTAGTTCTGTAGATTTCAAAAGTGGGGGAGGAGAGGGGAGAGGCAGACAGGAAGGGCAGAAGATGGGAGAGGAGGAAAAGGAAACAATGTTTTCCAATCACCCTTCTGTCCCCCAGAGGAGCCTCTCTGGAGCTAATAAACCTTAGCGGGAAGGAAGATTTACATCAAGTTCAGCAGTACCTTTATTTTTACACTAGCTCCTTTTTTATACTTTAAATTCAAGTAAAACCAAATTTCACACTTTTGATTAAAAACAACAGTATGATCCCTGTATTATAAAATTCTTTCTAGACAATTTGCTGTCTTCTACCTGGACATGTGTATAAAGAGACGGTTGGGAAGCTATTCCCCAAATGGTAACCGTATTTCTTTCTTTTCTGGGTAATGAAATTGTTGGTGATTTACTTGTTTCTTCATTGTAATTCTTAAATTGCTTCAGTTTTGTAATATGCATTACCTACTTTATAAAAAAAAATAAAGTGATTATTCTCTTAAAACTATTAAGAATGAAGAAGCGGGCTTCCCTGGTGGCGCAGTGGTTGAGAGTCCGCCTGCCGATGCGGGGGACACGGGTTCGTGCCCCGGTCCGGGAGGATCCCACATGCCGCGGAGCGGCTGGGCCCGTGAGCCATGGCCGCTGAGCCTGCGCGTCCGGAGCCTGTGCTCCGCAACGGGAGAGGCCACAACAGTGAGAGGCCCGCGTACAAAAAAAAAAAAAGCTACCGTGATACAAACTGAATATTGCCACCCTGATTCACTGTTCACTAATTATGGTGGAGGAGGACAATGGAATCCAGGAGCGATTAACACGAGTCTTAATTGAACTTTTGCTAAGTTGTGCAAAAGGGGCCACTTGTTTGCTGCAGCAAGGCACCTGCAGTGGCACCATAGGCCTGCCTGCCCATGGTGGAGGGCTGGCAAGAGCCCTGCTTACCCAGTGAGGTGGTGGTAAAGCAGTTTATCCCTTATTTGCAGATGTGATGGATATTTTATAATAGAAATAGCAAACACATATAGTGCTTACTGTGTGCCAGGCACTATTTGGAATGCTTTACACATATATTCAATCCTCACAACACCACCAGGAAGTTGATCTATCCCCATTATACCGTCGTGGAAACGGAAGCACAGTGACAGTGAGTGACTGGCCCAAGACCCCAGAGCTTGGACGTGGCAGAGCTGGGATTCAAACCCAAGCAGCCTGGCTCTAGTATCAGAGCTCTTAACCATTACATTAATTACAAAATGCCATATTTTAATGATTCTGAGATGCACTTTTCTCATCTCTGAAATTGAGACGCATCTTACAAGCAATGGTATTTCATGGTTTAGCTGGCAACATATTCACTTTGTTAGGGGTATGCAAAATAACAGTGCTTCTTAAATTCAATGATACAGAGTATTAAACTGTCCAATTACCCATTCTCTTGAAATCATGGTGCCACGGCACGTCACACACATTAGTGCTTGGGGAAGATCTTCAGCACCAATAAGACCCAATATTGGGCTGAGTGGGGCAGTGGTGGCATGATCAGGGCTTGGTGGTCCACCTCCCGAGTTTCATTAATGCACCCTTCAGCAGCAGAGGGCAGCAAGACACCCAGTGACCAGGTAGGACAAAGGACATGGCCACAGCGGCCAGCAAGAACGCAGAGGGCAGCACAGAGACCCCCGTGTGGAGCTGGGATTCCCTCTCCCTGAAGATACATGGGAATCTCCCCATGCCAGATGCCATCTTGGATAGCACAAGTGTTTGGAGAAGAAAGTCGAAAAGACTGAGCATTTAGTTAGTTTGAAGTACCTAAAAAAACAATGACCTTAATCTGCAGAAGAGTTCATATCCTTTAATTACCAAGTCCACGATTTTTCTCTTCTACATCATGGGAACAGGAGTTTCAAAGTGAGATAAGAAGAATTATAGCAAGTTAGGAAGGCTGAACTTCTTTGCCTATCTGGGTAGGGTGAGTATAAATTGTTAATCTCACAACATTAATTATTTCTTTATTTGTATATTTAGTCGTTACAAAAAAACAAGATTTAAGACAGCCTAAATAGTGTTATGACTAAAGGATTCGGAGAGAAGTGCACTCAGAAAGCCAGGGATGCCCACAGTGGAGACACATGACAGGCAGCACTTAGTCTCATTGCTGTTTCCCCTTACCATGCCACACAGAATTTCCCTAAACATCAAGAAAACCAAAACCAAAGGAGAGACATGACAGGCAGCACTTATTCTAGGGAGAGCCTTCTGGTTCCCAGAAAGAGATTCCTTCCAGTATCCTCAAGTGGGAAGAGAGGGGACTCCATGGAGTGGACATGACTGCTTTGGTCAGCCCATAACCCTTCCTCCGTCTTCTAAGAATACTGGGTTTCTCCTTTAGGAAACTACTCCTCCTCAATTAATATGGTTCATTGAGGGAGGGAGGAGGCTGTTAATCATAGCTCAGACTGGCCAATGAGGGTAATCCATCTCTCTAGCCAGAGGAATTGGTCTAGGGGTGAACACCTGACTGAGGCTGGGTCGGTGAGACTCTTCACAGAGAGGAAGTGCATGGTGGGTGAGGATCCCTCTCTCTGCTAGCACCAAAAACACTAAGAACCAACTAACTTCAGTCATCAGTGGCTGTCTACAGAAGGAATAAATTATCTACAGAATGGAGTCAATTTTTGAGAAAAAAACATCCCAAGACAAGGAAGGAGGGGCAAAGCCGTAGCAATTTTAAGCCCCTAAAGCCAGCTCAAGTCCTGAACTTCCCAGTCTAGTGAACCAATAAATGCCTTTTTGGCTCAAGCTAGTTTGAGGTGGGTTTCCATCACCTGTCACCTAAATTGTCCTGACAGCTGCAACGCACATACATGGGAACCCAGAATTCTGTGGCTCTTCACTCAGACCACTAACATGGCCCAGCTACTCTGCATTGATTGCCCATAGCTACTGTCCCAAACTGATTTCCTCACCCTCTACTATTTACTTCTCTATTCATGACTTCTACACTACTGTGGTTCATTCTCCCTGATAACTTCAGCCTCCCAAGAACTTGGCAGAAGTACGTCTCTTCTTATGGCTCCTCTGACCTCTGTTGACCTCATGGCCTTCCAGCTTCTGCTCCCACTGCTCACTACCTCATCCTTTAGAAGTTCCCAGCCACAAGTTCCTTAGAGGATCTGATGGGCCGGGCTCATCTTTTTGTGTTGGGCCACAGCACAGATCAGTACATAGCTACACTGCAAGCTCCTTGAGGGCACCTAAGTATATTTTGTCCAACTTTAGATGGCATTATAATTTTTATTATCAGTTTCGACATGTTCATTGCTAGTATACGGAAATACAATTGATTTTTGTATGTTGATCTCGTATCCTGCAACATTGCTGAACTCATTAGTTCTAAGAGTTTTTGACATAGATTCCCTGGGATTTCTGCGTAGACAATCATGCCATCTGCAGATAGGGACACTTTTATTTCACAAGGCCAAAATTGCTAGAACTGAAAAAAACAAATACAGAAATCCACAATTATAGTTGGAGACATCAACAACCCTCTGTCAGTAATTGATATATCACACAGGCAGAAAGTCAGTAGGGATGTAGATGACCTGGACAGCACTATCAATCGACTTAATGTAATTGACATTTATAGAATACTCCACGCAGCTCTTTCAGTACCTCGCGCAGCCATGGCTCATAGTTCCAAGAAGCATCTGACCCTTCTATGAGCCTTAAACTATCAAACTGAACATTTTGTCTTAAAAACAAAGGAGTTTTAAATTATGCAATTAATACATGGCTCCTTGTCCATCTACCAATCCCCACAACCTGAGAGAATGTTCCCCCCTCATCGTTTTCCTAAGTAACAGACTTAAGTATGCTCCAGTAGGAAGTAAAGAAGATCTGCGTGAAGCAGCTCATTAAGGCTGATGGTAAGGTCTGAACTGATATAACCTACCCTGCTGGTTTTATGGATGTCATCAGCATTGACAAGACCAATCTATGACACCAAGTGTTGCTTTGCTGTTCATCATATTATGCCCAAAGAGGCCACATGCAAATTGTGCAAAGGGAGAAAGATCTTTGTGGGCACAAAAGGAATCACTTCTCCAGTGACCAGTGATCCTCAAATTATCTGCTACCCTAATCCCCTCAGCAAGGTGAATGACACCGCTCAAATTGATTTGGATACTGTGTATGGTGGTGACCAGAGGTGCTAACCTGAAAAGAGTAGGTATGACCACCAACGGAGAGACATCCTGGCTGTTTTGATATGGTTCATATGAAAGATGCCAAAGGCAACAGCTTTGCCACCTAGATCTCCAACATTTTCATTACTGGCAAAGGCAACAAACCATGGATTCCTCTTCCCTGAGGAAAAGGTGTCTACCTCACTATTGCTGAAGAGACCAGAGACTGGCTGCCAGACAGAGGAGTAGGTAAAATGATCTATAGCAGGTAACATAATTTGAAAAGGTTTTTTAAACTTAAATCTAATACAGCATGAAAATATAATAAAATAATCCATTCAACAACCACAGAATACACAAGCTCACATGGAACATTCACCAATATAGACCACATTGTGGGTCATAAAATACACCTTACAATTTTAAAAGAGTAGAAATCATATAAAACATATTCATATATCACAATGGAATTAAATTAGAACCTAAAACAGAAAGATAGCTAGAAAATCGTCAAATTAATTAAACAACCTACTTATAAACAACACATGGGTCAAAGAAGAAGGCTCAAATAAATCTAAAAATATTGCTAACTAAATGATACAACTTATCAAAATCTGTGAGATGCAGCAAAAGCAATGCTTAGAGGGAAATTTATAGCATAAAATGCACATATTAAAAAAGAAGAAAGATCTAATATCAATAATCTAATCTTCCACTTTAGGAAACTACAAAAAGAAGAGCAATTTAAGCCTAAAGGAAGTATAATAAAAGAAATGATAAAAATTGGACCAGAAATCAATGAAACTGAAAACAGTGAAAACAGTAAAAACGGTATAGAAAATCAATGAAATCAAAAGCTGATTCTCTGAAAGATCAGTAAAAGTGATAAAACTCTATCCAGTCAAACCAAGAAAAAAAAAGAGAAGAAAAAAATTGCTAATATCAGAAATGAAAGAAGAGCCATCACTACTGATCCCATGGACTACAGGGTAATAAACGAATACTATGAACAATGTTATGCTCACAAATTTGATAACTTAGATGAAATGGATCAATTCCTTAAGATACAAACTACCAAACTTGCACAAGGAGAAACAGATAATATGAAGAGGTCTATATCTATTTTAAAATTGAATCAATGTTGTAAATCTTCCAAAACAGAAAACATGAGGCCCAGATGGTATAACTGGTGAATTGTACCAAACATTTAAGGAAGAAACTATGCCAATACTCTACAATCCCTTCCAGAAACTGGAAGCAGAGCAAACACTGCCTAACTCATTCTATGAGGCCAGCATTACACCAATACCAAAACCAGACAAAGGCGTTACAAGAAAGGAAAATTACAGATCAATATCGCTCATGAACAGTAATGCAAAAATCCTCAACAGAATATTAGCAAATCAAATCCAACAATGTATGAAAAAATTATACACCATAGCCAAGCAGGATTTATTCCAGCTATGCAAGGCTGATTCAATATTCAGAATCAACTAGTGTAATCCACCATATTAACAAGCTAAAGAACAGAAATCATACAATCATATAAATTAATGTAGAGGGCTTCCCTGGTGGCGCAGTGGTTGAGAGTCCGCCTGCCAATGCAGGGTACACGGGTTCGTGCCCCGGTCCGGGAGGATCCCGCATGCCGCGGAGCAGCTGGTCCCGTGAGCCATGGCCGCTGAGCCTGCGCATCCGGACCCTGTGCTCCGCGGCGGGAGAGGCCACAACAGTGAGAGGCCCGCATACCGCAAAAAAAAAAAAAAATTAACGTAGAAAAAGCATTTGACGAAATCCAATATCCATTCATGATTTAAAAAAAGAACTCGGCTAACTAGGACTAAAGGATCTGTTTCAGTTCTTCATTTTTTCCTTTAAGTATTTGGATCATATCTTGTCTTCTTTTATCACTAGTTATTTTTTACTAAGTGAAAAATATTGTTTATTAAGAAAATTTAAGATACCATGATATTGTGAAACTCTGGTTAATGATGTATTCCACTATAGTTTTGTTTCTGGCAGACAACTAGGCTAGGAGCAGATTAGCTTAATCCAGTTCGGGACTGAGATGATTTTAAACTGAAATTCTGTCCTTTTTAGGATTAATCTAGTCTCGGTTAGCCCTTACTCTTAGGATGTCGCCCTTCAGGATCCCAACTCAAGACCTGGGGGTTGAGAAGGTGTCACCAAGGCTCCTCTCTAGTGGGTCCTGAATCTGCACAACTTCTCACCCTCCAGGGAAAAATCATAGCCAAATGCCAGGCTCAGTTCTCTGCGCTTCCCTTCTTTTTCAGATCCTGGCCCTGTAAATTCTCCCTGCCTTTAGCTCTCTGATTATCTTAATACTTTTCTAGCTTTTCTAGTTGTTCTCAGCTGGAGAATTGAATTGAGACAACCGAGTCTGCTGTCTCTGAAGGCAAAATTTTATTTCTACATTTTAGAATATATTGACTTTTTATTTGTGGGCCAACATATGTTCAATTTTGTGAATGTGCAGTGGTACTTACAAGCTGCATTACATAGTACAGAACATGATATATATCAATAAGATACTGTGATTGTATTATTGTTCCCAACCATTTGCTGCCACCCATGTAAAAAGACTACACAATTCCTGCCCGGTGCCACATGACTTGCAGTGCCGTCCTGTGGATGGAGTATAACTCCTCATCTCAGTGACATCAGGCTTGGCCATGTGACTTACTTTGGCCGGGAGAATATGAATAGAAGTGATCTGAGCCACAAGGAGCAGAAGCTTTGAGCCAACACTGGCTACGCCATTGCTCTTTTCCCTCTGCCACAACGCTGATATATCCTGGAGAGGGGCTCTTCTTCCAGTTTGGATCTCAGAGTAAAGAAAACCGACGGATGAGAGCCAAAGGCGACACCAACCAACATGTGATGTGATCACGAAACAAACATTTGCTGTTGCAAACCTCTGAACCTTGGAAGTCGCTGTTATACCACAGCATAACCTAATAAAAGATGGTACATATAGAGAGACTTTGTCATATTCTTTAGGTCTTCTATATATTTGCTTATCTTTTGTCCACTTGCTCTCCTATGTGCTGAGAGAGATAGATTTCCTTACTACAAATGTGTTTCTGTTTCTCCTTGCACTTTCTGTACTTTTTTTCTGCATGAACTTTTTTAAAAATAAATTTATTTATTTAATTTATTTTGGCTGCATTGGGTCTTCGTTGCTGCGCGCGGGCTTTCTCTAGATGCAGCGAGCGGGGGCTACTCTTCGTTGTGGTGTGCAGGCTTCTCATTGCAGTGGCTTCTCTTGTTGTGGAGCACGGGCTCTAGGTGTGTAGGCTTCAGTAGTTGTGGCATGCGGGCTCAGTAGTTATGGCTCGCGGGCTCTAGAGCACAGCCTCAGTAGTTGTGGCACACGGGCTTAGTGGCTTCGTGGCATGTGAGATCTTCCCGGACCAGGGATCGAGTGCGTGTCCCCTGCATTGGTGTTAAGTGGATTCTTAACCACTGCACCACCAGGGAAGCCCTCTGCATGAACTTTGATACTCTATTATTTGGTTCATAGTTTTTCTGGACTATTAGATCATTGTGGATAATATCCCTTCTGTTGCTTCTTGATTCAACCTTCTCTGAGAACAAGATTGTGATCCCAGCTCTCTTTTACTTTTGTCTTCACCTTTGCCTGAGATAGAGTACTCTTAGGGACCAGGACTGAGTCATGCAGTGTAACTCCTAAGGCTGAAGGGCTTGGGGACCATTCATCACTCTGAACCAAGTAGAATAGATAGGGATACTATATAACAATCGTGATCCTCATAATAGTAGCAATGCCTATTGGATGCTTAGTATGCTTCAAGCACTCTTGCAAGCACTTAATATATTAAGTGAGTGTGTTGTATTATTTGAATAATGTATTATTTCTCATGGAAACGCTATGAGGGAGGTACTGTTACTAGCCTCACTTTAAAGATGGAGAAACTGAAGCACAGAGAGGTTAAGTAACTTGCCCAAGGCTATACATCTAACAGGTGGTAGATTGAAGAAGAGGTGCTGTTGGCCCAACAAACAAGCATGTATTCACTACGGTTAGTAAAACTGTGTTAGTGCAAATTCTACTGTAGCTGTGAGGAAGAGGACCCAGGGTTCTGACTCCTAGCAAGGTAAAGTTTCAGAACTCTGCTATGGAACTGGAACAATTTATCAAGATTTGCCTCCAAGGGACTTCCCCGGTGGTCCACTGGTCAAGACTCCACACTGCCAATGCACGGGTTCAGTCCCTGGTCAAGGAGCTAAGATCCTGCATGCCACACGGTGTGGCCAAAAATATAAATAAATATTTTAAAACCCCACAAAATTTAAAAAAAAAATCTTTGGGACTTCCCTGGCGGTCCAGTGGTTAAGACGGCGCACTCCCAATGCAGGGGGCACGGGTTCCATCCCTGGTCCTGGAACTAAGATCCCGTATACCGCATGGCGCAAAAAAAAAAAAAAGTCCTCTATACAAATACCGTATGCTAACACATATATATGGAATCTAAGAAAAACAAAAGTCATGAAGAACCTAGGGGTAAGACAGGAATAAAGACACAGACCTACTAGAGAATGGACTTGAGGATATGGGGAGGGGGAAGGGTAAGCTGTGACAAAGTGAGAGAGTGGCATGGACATATATACACTACCAAACGTAAAATAGATAGCTAGTGGGAAGCAGCCGCATAGCACAGGGAGATCAGCTCCGTGCTTTGTGAGCACCTAGAGGGGTGGGATAGGGAGGGTGGGAGGGAGGGAGACGCAGGAGAGAAGAGATATGGGAACATAGGTACATGTATAACTGATTCACTTTGTTATAAAGCAGAAACTAACACACCATTGTAAAGCAATTATACTCCAATAAGGATGTAAAAAAAAAATCCTGTATAAAAGTTACTTCACGATCAACCAACCCCCCTTGGTTCCTGAGAAATCTGTACTGACTAACCTGATTTTCCAAGCGCCCTGAGAGTGAGACAGAAATCCCCTGACCAGCAGGCTCCCATCGCTGTATAGCTGTCTTCCACAGAGGGATGAACCACCGATCACTTGAGGATTTAGGTAGAGTGAGTTACTGTCTCTCCTCACTCCCACTATGAACTTCCAACTTCAGGGTGAACTGACAAGAGAAATATTTTGGTTCCGCAAATTTAAAGGAAAGAAATCATGGGTTTGAGTGATGGATTACCTCCCCCGTTATAACTGCTAATGTTATTATTAGTATCATGATTATTATATGGCATACCTGCTCATTCCATGTTGTGCCGAGGGGTTACTGATCCCCACGCCTATGGAGCCCCAGGGTCGGTACTACATAGCTGCGCCCCTCCCCTTCAGAGGCACAGAGGCGGAGAGAGCTTGCTCACCTCTCCCCCTCCTTCTCCACCCTCCCACCTGCGGGGTGTGGCCTTCGAACAGCTGCCAGTTGCCCAGGGCAGTAATCCAGGCCCTGATGGACCACTCATGTGTGCTTTTCTCTTTTCCCCGGAAGTGGCTTAGGCATGCGGTACCATCCATTACAGGCCAGGCTCTTTTCATGTAACGTAATGCTCTGGTCAAGTGTTTGGGATTATGATGACAAAAAGCTGTCTGTCCTTGGGTCCTCCAACATTCCCACCAGGCCCTCGAAACTGCCGGCACGTCAAATGGGCCCTTAGGATGGAAGTGTTCCTTCATTCCTTCCAATTCGCAGATGGGGACATAGAAGCTCAAGGAGGTTAAGTGACTGATTCAAGTTCACACAGATAGACAGATGAAGAGAAAGTCCTCAGATTTTCTGACTCCAAGACTAGTGCCCTTGGCCCTACACCAAGCTAAGTTCCACAGAGTGAGGCCGAGCCACAGTGATTGGGGCTGAGGGAGGAGCACAGGCCTGGTGTCTAGGTCTGTTGGGCTAGACCTAGGTTCAACACCAAGGTCACATGGTCTTCCCTTTGTACACATCTATGTCCTAATCGCCTCTTCTTTTTTTTTTTTTTTTGGTGGTACTTGGGCCTCTCACTGCTGTGGCCTCTCCCGTTGCGGAGCACAGGCCCCGGACGCACAGACTCAGCGGTCGTGGCTCACGGGCCCAGCCGCTGCGCGGCATGTGGGATCCTCCCGGACCGGGGCACGAACCCACGTCCCCTGCATCAGCAGGCGGACTCTCAACCACTGCGCCACCAGGGAAGCCCAGAGGTGGACTCTTAACCGCTGCACCACCAGGGAAGCCCTAATCTCCTCTTCTTAAAAGAACACCAGTCAGATTTGATGAAAGCCCACTCTAACAGCCTCGTTTTACCTTAATTGCTTCTTTCAAGACCTTATCTCCAAATACAGTCACATTTTGAGGTACTAGGTGTTAAGACTTCAATGTATGAGGTTTGAGAGATACAACTCAGTCTGATTCCATCCTGCAACTCCTGGCTGTCAGCCTAGGCAGCTCCCAGACCTCAACATTGCCCCCTATGAAGACAGTTAGCCAAGGTCTCTAAGGATCTGTTCAACCCTGGTATCCTCAGTGTCATAAACCTTCTCATCAGAGGTCTATGGCTGGGCAAATTTCCAAGGGACCCCTGTATGCTGGAGCAGAGGCTGACTCTTAGGAGAGCATCTGGGCAGGAAGGATTAAGGACCCCGTATCAGGGCCCATACATTCCGCAGCACCAGGGCAGGACAGAGAGGTGGGCCAGGAAGATAGGAGCAGTACTCAACTGTCCGATATGAGTCAGCGTAGTGAAGTGGTGGCCTTGCCCTTGGGCTGTATCAACAGAGGCAAGGCATTCGGAGCAAGGGAGGTGAATCCAGTGGTTAGGAGCTCACTCTTCAGAGTCAGATACATCTGCACTGGAACACCCATTTAGCTGCCTAGTAGCGTGGACCTCGGACAGGCTACTCAACCTCTGGGTCTCTTCTATAAAGTGAAGTGAATTGTAATACTTAACTCACAGGTTTTGTGTGACAACTAAATGAGACCATGACAAAGTGCTTAGCGGACAGCCTGGCTTCACGAGAGTCCTCGGTGTTAGGCAATGCAGGGGATGCGGTGGTGCGTCCCCCAAGTCTCCCTTCAGGGCTGAAGCACTTATTTCCCCAGCTGCGGGGCATGTGGGTTCTCGAGTGTCAGTTTCCCTGAGTGTCGGCTTCTGCGGGAATGGCCCACACCTGATGAGAGCAGCCTGGCCCCAGGTCACATCCCCTCTGAAGAGCAGCCCCATCCAGTGACCGGTGGATGTACGGGGGAGGGGAACAATGGCCCAGCCCCCTCTCCACAATGCAGGATGATGCTAAAGGGTCATCCCAGCTCCAAAGTTCCCCATCAGGTTGGCTGCGTGTCCTTGTTCTCTCTTCCCAGGGCTGCTTCCTGCCCTTCCCTTGCCCAAATATCGATCCTGAGGGCACACTAGGCTCCACCCCAAAGCCTGTGTCCCAGGGAACCCAGCTAACAAGAGTGACAATAACGACCCTTACGGTTGCACTGCAAGAGGAGCATCCCCATGGTGCGATGGGGGAACCCCTCTGGGATCTCATTCCCTGTAGTTCCACCTCACTCACTCCACTCCAGGCCCACAGGCCTCCTTGTGTTCCTCATACACACCGAGCATGCCTCTCCTCAGGGCCTTTGCACACGCTGTTGCCCCGTGCCTGGGATGCACTTCTCTCATCCACGTGGCACCCTGCCTCTCCTCCTTCACGTCCAAAATTACAGCATCACCTCTACCACTTGGCACCTGCTGGCCTTTCCCATGCTTGATTTTTATCCATAGCACTTACCACCTTCAAGTGCACTATGAGATACAATTCTTCACCTTGTATATCGTCAGCATCTCCCAGCTAGAGCATCAGCTCCAGGAAGTCAGGGAACTTTGTCTGTTTTTGTCTCTCTTGTCTGTTTACCCAGCACCTTGATCTGTACCTGGCATATAGAGTTCTCAGTAAATACTTACTGAATGAAAGGATGGATGAACGATTAATTAACCCATAGGGGAATGAGGGCAAACAGGGGTAGGGGCCCTGAAAGATTTCCTGAAGGAAGTACCAGCTAAGCTGAGTGTGACCTTAGGGTTTTTTTTTTTCCCTGAAGTGTCTCCAGGCATTTGACTTATGAGTTTTCCATCTTAGACTTTTGAGTAGTTTAAGGCTAGAAGGTTTTTTCGTTTAATTTCTTTTACAGCCCCACAGAAAAAACATTTTTTTCATTTTTTCACAAGTGTGAGCACTTGGGGAATGTGGGTGGAGGCGGGGGCCCACACATATATGGAAAAGGCACTCTCTAAACAGGTTTTACAGGCAACAGAAATCTTTGCCTTGAACATTTTTCAAGGCACACAAGGCCTTTGTGTGATGGGTAGAAATCAAGCGTAGTGTCCTTCCTATCTGAGTTGTCCCCATGTGAGAAACGTTTGGGAAACCCACTGAATATATTTTCAGTAAAATCTCTGCAGCAGCCTGGGAGACAGGATGGTATGTTCTGGCTAATACAAGCCTCTTGCAAGCCTCACGGGCACCTTGAGGCTTGTTAATTGTCAGAGATCTTGTGAGTCTGAGGAATGTGGGTGTAACTGACCTCTAGTTGGGAACGTGTTCCGTGGCCTTTATAACGAACCCATTAAATGAAAGTAAGTTCCTTAAGAACTTGTTGCCCACGTACCTTCCGATGAGGTAGTTCTCAAAGGGTGAGGGGCTTGGGAGAAGCCCTCCTGCGAGGAGGAGGGTCTCCAAATTATCTGGTGACGTTTTTCAATGTGGATACCGTCACTCACCACAGCCAGAGGTTCAGACCCTCACATTTATATCTGCATCGCTAACACTGGTGCCAATCAGGCACAAGTTCTGAGCTTCAATCTCCACCCATCACTGACTCAGAGTCCAACACTGGGCAGGAGAGTGGCAGAGATCAGCCTGCCTGCTGTCTACACACTCACGGGAGGACCTAGGCAAGCTTAACGTCTGTGAGCCGCAGTCTCCTATTCTGTAAAATGGGGCTAATTATCCCCGCACTGAGTGCCTCTGAATATTTTCTCTTTTTTAAAATATTTTAAAATATTTTTAAATTTATTAAAAACGTATTTAATTTTTTTAATTTATTTATTTATTTATTTTTGGCTGCGTTGGGTCTTCGTTGCTGTGCGCAGGCTTTTTCTAGTTGCGGCGAGCGGGGGCTACTCTCTGCTGGGGTGTGTGGGCTTCTCATTGCTGTGGCTACTCTTGTTGCGGAGCACGGGCTCTAGGAACGTGGGCTTCAGTAGTTGTAGCATGTGGGCTCGGTAGCTGTGGCTCGTGGGCTCTAGAGCGCAGGCTCAGTAGTTGTGGTGCACGGGCTTAGTTGCTCCGCGGCATGTGGGATCTTCCCAGACCAGGGCTCGAACCCATGACCCCATGTTCTTTCCAGAACCTTCTGAATAGGGCAGGGATGAGACATCAAGAGGAACTTGCAGAAGCAGAAAGCTGTCTCTGAATATTTTCTACATGCAGGAAGGATGGCTATCTGCCACAGAGCCACCTGAAAACAACGTCATCCCTGTGTGCGAGGATGTGAGCACGCACTGTGTCTCTCCACTGAGCTATCACATACAAGGGTACCGACAGGTACCCTTCCATCTATATAGCGCCATCTCTGGTCAACCTCACACATCTCACCCTTACGTTGGCACCATCTTCAGGGCCACAGAACTTGCCCGCAAGGGGGAATGGGTATTACTGATAAAATCAATCAATACTCCAAAGGGCCGGCTGCTCTTCTCAGACAGACACTGTCCTTTGATAAATTCCAGTGTGATGCTTCTGTATATGTATTGAGCTCTACTCTGACACCTAGATGATTCTCAGTTTTCTGTGTCTGACCTGCTGGGAGTGGTCGTTTTGAACTTGAATTCGATTTCGGTTTCCCAGGGTGTCCCTCACTTTCCCACGTGGTTGTCCAGGGCCAGCAAATCCTCAGAAACTGAGTTCAAGTGCATACACTCATTCATCTGTTTAACCATTCTTTCGTTCATTCAGCAAACAGGTGCTGAGGACCTGCTACGTGACAAGCACTGTGCTAGGCTGTGGGACACAATGATGGACAAAACAGGTGGCGCTTCCACCCTTATGGAGCTTATAGTCTAGAGGGGAAAGCAAAAATTAACAAGGAAATAGTTATTCAAAACCCATGACAACTGTCATGAAGGAAATGAATGGGGTGCCAGGACAGAGGATGGAAGGAAAGGGTAATCTAGGGAGAGAGGATACTAACGGGCTATGCCTCTAAGGATGAGAAGCTAGACATGAAGAGAGGAGGGGAAGGACATTTCACTCAGAAGGAAAAGTAGGTACAAAGGCCCTGAGGCAGGAAGGTGTGAGGAGAAAAAGGATGACACCAGGAGGCTGTGCTGGCACTCCTGCCCTTCCACAGGCAAACGGAGTCCCCATTGTCTATCCTGGCACAAGATGGTAAGGGGCTCCCTGCCAGCCCTGCCTCTCTGTACTGGGATCCCAGCACTGGGATGGAAGTGGCTTCCTCGCTAGTCTGGAAAGATGAGATGGAGGAGGAATGGGTGTTACTGTGGAGGTATCTTTGAGAAAATGCCACCTTCCTTAAAAAAGAAACCCCCCAAACTCCTGGTCATCACTAGAAGACTTCTAGGGGTAAGAGAGGGCAACATAGGCCCCAGACACTCACCCTGGTCATTTTCCTTCCCGTGGGTGCCCCCTGCTTATCACCATTGCCACCCCCATGCCAGCCTCTGAAGGACACCACTCTTTTTCTGTTCTCTGAATGCATGTCATTTTCCTCAGCCCTAGGACACAACTGAGACAAGGTTAGGTACCTAAGGAAGGCTCACCTGAGGGCTGAAGGGTAAGAAGAAGTTAAGAAACATAGAATCTGTATCCAGAGAGGGACTCTTTTAAGACTGAAAGAAAGCACTATTACTATGTAGGCTGGGCAGCATGTGTAAATTGCCTTGGCCAACCAGGACATATGTTAGCCCTCCCAAATAGAGACACAAGGGAGAGAAAGAAGCAGAAGCCCCTCCCAGGCTTCCTAAGGCCTGCTGCTCTCCAAATATCTCCAGTTCATTTTCCAGGCACATGGTAAAATTGCTTCCTTGATGCCTTGAGATTAGGTGTGAACATGTGACCTGCTTTGGCCAATGGTGTATAAATACAAGTGTGGCATCTCACTTCTGGGCAGAAACATCAACAGCCAGTATACAATAGGCCATGCTTCCTTTTTCCTGCCTTGGGGATAGTGAAACCATGAGGATAGAGCCTTCCTCAGCCTGGGCTCTGAGTGAGGAGGGTATGGCGCTAAACACTCCAACTGGCCCATGATCGACATATTGCACAGTGAGAAATAATTCTTTGTTGAGTTAAGCACTGAGATCTTGGGCTTATTTGTTACTGCAGCATCACCTAACTCAACCTGACTGACTCTCCTCCCAAGTTCCAGTTCTAGGACTGAGGAGCCACCCTTCCCCCAGACCTCTGCCTCACAGGCCTGTGCCCTGGGTTGCCCTGGAGCTACCTTCCCCAAATTATGGTAGTGTCCTTCTCAACTAGCTGTCCCAGGCCCAAATGAGAACCCAGAGCAAAGCCAGCCTGAAGGATGGAGTCAGAAGCTTGTCAAGGTAAGAGCTTGGCAGTGGAATGAAGGACTAAGATGAGTGTTATGTGTTGAATTGTATCCCCTAAAATTCATAGGAAGTCCTAACCACAAAAGTGTGACCTTATTTGGAAATAGAGTCAATGTATCAATAGATGGCATTAGTTAAGATGAGGTCATTAGGGGACTTCCCTGATGGCACAGTGCTAAGAATTCGCCTGCCAATGCAGGGGACACGGGTTCGAGCCCTGGTCCAGGAAGATCCTACATGCCGCAGAGCAACTAAGCCCGTGCGCCACAACTACTGTAGCCCGCGAGCCACAACTACCGAAGCCCATGCGCCTAGAGCCTGTGCTCCTCAACAAGAGAAGCCACCGCAATGAGAAGCCCTCGCACCGCAACGAAGAGTAGCTCCCGCTCGCCTCAACTAGAGAAAGCCCATGCCCAGCAATGACGACCCAACACAGCCAAAAATAAATTGATTAATTTTTTTAAAAAAGATCAGGTCATTAGGGTGGACCCTAATTTAATGTGACTGATGTCCTTATAAAGAGGGGAAATTTGGACAGAGAGGCACCCACACAGGGAGAACGCCATGTGAAGGTGAAGGCGGACATCAGTGATGATCCTACAGGCAAAGAAATGACAAAGCTTTCCGACAAACAACCAGAAGCTAGGAGAGAGGCATGGAACAGATCCTCCGTTACAGCCCTCGGAAGGAACTATCCCTGCCAAAACACTGACCTTAGATTTTTAGTCATCAGAACATTAGGACAATAAATTTCACTTGTTTAAGCTGCCCAGTTTGTGGTAATTTCCTACAGTGGTCTCAGGAAACTAGCATAATGAGAAGCAATGTTGGAACTAGCAACAGAGCTAACAGGCAAATTTTGTAACCCTTCCTGCAAGTCTCAGAGCATCTCCAAGCTCCCTTGACACATATACAGGTATGACACAGACCTAGATACAGGGACAGATAAAGACACGGATACAGGTATAGGTAGACAAACAGATTCGGGTACGTATAGAAACAGATTCGGGTTCGTATAGAAACAGATTCGGGTACGTATAGAAACGTAGATACAGGTACACAGAGAGAGAGAGAGAGATACAGGTAGAGATAGACATCCAGATACAGGAACACACAGAGAGACAGACATGGGTACAGTTATAAATGCAGATATAGATAGGATAGAGGTAGAGACACACAAAAGAAGTGCAAAAGCAGCACAAACACAGGAACCAATAGAGGTAAAGATAAAGAAATAGATACAGATAGAGACACGGATACAGGTAGATCTAGAGACACACATAGAAATACTTATAGCAAACCAGATAGAGGTTCAGAGAGAGCCAAAGGTATAGATGCATACAGAAACCCAGGTACAGGTAGAGATACATACCAAGAAAGCATTATAGGGTACAGTACAGACAAAGACACATTTACAGATAGAGGGACAGGTGAAGATACTGGTCCAGGCTGATAGAGACCCAGACACAGGTAAAGAGATAGATCCACATACAGATCCAGGTAAAGACACTGATATATAGGTACCTACAGAGACCCAGATAGAGGAACAGATAGAAACACAGATACAGGGGCAGATAGAGACATAGTTACAGATACAATTACAGACGCAGATGCAAGTACAGATAGAGACACGATTACTGGTAGAGATAGAGAGACACATACAGGTACTTACAGTGACAAAAACACAGGTACAGATATAGGTACTTACAGAGACACAGACACAAGTACAGTTAGAGACACATATACAGATACAGTTACAGGTAGAAGCCCTGATACAGGAACAACCAGAGAACCAGATACAGGTATGATATAGAAACAGATATACATACAGATAGAGACACAGATGGATCTACAAGGTAGAAACCCAGATCCAGGAACAGGTAAAGACATCGATTTATGTACAGATAGAGACCAAGTACTAGTTAAAGACAGAGACACAGTTTGAGGTGCAGATAGAGACACAGATTCAATTTCATATAGAAACCCAGACACAGATACAGGGATATATAGAGACAGAGATACAGATGCAGATAGAAACGCTGACAGTTATATAGAGAGAGACTCACAAAGAAATACAAATAGAGACACAGATACAAGTTCTTATAGAAACTCAGATAAAGGTACAGAGAGTGAAACAGATATAGGTATAAATAAAGAAAAAGATACAGGCACAGACAGAGACACAGTTACTAGTATAGCCTGAGACACAGAAACAAGAATTTCTAGAGCTACAGATGCAGGTACAAATAGAAACATAGATACACATACTTATAGCCACACAGATACAGGTATAAACGGAGACACAGATAAAGATACAGGGACAGGTAAAGGCACAGATCCAGATAGTGAAATAGATGCAGGTACAGATAGAGACACAGATCAAGTATAGATATACTTCTGCCCCATCACTGATAGCAGGACCCAAGGTGAGCTTAATGGCATCTGGGAGGTGCCAAATGCTGACAGTTGACAATATCATCGATGCTATTCATACACGGTTTTTAGAATTCTTTGCTTGCTACATTTTCTCTAAAGAACTTCTTACTGGTAATGAGAATTATAAAGATAATTGTCTTTCCCTTTTCAGCTGGGCAGCCTGACAGCCTCTGATAACCCTGTCAACTGTAGCCCAGATGTTCTGCATACTCATACATTTCTTTACTTTGTTTTGATTTTCTACTGCTTTTTGTGTTTTCCCCAGGCTTGCTTCTCTATTTCTATTATATTAAATTGTGCATATTCTAAGCTATCTCAAATTCATTGTCGAATGAAGTCGGGTGTTAATCAATGACACGGAGGCAGCTGTATAATATAGTGGTTCAAACAGACAGACCAGGGTCAAACCCCAGCTTTGCCACTTCCCGGTATGACACTTTGGGCGTTCATGTTCCCCTGCTAGGTCTCAGTTTCTCCATCTGTAAAATGTAGATGGTAATATCTCAGTCACAGTGTTGTTTGGATAATTAAAGGAAATAGCATATATACATCACAACACCAAGCTCCATGCCTGGAATGTGCCATTCGGTCAATAAGGATTTGTACTTTCTTAGAGTTGGGTATTTCACTTAGAGGAAACTACTGCTGCCCAAAGTAAGGAGAGAGGATTCCCACAGGAAAAACTCTGAGCCGATTTGGGATTCCCAGTGTCGACAAAAAAAATATTCACAACCTAAAAGTTGAGAGTTATATGTTTTATTCGGCAGGAATTTTTAGGACTTCAACCCCGGGAGGCAGCATCTCAGGTAACCCTGAGAGGACTGTTCCGAGGACGTGAGGGGGGGAACCAGGATATGTAGGAGTTTTGCAACAATGGGCAGGTAGTCAGAACATCAAAAGTTTACTGTTAATTAAAGAAAGCCAGCCATCTCAAGTTAATGAATGTAGCACTCTTCTGTGTATGGGAAGATGCAGGAGTCTGGGCTCATTGAAATCATTCCTTTGATGTGCACTTCAGCTCTCTGGGGCCAGTATCCTGTGTTTTCACATCCTCAGGGCTCACCGTGGGGAGCGGCTACAGTCTGATGGCTGCTAGATGGCAGGTATTCTTTCCTTCCGGAGTTCTCTCAGGGCTCACGTTGGAGGGCTGCAATCGCTGACATCCTTTGTTTACCGATACAGCAGGCAGTGTTCCATGTATCACCAGTAAGAATGGATTTTCTGTTGGTCACTGCCACATAGGGTGCGTGCTTCTGGGCGTAGTGTAAGGCTGTGGTCGCACAGGCAGAGGACGCTGACCTTTGCGGGGCGTGGAGGGAGCTCCTGCTGGGGAGAGTCCCGCATCCTGCTGGGGAGAGTCCCGCATCCTGCTGGGACGGCACCAGATGATCTCCAAGGCTCCCTCCAGAGCTAAGACACCACCGCCCCACCGCCCCACCCCCCAACCACCGCCCCTGGAGATGCTCCAGTTCGAAGGGAGAGGCAGCCATCTGGTAGTAGGCTCCATCATGGGTAAGAGCCCCTGAGGAGGACTGAGGCCCGCGGTGCTGTGGAGAACAAAAGGCAATGATTAACGAGGTCCCCGGCAAGCGGACCCAAAGCACGAGCCCAGCTCCAGCCAGCCAGCCAGCCAACATAGAAGCCTCCGCCCTTGGCCTCAGCCTCCTTCCGCCTTACCCGGAGCCTGTGTGAACTTGCTCTCGGTCACAGGGCGAAAGCCCGAATCCCAGGCTGGTGGGGGACCTGGCTCCAGGCCCCAGCTATGCCCATCCCCCTTCTCAGCTTGCTTTCCTCGTCCAGTCATCATTGTTCACGTGTTTAATGAGCACTTTATAAAAAGATGAGCTCCCTTTTGTTTTTTTCTTAATATTACCATAAGAATTACATGTGCGATGTACCAGACTGAGAAAATACAGATGAGCAAAAAGAAAATAGTGCCCATTACCCACCACCCAAACACAGCCATAGGCGACCGTTTGCTACAGGGCCTTCCAGCCTCGATTCTATCAATATGTATTAGTTGATCACAGGAAAGTGTTGTTCTGGTAGGTCAAAAATGGTTGAATATCAACAATTGCATGTGGCTCATCCTAATTATACATTTAGCTATAAATACATATATATTTTTCCAAATGGGATTATATTATAAATACATACTTATTTTTTATAACATTTCATTACTTGAAATATACAGTGAACACAGTTCCATGTGAATACGCGGTGTATATCAGCATGTTTAAGGACATCTTAGTATTTCAATGTATAGATATGTGATAAGTTCTTTAACCGTTTGCCTATTTTCAGTCATCTACCATTTCAGCCACCTACGGGTACTAATGAATCACCGCAAACATCAATGCCTTAAAATAACAGTAATGTGTTATTTCTTGTGATTTTTCTGGGAGGCTGGCGATCCTTCTGCTGGGCTCTCCTGGGCTCGCTCATGCAGCTACAGAGCCCCAACGCCTTGACTGGGGCTCGGAGGCCCCAGGTGTTCTCAGTCTTGCTGACTCACTAGAAAGACTCACAGGACTCAGGAAAGCTGTTATGGTTATCGTTATGGTTTATTATGGTGAAAGGATGCCGATCAAAATCAGCAGAGGCAAAAGGCACATGGGACAAAGTCCAACAGAAACGAGTCACAAGCTTCCAAGTATCTCCTGTCAGTGCAGTCTCCTGGGGACATGCTGAATTCCCCCAGCAGTGATGTGTGACGACACATGCAAAGTACTGCCAACCAGGAAAGCTCACCAAACCTCAGTGTTCTGGGTCTTTACTGCAGCACCCATGTGACTGACCTCGGCTACTCAGCTCCCCAGAGGTCAAATTCATACAGCAGAGTCCAAAGCCTCAGGCATACATAAACGCCCTCAGGCAGGTTAGGCCAGGGGCTCAGAGCTGTCTCCCAGGAGCCAGGAGGGGGCTAGCCCTTTCTTTACTGCACACCTCTAATCTTCCGGTACTGGAGGATACCACGGTGGTCTGAGGATTCCAAGGGTGAAAATGGTAACTGCAAGGCTTCTTAAGACCTAGCCTTGGAAGGCACACGGTTCCACTTCTGATGCACTGTATTGGCAGGAGCAAGCCACAAGTCTAGCCCAGAGCCAAGTGGCTGGGAAAATCCACTTTTCCCTTGATGGAAGGAGTAGTGGGGTTACATTGCAAAGGCGGATGGACACGGGGAGGTGTAATTCACAGAGGGCATTATTATAACCACATACTAAGTAAAGATCCTTCTACATTTTTTACCATTATAAGCAAAGGCCATGGCAATCAACCTTATTCGATAATTTTTCGTTGATGATGCGTTTTCTTTTTTAAAATGTACTGTGAAGTATTCCATACAAACGATAAGTATGAAAATAACATAAAAAGCAGTCGGGGTACCAGGTTTAAGAACGTGTAGTCTTAAACCTGCATAGACTTCTCCTTTGCAATCGTTTACATCTGTAGGACATCGGGCACATGCGTCCACTTCCAAATGGGGTGTCAGTTTCTGCCACTTAAATATATTTAATATGTAATTTGGGGATTCTACAGTAAAGGAATACAAATGGAAAAATCTGTCAGTTTTCTGAAATTTTTAACTTAGATAAGTAGTTGGAAGAGAAATTCGAATGAAAATGGTTTTTACCTTAATACGAATATGCTTGTGAATGGGCTATATATATATTTTTGAATGGGCTATATTTTTAAAGCACTATAGAAGTTTGCTTTCAATAAAAATTTGAATTATTCAAAAAATTTTAAAAGAATAATATGATGGCATGTACTTACATTTTTGATGTATCTCAGGTGCTCTTAGGGTACACCCCAAGACTAAAGCATGTGCACTTTTCAAAAATGTTATACATGTTGCTAAATTCTTTTCATAACTTTTTTCCAGTTTCAAATGTGGGATTTGTCTGTTATCTCTGGCTATTAGTGGCTCTTTTTAGATAAAGGGTATTAACTGGTTATCTGTTCATTCAGGACTTAAAAAGTATGTCAACATGCACGGTCTGATTTTATCTTCATAAGGCTCCGGCAAGGAAGGTATGATAGGGTTGTTCTTAACTCCATTGTATAGATGAGGAAACTGAGGCTCAGAAAAGTGTATGCCTGTAGTGACACAGTGAGCTCCTGGAGAGGCTGAGGGTGGAATCCGGGTTTCTGTCTCCCAGCCCAGGGCACTTCCTCAAGACCCTGGGGTTCTTGCAGCACTGACATTCCAGAAGGAAAGATGACCTCCATGGGACTTTGACATGAAGCTTGAATCTTAGCCCCAATAGCCCCCTCCTCTAAGGAGAGCGTGAACGACACCACTGGCGGAGCGGGGACTCGGGTCCCAGCAGACACCAGGCTTTCCACTCCCAGTGGTCACAGTGAGACTGCAGGTTTGAGGAAACAAGCGAACTGGCTAAAGGTCAAAGCTTGTAAAACTGCAAAAGAAAAGACCTATTATTCCCTCCCTCCCCCTGGAGGTTAAGCTCCGCTGGGGCTAAGCATACTTTGCACCTGGTTTGCAGAGGTCAGAGGGTTTGGAGGAGAAATCCATTTATCTTTACTTTTCTCAAGTGACTGTGGTTAACCTGTCACCAGGGCAGAAGACCTTGCTCTACCAGATCAGGGCACCCGCTAGTGCAGGTCAAATCCAGCTTTCAGCGGCTGTCCCGTTTGTCCATCAACACTAAGCTCTGGCTTCATTTCTACGCTGAGAGGCAACCAGCAGGCGCTTGCCCTTCCCCCTCCAGACAGCCCTGCTGCATGCTCCCTTGCTGAGAAGAGGGTAAAGGGAAGAATATTCTTCTAATTCTTCCATCATGTGCACATCAGGAAGAGTTCTGCCCTGTCCACAGCTCCACCACCAGTGTCCTGTGAGACCTCAGACAGTTCCCCACCTTCTCAGCACCTCAGTCTCCTCCTCTGAATGATAAGGGTTTGAACTTGATGTCCTCACATGGTCCTGCCAGCCCTGGCTTTCTGGAACTCTCTGTTTGCTAAGCTGGAATGCTTGAGTACCTGATTCTGGTAAAGCCACGATTCCCTCTGTAGGGAAGTCCTGGGAAACAAGGGGACCCAGTGAGATTTCAGGGGGTTGGTGGCAGCAGCAGAAACTGACCCAGACAAACCAAAGGCCCCAGCGTGGGGCTGACCTGCTGAGAGAACCCGGCCTTCCATGGACATGGCAGGGGTGTGCTGGAAGGAAAAAGGAGCCTTGGACTGCATGATGTGGGATGGTTCACTTAACCGCTCTGGGTCTCGATTTCCTCATCAGGGAAGATGGAGTTAACAGTCCTTGCCAGTAAGTACATGAAAAGAAGTTCAACATCATTAGTCATTAGGGAAATGCAAAACAAAACCACAAAAAGGGACTTCCCTGGTGGTCCAGTGGTTAAGACTCCTGCTTCCAATGGCAGGGGGCACAGTTTCCATCCCTGGTGGGGGAAATAAGATCCCACATGCGGAGTGGCGTGGCCAAAAAGAAAAATTGTTTATAAAACCACAAAGTGATGCCACTTCCCACCTACTAGGATGAATTGGAACTCTCATACACTGCTGATGGGAATGTAAAATGGTGCAGCCTCTGGGGAAAACAGTTTGGTGGTTCCTCAGCAAGTCAAACATCGAATCACCATATGACTCAGCAATTCACTCCTAGGTACATACCCAAGAGAATTGAAAACATATATCTGCATAAAAACTTGTATACAAATATTCATAGTAGCGTTATTGATAATAGCAAAAAAGTGGAAACAGCCCAAGTGTCCACCAACTGATGAGTGGATAAACATGATGTGGTCTATCTATACAGTCATAAAAAGGAATGAAGTGTTGATACTCATTACGACGTGGATGAACCCTGAAAACTAAGCGAAAGAAGCCAGACAGAAAGACCATATACTACATGATTTAATTTGTATGAAATGTCCAGAATAGGCCTGTAGAGACAGAAGGTTGATTAGTGGTTGCCAGGGGCTGGTATGGATGGGGAATGATAGCTAAAAGGTCCAGGGTTTATTTTTGAGATGATGTAAATATTCTAAAATTGACTATGGTGATGACTGCTAACACTGTACGTATACTAAAAACCACTGAATTATTAAATTTAAATCAATGAATTGTGTAGTATGTGAATTATATCCCAATAAAGCTCTTTACTGAACAGAGTCTTTTCCAAGTCTTTCTGATAGGATTGGTGTGAAGATCCAATGAGAGCAAAATCTTTTTTCCCTGTCCAGGCCAAGCCATTCTTTTTTGGTTTACTCTTTTATTGCGAAATATAATACATGTACAGAAAAGCAAATAAAGCTTAAATATACAACCTAACAATCTATGGTAAAGCAAATGCCTGTGCAGTTATCACCCTAGTCCAGAAATAGAAAATTGGAAGTATCCAGAAGCCCTCCCAGATGCCCCCTTGTATTAGTCTGCTCAGGCTGCCGTAACAAAGTACTACAGACTGAGCGGCTTAAACAACAGAAATTTATCCCTCCCAGTTCTGGAGGCCGGAAGTCAAAGATCGAGGTGTCAGCGGGGTTGATTTCTTCTGAGAACTCTCTCCTTGGCTTGGAGACGGCCACCTTCTCCCTGTGTCCTCATACGGTCTTCCCTCTGTACATGTCTGTGTCCTAATCTCCTCTTCTCATAAGGACACCAGTCACATTGGGTTAGAGCTCATCCTAAGGACCTCACTTTAACTTAATCACCTCCTAAAGACCCTAGCTCCAGCTATGTTCACATTCTGAGGTCCTGGGGCTAAGGACTTCAACATGTGAACTTGGGGGACACAACTCAGCCCCTAACACCCCTCTTGATAACGGTCGTCTTCATCCCCCACCAGGGGTGAACACCATTATGACTTTTAGATTATCCACTACTTGCTTTTCTTTATAATTGAGCCATCTCTGTGTACATCTCTAAACAACAGGGTTTAGTTTTGCCAGTTTATGAATTTTGTATAAATGGAATCATCTGGCTTCTTTTCCTCAGGCACAATGCCTGTGAGATTCATCCATGCTGCTGAGGGTATCTGAAGTTCATTCATTTCCCTTGTGGGAATACACCACAGATTACCGATCCAACCTGCTGTAGATGGACGTTAGGGTTGTTTCCACTTCGTGCACGTTACAGACTGTGCTGCTGTGAATGTATCGCCCAGCCCTCACAGGCCTGCCCTTCCGTCAAGTGCACACCCAATTTGCTAAATGAAGCTAAACCATGCTTCAAAGTGGTGGTACCAACATAAAGTCCCATGAGCAGTGCAAGAGTTCCCCTTGTTCCACATCTTCCTCAATACTTAGAATCGTAAGACTTGTCCATTTTAGCCAATCTGATGAGTATCTGAAGGTACCTCGTTGTGATCTAAACATTTCATTTTCGTTATTACTAACAAGATTGAGCACCTTTTCATACGCTTGTTGGCCGATAAATAGCTCCTTTTGTGAAGTAACTGTTCAAATCTTTTGCCCATTTTTCTACAGGGTTGTCTGACTTTTTCGTATTAACTTGTAAGTGTTCTCTGTATATTCCGGAGGCAAGCCTTTTGCAGTTATATGTACTGCAAATATCCTCTCCCCCTCTGTGGCTTGCCTATTCATGCCTTTTGATGCTGGTGTCTTTTTTTTTTTTTTTTTTTTTTTTTTTTTTGGCGGTACGCGGGCCTCTCACCGCTGTGGCCTCTCCTCTTGCGGAGCACAGGCTCCAGACGCAGGCTCAGCGACCACGGCTCACGGGTGCAGCCGCTCCGCAGCACGTGGGATCTTCCCGGACCGGGGCACGAACCCGTGTCCCCTGAATCAGCAGGCAGACTCTCAACCACTGCGCCACCAAGGAAGCCCGATGCTGGTGTCTTTTGATGAACAAAAGTTCTGGATTTTATTGTAGTGCAATTGATCAGTCTTCTGCGGTGAATGTTTGTTTTGTGAATGTTGATTACAATGTCTTTCCCTACCTCCTAATGTTACCTTCTAAAATTGTTAGTTTCACCTTTTAGCTGTAGGTCTACAACCCACCCAGGATTTGCTTTTTTTTTTTTTTTTTTTTTTTTTTGCGGTACGCGGGCCTCTCACTGTTGTGGCCTCTCCCGTTGCGGAGCACAGGCCCCGAACGCGCAGGCTCAGCGGCCATGGCTCACGGGCGCAGCCGCTCTGTGGCATGTGGGATCTTCCCGGACCGGGGCACGAACCCGTGTCCCCTGCATCGGCAGGCGGACTCTCAACCACTGCACCACCAGGGAAGCCCGAGGATTTGCTTTTGTGTGTGGCACCAGGCAGGGCTTTAATTTCATCTTTTCCTATGGCTCTCTCATTGTCTTAGCACTGTTACACATTTGCCCTAGCACATTGACACATTTGTCACAGATCAAGTGTCCATATATGCTCTTGGTGGAGTCTGGACTGTGACTCTTTGTTCTAAGCCCCCAGCTGCTTCTTCTTGGCCAGCAAACCCCAAACATCTCAGGGTAAAAACAGTTCTAAGTGCCAGGCTCACCTCTCTCCAGTCCCTGGTCTCCTGGATCTTGGCTCCGTCATTTTTTAGACTCTCTAGTTAGCTCACTGATGCTTTTAAAGTGATGTTTTCAAAGATTTTGTCCAGGTTTTTTACAGGAGGGTTGGTTCACATTATGTAGTCTTCCATGATCAGAAATGAAAATCCAGAATATGTACATCGTTTTTCCTTAAAAAAAAAATATGTTGGGGCTTCCCTGGTGGCACAGTGGTTGAGAGTCCACCTGCTGATGCAGGGGACGCGGGTTCGTGCCCCGGTCCGGGAAGATCCCACGTGCCGCGGAGCGGCTGGGCCCGTGAGCCATGGCCGCTGAGCCTGCGTGTCCGGAGCCTGTGCTCCGCAACGGGAGAGGCCACAGCAGTGAGAGGCCCGCGTACAAAAAAAAAAAAAAAGTGTAACTTTTTTATTAAGGGATAATGAATATACAGTAAAGTGTATAAAGTCTACTAATCTTAACTGTATATCCAGATGCATTTATATATATATATACACACACACACATATATCTATCATTCAGATCAAGACACAGAGTGTTTCTAGCACCCCAAAAGGTTTCTTCTTTCCCTTTCCCAGTGAGTACCCTGCTCCCAGGAATATCCACTATCATTATCCATTACTTTTGCTTGTTTTGAGCTTCATATAACTGGAATCACTCAATAAGTACTCTTTTTTTCATTCATCATTATGTCTGCAAGATTCACTCCTGTCGCTGTATGTACCTATATTTCATCACCTTGCATTATTGCACAGCATCCACTGCATGAGTATTCCACAGCTGATTTTTCCTTTCTGCCGTTGCTGAGCATTTGCGTTGTTTCTGGTTTCACCTACTACACATAGCGCCCTAACGAACATCTTGTTCATGGCTTATGAGGATGGAGCCATTCCTATGGGTATACACACCTAGGAATGGGATTTCTGCTTTGTAGGATACGCAAATGTGTATAAGATTTTTGTATAAGAGGGTCAGTTGCTCTACATCCTCACCAACACCTGGTCGTATCGTTTTTTTTTATTTTAGCCATTCTGGTGGGTGTGCAGTAATACCTCATGGTAGGTTTTTTTTCTTTTGCATTATGGTTTACCACAGGATACTGAATAGAGTTCCCCGTGCTACACAGTAGGACCTTGCTGCTTATCCATCTTATATATACTAGTTTGCGTCTGCTCATCCCAGACTTCCAGTCCAGCCCTCCCCCACCTCCCCTCCCCCTTGGCGACCACAAGGCTGTTCTCTGTGTCTGTGAGTCTGTTTCTGTTTTGTAGACAAGTTCATTTGTGTCGTATTTTAGATTTCTCATTGTAGTTCTAACTTGCATTTCCCTGTTAGGTGATGAGCATCTTTTCATGTGCTGGTTGGCCACTCTGATTTTTTTATGGTAGACCTTTAATTTCCTTTATAATTTGTGAATGATTATTTATATCTTTAATTTTTCCAGTTTTTCTTGGGTCAATGTTGGTATTTTATATTCTGCTAGGAAATCATCACTTTTTTTCCTCTACATTTTCAAGTTCATCGCCATAGAGTTTTAACAACAGCTTTATTGAGATATAATGCACATGCCATGCAATTCACCCATTTAAAGTGCACAATTTGATGGGTTTTAGCATGCAAAGTTGTGCAACCATTACTGCCATGTAATTGTAGAACAAAAAACCCTTAGCAGTAACTCCCCATTTTTCCCCAACTCCCCTTCCTTAGCCCCAGGCAACTCAAATGCCCATCATGGGAGAAAACGAATAATCTATGATATATATATATATATATATATATATATATATATATATATACACACACACACATACACACACACACACACACACAATGGAATACATATATATAGATATACAATGGAATACATGTATATATGTATATATATATATATATACACACACAATAGAATACAGCAGTCGAAATGAATGAACTAAAGCAACAAAACAATATGCAAGAATCCTTGTCATAATTTTATGTGAAAAGCAAGCCTTAGAAGAGTGCATATAGAATGGTACCTTTTTGTAAAGTTAAATACAACTGAAATTTTCTGACTTGGCTTCCAATGATCCCCACCACCTGGTATCTATGCCCTCATGTAATTTGCTCCCCTTGAGTGGGAACTGGGTCTAGTCACTTGTTTCTAATAATAGAATATGGCAAAGGTGATGGGATTTCACTTCTGATACTAGGTTCCAAAGAAACGGACTTCCGTCTTGCTCCTGCACTCTGTCTGACTCTTCTCACTTGCTCTCCCTGAATGAATCAAGCTGCCATGTTGTGAGCTGCCCTATGGGGAGGCCCAAGTGACAAGGGACTGAGGTCAGCTTCTAACCACCAGGCAATGAGAAACTAAACACTCCCTAGAACCATGTGAGTGAGCTTGGAAGCAATCCTCCTCCAGACAAGACTGGAGATGTCTGTAACCCTGGCCAAGACCCTGAACCACAGGATCCAGCTAAGTGGTCTGGATTTCTGACCCAAAGAGCTGTGAGCTAATAAATCTTGTTACATTTTAAGCCACTAGAGTTTAGGGTGATTTGTTCTGCAGCCATAAATAACTAAGACAGTTCTCACTAAATGAAACTGCTTGCAAGTTCCCAGGACTCACCAGGCTGCTTCTCTCCCCTATGTTTTGTGTGTGCTATCCCCTCGGCCCGTCCCTCTTCATTTAGCTAACTCCTCTGCCTTTAACAAGTAGCCCAAGCATCTCTTCCTCCAGGAAGACCTCCCTAATTGAGCACTATATAAATGGCTCCTCCTCCTTATTCCCTAGGAACCCCCTGCTGACTTCTATTAGCACAGTTACTGTATTTTAATTACCAGTTTACTTAACTCTGCAACCGTCTATGAGCAACTCGAGGACGAGGATCATGCTCTAGCGCCATGATGTCCATATCCCCAGCTTTTAGTGGGATACTTGGCACGGAGTGTGTGTTCTCTATAGGCAGGGTGGGTAATAGCACAGACTTGGAAGTCCACGGACATCAATTTGAATCCTGGCTCCACCACCAACCATCTGTGTAACCTAAGGTGAGTCACTTAGACTCTCTGGAACCCAGATCTCCTCCTTCCCGGAGTAAGCAGCATCAGGGAGGGAAATTCATATTTGTACTCTTCCTGCATCCGGACACCGAGCTAGGTATTTGATGTTCCGTCTACAATCCCGTGTGGCCTCTTAGTCTTAGGGTGATCTTCCCTGTCTAAATCAAGGTAGAAACCTTGGGGATTATGCTCCTCAATCAGCTGCTTTCATTTGATCAATTAAATATATGCAGAAGAGTGTTTCTTGATAGAGGAGTTAAAAGCAGCTCCAGCACAAGAGGATTAAAAAAAAATCACGGCTAACCCAATATTTTTAAGTGACATATTTCAGCCTTCTGTGAATGTTTCATCACAGAAATAGGAGCCCTTTTTCATGTAAATGACTGAGGGTTTGGACAGAGGACAGAAGCATCATATGTTCTACACATCTTGCAATGGGAACTGTCAAATGTCGCAAACAACATTGCCACAGTCTCAGAGCTGACATGCATGCAAAAAGCCACCACAAACCCGGAACAAAATACACAGCCTAGGAAAGTGTGCATCTCATATTTCCTATGCGGATTGAAAAAAACCAACTGTGGCCTGAGGCTAACAGCAGGAAGATTCTGTGAGCTTTTCCTCAAATACTCCCGGTTTAGAAACAGATTGAGAAGTGTGAGTATGGAAAGGGGGAAGCCCTCTTCTAGCCCAAGGGATTTTGTTTCCCTCCAGGGACATTTCCAGCTCTGACACTCTGGTAAGATCCTACCGGAGCAGACAGATCCTACCAGGGGTTGGAGCTAGAGATCTCCCTAGAGGGAAACTGATGAAAAAAAGCCTGAAAAATGCAACTTCCAGACTAGTCCTAAGAGGGAAAGAGTGAGGCTGACAGCATGAATGGTCTGTGATTCCAAGTTCCAAATACTCCCTAGTCGGGAAACGTGAGCTTGGACCTGTTACCCTTTTTGAACATTGCTAATCCTGGAGATGATTCACTCTCAAACCTGCTTCTCTTCAGGGACTCTATCTTGCTGAAAGACTCTGCCACCCCTCCAGTGCCCCAAGTGAGAAAAACAGGCTCATCCTCAATACCTCCTTCTTCCTCATCCCCCACATCCAACCCCCCACCAAGTCCTAGTGATCCTAAGTACCTCTTGAATCCAACTACTCTTTTCGACCCCCATCAGCACCACTCTGTACAAGCCCCCAGCATCCCTCACCTAGATGGACTCCCACAACCACCCCTACTCCATCTCCCTGAACAGAATGGAAAATGCTATGTGTTCACGAATCCATTTCATATTCTCCGTGGGCACACAGAGTGACCACATCTCCCAGCTGCCCTTGCAGTTCATTCGGGAGCCCTGGAATGTGAGTGAAAGTTAAGTAATGTCACTTCCGGGACTCATTCTAAAGCCTATTCTGTCCACTTCCTAGAGTAATGAAAATAAAAACAAAAATAAACAAATGGGACCTAATGAAACTTAAAAGCTTTTGCACAGCAAAGGAAACCATGAACAAAGCGAAACGACAACCCAGAGAATGGGAGAACATATTTGCAAAAGAAGCAACCGACAAGGGATTAATCTCCAAAATATACAAACAGCTCATGCAGATCAATATCAAAAAAACCCCAAACAACCCAATCAGAAAATGGGCAGAAGATCTAAATAGACATTTCTCCAAAGAAGACGTACAGATGGCCAACAGGCGCATGAAAAGATGCTCAACATCACTAATTATTGGAGAAATGCAAATCAAAACTGCAATGAGGTGTCACCTCACACCGGTCAGAATGGCCATCATCAAAAAGTCTACAAACAATAAATGCTGGAGAGGGTGCGGAGAAAAGGGAACCCTCTTACACTGTTGGTGGGAATGTAAATTGGTGCAGCCACTATGGAGAACAGTATGGAGGGTCCTCAAAAAACTAAAAATAGAGTTGCCATATGAGCCAGCAATCCCACTCCCGGGAGTATATCCAGAAAAAAACTCGAATTCGAAAAGATACATGCACCCCAATGTTCATTGCAGCACTATTTACAATAGCCAAGACATGGAAGCCACCTAAATGTCCATCAACAGACGAATGGATAAAGAAGATGTGGTCTATATCTACAATGAATATTACTCAGCCATAAAAAAGAATGAAATAATGCCATTTGCAGCAACATGGATGGACCTAGAGATTATCATACCAAGTGAAGTTAAGTAAGACAGAGAAAGACAAATATCGTATGATACCACTTATACGTGGAATCTAAAAAAATGACACAAATGGTCTACAAAACAGAAACAGACTCACAGACATAGAAAACAAACCTATGGTTACCAAAGGGGAAAGGTGGGGAGGGATAAATTGGGAGATTGGGATTAACAGATACACACTACTATATATAAAATAGATAACCAACAAGGACCTACTGTATAGCACAGGGAACTCTACTCAGTATATTGTAATAACCTATATGGGGAAAGAATCTGAAAAAGAATGGTATATGCATAACTGACTCACTTTGCGGTACACCTGAAACTAACACAACTATACTCCAATATAAATAAAAATTAAGTTAAAAAAAATAAAGCCTATTCTGCAGTGACACAGAGGCCGTGGATTGAAGATGGTCCCACCGCCAAATGGAAGGAGCTGTGATCCCTGAGTCACAGTATGGAGGGCTACCTGCCAAATATTTGACTGGACTGTAATGTCAGTGAGATGCGACTCTTCTGTTGTGTTGTTAAGTCACTAAGAGTTGAGGGTTGCTTTCACTCTTGCCCCTCCCCGTGTCTTCTAATCCATCCTCCTCACAGATGCCATCGTAATTTAGCTACAATACCTATCTGATCATGTCATCATCCACCACACCCCAAACACCAACAGATGAAAAATTCTTCAACGCTTACCCTTGACCTTAGGAAAGCTCAAATTTTTAAGATGGCCTACGAGGTCCAGCTCTGCTGAATTTTCCCCTTATCTGTCCCTCTTCATTCATTTATTTAGACAATGAATACATATTTAGCACCAAGTACGCATCAGTGGCTCTACTAGGTCTGGGGATGTAGGAGGGGTAAGAGGGAATGCACGGAAATCATTGGGGAAGCTGTTACATTCATCCAGACAAAAGATAGTAAGGGCCCGAGCCACAGCTTGTCTCCGGCTCTGACGTACCATACCAGACAGGTACAACCAGGGCATCAGAGTTGGAGATTTCCCTGGTGGGAAATTGGTGAGCAAAAGCCTGAAAAATTTAAGTTCTAGGCTAGCTCTACGAGGGTATGAGAGAATTTGGAGACAAGAGATCTACCTACACTGACAGCATGAATGAGAGGAGGGGTGAGAAAAGGAGCCCAGGATAACTGCTTAGATTTTATTGGTGACATTAGAGTTGTGGTTGCACTAAATAACTAAATTCCCATTGTGATTATTAATTGAAACTTCTCTTTAAGTGAATAGTTATTTGTAAATATAAGCTGGGATGGAGTTCCAGATTGCAGGCTGGGATGAAGAACAGATTTGGGAGAAGCTGAGGAGCTTAAGTTTGAACATGTGGAATTCAAGGTGCCTGTGGGTCATCCAAGTGGCTTGTCAAAGAGATGATTTGATCTAGAGGTCTGGAGCTCGGGGGAGAGGCTCTGCCTGGCGATATACAGGTAGTGTCATCATGGATCCCAACCTCTCATGTGTCTCCTATCTCAAAAATAAGAACAGCAACAAACAAAACCACCTACCCTGCTTCTGTTCCTCACCCCACGCCCCCCACTGTCTCCACTCTGGACTCAGATCTCCATCGGCATCACTCCCCCGAACCAGCTGTCCATAAGGACCATCCAGTTCCTCACGTTGTCAAGTGCAAAAAACACCTTTCTGCCGCTGCCATCGCCCATTTAGAGTATACACTTTTTACTATATTCACAGTTGTACAACTATCACTGCTATCTAATTTTAGAACAATTTCATTTTCCCCAAAAGAATCCCCCTACCTATTAGCAGTCAGTCCGCATTTCCCACCAGCAACCCCTGGCCCCTGGCAACCACTAATCCACTTTCTAAGTCTATGCATTTGCCTTATTCTGGGCATTTCATATAAATGGAATCATACAATATGTGGCCTTTTGTGACTGGTTTCTTTCCCTTTACACAATGTTTCCAAGGTCCATCTACGTGGCCTCTGTGTCAGTACTTCCTTCCTTTTTCTTTTCTTTTTTTTTTTTTTTTGCAGTACGCGGGCCTCTCACTGTTGTGGCCTCTCCCGTTGCGGAGCACAGGCTCCGGATGCGCAGGCTCAGCGGCCATGGCTCACGGGCCCAGCCGCTCCGCGGCATGTGGGATCTTCCCGGACCGGGGCACGAACCCGTGTCCCCTGCATCGGCAGGTGGACTCTCAACCACTGCGCCAGCAGGGAAGCCCCAGTACTTCCTTCCTTTTTATGGCTCAATGATACTGCATTGTACGGATAGGCCACGTTTTGTTTATCCATTCATTACTTGATGGACTGCTTCCATTTTTTAACTATTATGAATGATGCTGCTACAAATATTCTCATACAAGTATTTGTTTGACGATCTGGTTTCAATTCGTTGGGTGTATACCTAGGAATGGAATTGCTGGGTCAAAGTCTATGTTCATATTCTATGTATAACTCTGATTCAGGGACCAAACTATTTTCCACAGTGACTGCACCATTTTACATTCCCGCCAGCAATGTACACGGGTTCCGATTTCTCCACACCCTCACCAATTCTAGTTATTTTCTTTTTTATATGATTATTAAATGCATGCTAGTAAGAGTGAAGTATCTCATTATGGTTTTGATTTGCATCTTCCGGATGGCTAACGATGCTGAGCATCTTTTCATGGGCATGTTGTCATTTGTACATCTGATTTGGAGAAACGTCTATTCAGATCTTTTGCCCACATTTTGATTTGGTTGTCCTTTTAGTATTGAGTTATAATGGTCCTTTATATGTTTTGGATACTAGATTCTTATCAGATATATGATTTGTAAATATTTTCTCCTATTCTGTAGATTGTCTTTTCACTTTCCTGATGATATTGTTTGAAGCATGAAAGTTTTTTTTTTATGTTCAATTTATGTTTTCTTTAGCTGCTTTGTGCTTTCAGTGTCCTAGGAAACCATTGCCAAAGATTTACACCTATGTCTCCTAGGAAGAGTTTTATAGTTTAGCTCTTACATTTAGATCTTTGACCCATTTTTAATTTTTTGTATGTGGCATTGAGTTATGGGTCGAAATTTATTTCTTTGCATGTGAATACCCGGTTGGCCCAACACCATTTGCTTAAGAGACTATCCTTGGGGCTTCCCTGGTGGCGCAGTGGTTGAGGGTCCGCCTGCCGATGCAGGGGACGCGGGTTCGTGCCCCGGTCCGGGAGGATCCCACGTGCCGCAGAGCAGCTGGGCCCGCGCGCCATGGCCGCTGGGCCTGCGCGTCCGGAGCCTGTGCTCCGCAACGGGAGGGGCCGCGGCGGTGAGAGGCCCGCGTACCGCAAAAAAAAAAGACAATCCTCTTCCCCATAAAATTGTATTGGTACCGTCGTTGAAAGTCTATTGGCTATATATATATGGGTATATTTCCGGACTCTCAATTTTAATCTATTGGTATATATGTCTGTCCTTATGCCATTACCACACTGTCTTCATTACTGCAGCTTTGTAGGAAGTCTTGAAATTGGGAAGACCGAGTCCTCCAACTTTGTTCTTTTTCAAGATTCTTCTGGCTATCCTGGGTCCCTTGAATTTCCATATAAAGTTCAGGATCACCTCGTCAATTTCTACAAAGGAGCCAGCTGGGATTCTGATAGGGATTTCATTGTATCCATAGATCAGTTTCAGGAGTATTGCCACCTTAACAACCTTTTCTGCCCACCCATGAACATGGCATGTCTTTCCATTTCTTTACGTACGTAAGGTCTTTCAGTAATGTTTTGTAGTTCTCCCCATATACATGTTACACTTATTTTGTTCAGTTTGTTACTAAGTGTTTGGTCTTTCAGTAATGTTTTGTAGTTCTCCCCATATACATTTTACACTTATTTTGTTCAGTTTGTTACTGTTTTTTTTTTTTTTTTTTTTTTTTTTTTTGCGGTATGCGGGCCTCTCACTGTCGTGGCCTCTCCCGTTTCTTTTTTAAGCCAACGTCTTAGGAGGATGCTCAAGATACAAAACAAGGCGGGGGTTGCTCTGTTTGAAGCAGGAAGGGAAGGCTGGGGCTGCAGAGTTGGCCCACAGATCACCTCCTCCCAAATAGCTTTGGGCTCCACATGAAACTAAGCCAGGGGCCAAGTGCAGCAAGTGGCCCTGTGGCTCTCATCCAAAACTCCTTGTTGGGTCTGGCTCTGCCGGCCAACTGAGCCCGGACCCTCGGCCTCAGGGAGTCCTGGTTGGCAGGGCTGGCCGGTTACAAGTACCCAGCCACTTTATCAACAGCAGCTCCTGCAAATTGCATATTCGCCCTGGCATAGGGCTCCAGAGCCAGCGCTCCCCCTACCCCTCTGGCTGAAGGGTTGATCTAGTTCGGGGCTTTGGAGTCCTTAACATTTGCTCTTTTTGATGGCATCTTTCCATTAAACGTTAGTTTAGATCTATAGTTACAGCGAAGCTTGTACTTTTAAAACCTTGATTATAATCAACCCAAAATACAGAGGCTCAGTATCTCAAACAGATTGCAGACAGCCCACTGATTACTTTTGGTGAAGACTGATTAAGAAACTTTATTACAGAAAATGAATGCATTCAACGTCCCCAAATACATTTGTAACAAGAACAGACACACAGGAGACGCAGACAATAGTTGCTACACCACAGCCTTGTTCTTTCAAGGATGAAACATCATTCGAGAACGGGGTGAGGGTGATAGAAGATAGAGAAAGCAGATACTGTCCTTTTGATTAAAAAATAACAACAGGTTGGCACCGTAGGGACACATACCTGGGCCCAGAAATCATGCTAAGCTGAAGCCTTAGGTGGTGACGCCATGCCACTTGTAGCATCACAGAGAAGCTGCGAGGCATCATTCCATCAAGAGAAGCCGTGGTAATGGGTGAAAACCTTACAGTAGTCCTCTTGCTGCAAGCAGCTAATGGGCCAAGCTGCCCTGGGTCTCTTTAGAAGTAAATGTCTACTTAATCAAAGACCACTTAACAGGTCCCCCACTTAGGTTTAACTACTGGAGGAGCACGAAAGAAAGTCACCCCTTTCGAGTCTTTCCCTTCCATAGTTGACTTGCCTAGTTTCCACCAGATAGAGGGGCACCTCTTAGCGAGAAATCTGTCCTTCGTGACTACCAGTTGGGCTTCTCTCCCGTATTTGACAAGGTTGGTCACAGCTCCCACGTCTTCGGCTGGTCGGTTGTGTGCCAGGTGGCAGAGGCTTTACACAACAATGCCAAACAATGGCTGGAGGGAGAGCTGAGGCACAGAGGGGCGAGCTTGGACAGGTACCTCTGGGCAAACCTTAGGACCAAGGGTTTTTTAATTAGTGGTCATTTTCTAGAACTAGAAAAACACATTTAGGACAAACAGTTGTGATGTGAGAAGGAATGACTATGAATACAGATTAGAGATCGGGCCGCTGACCATGACCACGTCCCTGACAGCATGTGGAGGATGCTGCCTGCAGACATGCAAGCTTCTAAATAGTGACTTTTAAATAAACTGCTTTCTCCTCAGTGTCATTAAAACACCCGAGCGCTTCCGTCTCCAACACACACATCCGCGGACTAACGCTGGGCAATACCAACACTCAGCTACTGCACTGCGGCCAACGGTTCCAATGCACGTACACAGCGGGGCTCAAAATGATATTTAAGATCACCATCTGCCACTATGGCCCTCACCCCTCAGCCCAACTTGAGACAAAATGCTTCATCTTCCAACAGGAAATAACCACGGAAACTTATAAGAGGCCTCTTCCAGCTTAACAACAATGTCACATTTTAACGATCTAGGCGCCAGAGGTCAAACCACTGGTAGACGGGTCCTTTCTGATGCATTTAGTGCTTGGAAGCAGTTGATTCCATCAGCCTGCCCTGCAGGTACCCCATGATGGAAACTGCAACAGGAGCCCAGCCATCCTCCTTGGAGTGTTTAGTTTCTTGAAGTCAGGGGAAAAAAAGGACACTGCTCCCTCCACACACCCCTCACTGGGGTCCAGGAGAGGTTGCTACAGCTCAAGACCACCTTGATTGTTGAGCAGAACAAATAATGTTACTGTATGAGTTCTGGGGGGTAGCCGCAAGGGGTGAAAGGAAAAATAAAGCCCAAAAGTTTTTTTTTTTTTGCTGTTTACCAATGAATTTCACACCCACAACGTGGAGGGTAGAGTGGGAGACCAAACGCAAAAACAAAAACACCCTCCACAGTAGTCAGCCTTAATCCTAACCACCCACCTTCCGGAACCTCTGAAAGGTGCTAAATCTTGCCTGTGCCACGACCTTAGCGCCTATATTCAACAGCTCAAGCTTTTTTTTTTTTAACATCTTTATTGGGGTATAATTGCTTTACAATGTTGTGTTAGTTTCTACTTTGTAACAAAGTGAATCAGTTATACATATACTATGTTCCCATCTCTTCCCTCTTACTTTGTAACAAAGTGAATCAGTTATACATATACTATGTTCCCATCTCTTCCCTCTTGCGTCTCCCTAACCCACCCCTCCCTGTGCTATGCGGCTGCTTCCCACCATCTACCTTACGTTTGGTAGTGTATATATGTCCAAGCGTCTCTCTCGCCCTGTCCCAGCTCACCCTTCCCCCTCCCCATATCCTAAAGTCCGTTCTCTAGTAGGTCTGTCTTTATTCCTGTCTTACCCCTAGGTTCTTCATGACCATTTTTTTTCTTAAATTCCATATATGTGTTAGCATACGGTATTTGTCTTTCTCTTTCTGACTTACTTCACTCTGTATGACAGACTCTAGGTCTATCCACCTCATTACAAATAGCTCAATTTCGTTTCTTTTTATGGCTGAGTAATATTCCATTGTATATATGTGCATCTTAATGCCTCTCAGACACAAACAAAATCATGCAGCAGCTTCAAGTAGCCCTCTTCCAATCTCCATCCTCAGGAGGCTGGCCACAGTAGGTCCGTCATTTACCAGATTCACCAGGAGGCTAGTCACCAGATACCATGGAGTAGGTTGTCCTCCTGCTAGGACTGCTGTGAGTCAGACATTTAGACTATCATAGAGCACGATTTTAGAAATGTAATACTGTTTATTTAACTTCAAAAACATTTCAGCACTCTAAACATACAAAAAAAAATAACAGAACATTGCAGATCGTGTTTAGTACAGAACGTTCTTGAACTTTCATCAATGCAGTGGCTCTTGGCTTTGCTGACAATGAAGAGTTCTATGGTTTGTTTAAAAAACAAACAGTTTAAAACTACTGCACTTCAACTAAAAAGGATCCAAAACACTTCTCATGCCAGCTGACCCCCCCCTTTTCCACAGCTAAGAATGGCAGCGGGATGCTATGTCTCTATATACAGAAACAAGACAACCTGAAGCTAAATGGATGCCCACTGCAGTGTCCACAGGTCCAGCCCCACAGTGCACGCCCTGAGCTACGGCCCCTCCGGAAGGCATCGCTCCTACAGCCTCCACGCCAAGCAAGGAGCGTTAAGAGTGTGTCTCGGTTGCTTTGTTCTTTTTACAAACTATAGATATGTACAGTTGAGAACTCGGGATTCCTAGCCAATGACCATAGAGTTAACACACCACCTCACAAATTAAAAAAAAAGAAAGAAAATGCCAGAAACATCTTTAAATGCCTTGTCACACCAACAGCAAAGTGCACAGAGTGAGGAGAACACGAGAGCCTTTTCATTTTAAAAATGTTTGGAAATATGTACAACTTTGATACAGTTTCCGGGTGCTCCAGACACCCATGGCCACTTCACGTAAACCACTGACAATTGCTAGAGCACTCTGAGAGACTACGATATAATCATGATCCAACTGGGTAATTCAACCTAATGGAGGCAACAGGCACACCCCAGGCGAGAGCTGTGGCCATCCCTGTGCCCACTACGCTAAGGTAATTCACAAGGAGACAGGCCAACAGTTCCTTTTATTCATCCTCCTCGTCCTCCTCCTCGTCCTCGTCCTCGTCCTCATCCTCTTCATCTTCCTCTTCCACCTTTTTCCGGGCAACTTTAGCAGGGCCCTTGGCACCATCAAACTTCCCTTTAGACTTATAGTCTGCGACATCCTGGAAGCAACAGGGACACGTTCCAAATGAGCAAAGGGTAGAAGCAAAGCCGTCCCCGACCCAGAATAAGAAAACAAGGGAGGAAGACAGGGCTGCTCTTTCAAGTATTTGTTTCCAGATTCAAGTTGGGTTCTCGGCCATCGCAACTGCAGAGTGAATGGGCGTTCAAGGGCTCTCAAAGTCCCGTGAATAGCACTATCGGACCCTCTGCCCGGGGCATCCCACATGATCCAAGTTTGAGGCCTGCCTGAAAAGCTGCCCCAGATACAAACATCGGTCAGAAGCCAGACCACCAGCACACCAGGCTGATGTGGAGCGGAGACGGTTCCTGCAGCCTCCCACCCCCGGCCCAGCCACAGCCAGGGCAGCTGACTGCTCACCCATCCAGGCTCGCAGGGGCCCCAGCCCGCGCAGGGCACACTGATTCCCCTCTCACCTTCTCGTATTTCTCCTTCAGCTTTGCTGCCTTGTTGATGTATGGCTGCTTCTCGCTGTCACTTAAGTTATTCCACATCTCGCCCAGCTTCTTTGCCACATCTCCAATAGAGATGCCAGGGTTTGTAGATTTGATCTTGGGGCGGAATTCAGAACAGAACAGGAAAAATCCAGACCTTGGAGGGGAGAATGGTATACATTAGATGAGAACCCACCAAAACGGAAGCTGAAGTCGAAATTCCGTGTTCCTTCCACTATGACTACTGCCACGTGAAGAAATGTGTGATGCCATGCACAATGTTACAAAGTTGTAGGTGCCAGAATGCTTACGACGCTTCAGAAATATATGGTGCTTCCTCGGTTCCTGGGAAGAGGGGAGAGAACGTGCCTAAGGACCCTGACACCCAGAACTGGACTGTCTGCCTCCTTCCCAGTGGAAAGGCCGACAGCCAACCAGGCGCACAGCTCACAAGCACAGCCGTAACTCCGGACTTCCCTGGCCCTGCATTTTAAAGCTCAAAGTACAGAATGTTTTGCAGAGGTATCTCAACATTTTTTAGGTAAAGTTATCTTTTAAAAAATCTTTCAAGCAGAAGGAAAGCTCTTAACTGTTATCCTGAATCCTACAGTCACTTACGGTGGCCTCTTGGGAGCATTCGGGTCCTTCTTCTTCTTGCCTCCCTTAGCTGGTCCGTAATCCTTCATTTCCCGATCATAGCGCACTTTATCTGCCTTTGCCATTTCATCAAATTTAGACTTCTCTTTCCCAGACATTGTCTGCAAAGAATAGGACCTGTTAAATTCCTCAATGCAGTGAGCACATACCTGTTCGGCTGTCCTGTAGTTAAAGTGGCAGCTGCTATAATCACTTGCAAAAGGGGACTTAAACCCTGGTAGAGACTTCGAAAATAAAAGCACACATGCAAAGTTCTAAAGACAAGCAAGATGAGTCCAAGAGGAAGAAAACAGCCACCTGGGGTTACACTGAAGGTAAGTAAGCACAAAGTGTGAAATCCAACTAGGACTGGCTTGAAAGACACAAGAGAAAAATACCTTCCACCTCTCGGAGCATTTCTTGGAAAATTCTGCAAAATTGACAGGGACCTCGGGGTTTTTCTTCTTATGTTCCTCTCTGCACGTCTGCACAAAGAAGGCATAAGCAGACATCTTGCCCTTTGGTTTCTTGGGATCACCTTTACCCATCTTGACTGATGAAAGGAAGAGAGAAAAAAACAAATACAATGAATGTATACAAGATATACCAAAGGTGGCCATTTAGGAAGAACCCTCCTCCCCCCAGATGCCACTTGCAGCTGAAGGAAGAGTGGGGAGGAAATCAGTTTCACTGTCGCATGTCATTTAACTTTTGACCAGCATGAAGTGCGCTGGTTTGCGAGTTACTTCTCTGAGAGAGATCAAGTTGTCCAAATGGAACCAACTCAAGTGGGGTGGCTCAGGTATATTCCGACTCAGAACTACCACGTTTTGAAAACGACAATCACATAATGGGGAGGACACATTTGTAGAGGGCGCAGGTGGATGGCTGAAGCTTGAAACCAACGGCTTAAGGCTAGCTGGTCATCTGTTTTACTATGTTAGAGACGAAAATACTGTCACCACTGCCAAACACAAGATCCAAGCAGCAGAAGTGCAAAGAGGGAACATTTGAAATTTCACTATTTTTGAAGCGTTCTGGCTTATAGAAATGGCTTTTACAAGAAGGGTGAGCTGGCAAGTGAGCAGATATCCCTTGTACTACTAGTTCAAATCTGTCACTTCATCGTTACCTAAAGGGGGAGGGGAGACCAAAAGGGGTAGTCTTGCTCGTCCGTAAAGCGGAACGCATGTCCAGCCAGGAACACTTTCTCCAAAGTTTCCAAATAAAAATGCAGCTGTGGCGTGTCATCGTCCCTGTCCCACCCCCCCTGCTTCCCGCCATCTTTTCCTTTTCCCACACCCAAGGTCATCACGCAAAACTAAAGCGCTCCCCTTCGCAGGGACAGACCGAAGGGCTGAATTAGGGCCCCGCGGCGACGGCATGGGTGCGGCGGGACGGGTGGCGGGGGAACCCCGGGCTGGCCATGGGCAGCCGGGCTCGGCCCCGCGCTGGGTCACCGGGACACACATAATTCACCTTCCATTTTGTCAAAAGGTTCCTGATGAAAGAAAGTGCCCCTGAAATCCGCCGCTGCCACCCCCGGGGGGCGCACGGGGTCGGGGGCGGCTGCGGCGGCAGCGCGCCGGGGGCGCGGAGCCGGGCGAGCAACGGCGGCGGCGACGGCGGCGCCAGCCGTGCCTCCGAGCCCCGTTCGCTAAAATGGCTGATCCGCGCGCGGCCGGCGCAGGCGGCGGCGAACAAAGCGGTCCGGGCCCCGCCGCCGCCGCCGCCTGCTCGCCAGCCCCCACCCCGCCCCGCCCAGCCCGGGGCTGCGGGGGCCGCGGGCCGGAGCCCCCCCCGCCCCCGCCGGCGCGGGGCGCACTGCTCCGGATAACAAAGGCACCCGTGCGGCCATGACGCTCGGCCGCGCCGGGGCCCGCGGCGGCGACCCCGGCTCTCCACGCCTCCGGCCGCAGGCCGCGAGCGCCGGGGCCGATCCCGGAGCCCGCCCGGGAGCCGCCGCCGCCGCCCACCCCGCCCACCCGCCCGCCGGTCCTCCGCTCGCCCGAGCCCAGCGCCGCGCCAGCCATGTTCGCGGCGGCGGCGGCGGTGCCCGGCGGGCAGGAGAGGAGCGGGGGGCGGCTGGCCCGCGCCCGCCCACCACGGGCCGCCGGGCGCTCCCGCGACGGCCATGTTAATGCAGAAGCAGCAGTGCAGCCCGCGGGTCTGCAAGGCGCCCGCCGAGCCCGGGAGTGAAGTTTGCCTGCGCCGTAGCCCCCGGCGGGCAGCGATCGCCCGCCCCCCGCGGAGTCCGTCCCGGGCCGGGGAGCACCGGCCCCCTTCCCCGGGCCGCCGCCCCGCGCCGGGACGCGCGCCGCCCGAACCCGCAGCCGCCCCTCGGCTCGCGCCGCCGCAGCTGCCCGAACCTCTGGCTTCAGGGGGCCTCGGTCCCTGGGCCGCTGCCCCGGGGGCGTCGGCCGAGGGTGGCTCCGCGGAGGGAGCCCAGCCCCGACAGCGGGGAGCTCAGCTTGAAGCACTGAAAAGTTGAAACACCTGAATTGCTCCTTCCTTCCCGCACCTAGCAAGAAAGGAGGCGAAGGGGGAGGGAAGGGCGCAGGGAGGAGAGGCAGGGGGCGGCGGCGGAGCGCGCTCGCGGCGGCGCGGGCCGGAAAGTTGTGCGGGCGCGGCGGCGGCGGCGGCGGCGGCGGCGGCGGCGGCGGCGGCGGCGGCGGCGGCGGCGGGCGGGCGGGCGGGCGGTGCAAAACGTACCTGTATTGTTCGCTAGTCTGGGCAGCGCAGGGCACGACGCGCGGCTCAGCGCTCCACAGCCTCGCGCTAGCTGCCTCCACGAGAGCCGCCTGATTGGCCAGCGGGCTCCGCCGTTTAAAACAGCCTCCTCGCCCGGCCATTGGCTGCGGGCCTCATGAATATTAAACAGGCGCGGGCGCCCATTGGGCGCGGCCGCTGGGATCATTCATTCAAACAGAACAACCCGCCGGCGCTGGCTGCAGAGGCAAAACAGAGGAATAATAATAATCTCGCTGTCCCACCCCCCGCACCCCCGTCTTCGAACAGAGCTGGGATCTCAAAGGACTTTGGAGAGGTGGCCCCGCCATTCCCAGCGGCCTCGGCCTCTGGTGTCTGGAGGGCGAGGTCGAGCCCGGCTGCGCTGCTCTCTGCTCCATCTGCGCCGCCGCCTGTGAGCCCCCAGCCCCGACCCCTGGCCCCCAGACAGCCCCCCCCCCCCCGCCCCGGGACACCTCCAGGGATCAACCGCGAGGGTCGACGGTCCTCCACCTCCACCGAGTTCCGCCGTGACTCTGCCGCTGGGGCCTGGCGGCAGCTCACTCTCGAATGCCCGGCGGAAGGCGGCTGCTCACTCCGGAGACCTCTGGGTTTCGGCACTCTCAGTCCCCTGCCCCGCCTGAAAAGCACCTGATTCTCCTCCCGCGGATCGCGCTCGACTACACTCTTTCCACTAATTGCCAGAAAGTCAATCTGTGCTGCAATCGCGGAAACGGCGAGCTAGGTGGGCTAGAGGAGGGAACCGGAGTTTGGCAAAAGGAGAGAAATCGTGGGAAGTAGTAGTTTTGCGGGCGGGAGTCCCCTCTTCACTGCCTCAGTTCAGGCCCGCGTTCCCTTTGCTCTTCTGACACACACCCTGTTGAAGAATAAAAGTTCTTGGAATAAATGAATGAGGTTTGACTTGGCCTTGGCTTTGTCACTGGGTGGTATGGCCTTGAGCCAGTCAATTCTTTTGGGGGGATTCAGGCAATGGTTTTCAAAATGCGTGTGTCGAGGGGGACAGTGTCACCTCTAAGGGATGCTGGGAAATGCTCCATGACTGGGATATGCTGCTGGAGTTTAATATGAGGACGGGATGGCCAGGGATGCCAAATGTCCTGCCTTGTGCAGGAGAGTCACACAGGAGGAAGAAATGTCCCTTTCCAGATGCTAGTATCAGGCCTGTCGAAAAATATCTGAGCGCCCCCTTCCCTCTTGGAGATACCATGAGCATCCTGGAAAGAATGGAAGAAAAAAGGAAGGGGGAGAAAAAGGAGCACATTTCAAGGGCTGAAATTTAGAGAAAATAGTAGAAGAGGCATCATGAGTTTCTATCGAAGTTCCCTTTCTAAAGCACTTTGGAAGGCCAAGCTAGCCAGCTATTTACAATTTCCATAGTTAGAGATGAGACCCACCCAAAGATGAGTTTTCCAAATGCTGTTTCCAGAAACTGTAGCTGAGTTTGAGGTATGCAAGGGAGCTGACCTCACAAGACACCTACCTCCCTACCCCCACCCAGCTCTTGCCAACTCCTCTGAATGTCCTGGGCAAGTCTGAGCCCCTGCAGCTGGCACTGCTGGGCTTCCAACATTAGGGATCCAACTGAGACCAAAAGGCAAAGATAGTGCTCTTTTGACAAGAGCCACAGGTATCAAGTCAGTTTCCTAGGTCCCCAACATACAGACTCTTAGGAATGCAGACATCTTAAGGCTCCCTCGTCTAAGCGTCCCTGTTAGAGCTAGCTGAGTGGTTGCCTACCTTCTGCTTGCATACATCCACTCACAGTGAGCTTACCACCTCCGTTCTGGGCTGTCTTTTCCGTCTGGGGCTATCTCTGAGTCCTGGGGCCACCATCCTACACACAGTCCAATCCCTTACCCTTCAGAGATTTCACAGCAGGCCAAGTCTCTTCTCCAGGTGGACAGCTCCAGCTTCTTCCACGATCAGGTTCTCAGGGTCTGATCTGCCCAAGCCACTCCCCCCTCTCCTGTTTCTACCCTTCCCAGGGGGGAGCAGGGCCTCCACTTATGGTCTAACCAGTCTACAGAGTGCCCTAGCCTCTCAATGTTGTCAGGCCTTTCTAGGCCAGAGATGGGAGTCAGGGTCTCAGGCAGGACAGGGGCCTCCTTCTGGTCCAGCCACCGCCTGGTGTCCTGGCCACAGTGGGAAGCTGCCCTTAGAAGTTGGCAAGCACCGAGCTGGGGGAACCGGAGTGGTCAGCCTCAGAGCCCACGGGCACGACTTGGCAAGCCCTCGAGTGGTTGGTGAGGGTCACACTTACAAGCACAGGGAAGTCACAAGCAGCACGTGTGTACACACTCACACCCAGGGCATTCCCAGGGGCAGGAGTTTGAAAGCCAAGCCAGAGAAGAGAGCTTACGGTAAGTGGTGTCCAGACATCACCGGCAAGACCCCTCTTCCCTACCCGCTGCCTCCGATTTCTGTGTACGTACTTTGAATGACGAAAGGCTTCCTCCCATTCTTCAAAGGAAGAATTTTCACGTCTGCTCCCAAGAAAGCCACTCCTCTTATCAAGTTGAAGCACTTGGCCTGAAGCTTCGACCTGTGGTCACGCTGACCCGTGCCAGAGATGTGAAGGCTGTTGCCATGGTTCCCTGACCTGCCCCCAACAAACACACATATCACCCCAAGTCTCCCCAGTTCCTCCATCTATTCCACATGAGCCTCATTTGGGAGGCCCCTCGCAGCCTAGGTTTCTCCTCAGCACGGCCTGTCTGTGGCAGCAGCTGGAGCGCAGGCGGTGCCTGGTAGGTCCCTACCTCAGCAGAAACTCTCTCATAATTCAATCCCACGTACACGTCTTGAATGTCTGCTAATAAATAAATAACAGAAGGGAGATGGGGTGAAGCGGGGTTGGGACTGGAGGGCAGGGGCGAGGCAGCGGCTTTGGACTCTGTCACTGACTTCATGGGGGGCCTTCTGCCATGGCACCTCAGCTCTGCCAGCCTCAGTGTCATGTGTCAAAGGTGATTCGACCTGCGTTATCCACCATAGCCACTGTCCAGTCTGCTTGTGAGGGTGTGTGTGAAAGTGATCTGACTGTCACCTGTAAAAGGCCACCAGGGCACGGCTGAGAAACAGCCTGGAAGGTGAAAAAAGCGACAGAAAGTCAGGGATGCCCGGGCATGGCCTGGGCTCAGGGCTTCCAAGGCAAGTTGCCTCTTCTGTCTGCAGCAAAGTTCGCTGCCCAGTGGCTTGGGGTCGCTCCAACTGGTCAAGGCGCTGGAAAGCGCTTTAGCTGCATCAGTCCCCTTTGAGGTCAGGCCCATCCACGCAGGGGAATCTCAAACCAGAATCCTGTAAGCCGCTTCGCTGCCTGGAGACGTTAGGAAAATACTCCAAGGCAATAGGAAATATGACGGAGTGTGGGAAAGAGGTTTTCGATGCCTGGCAGTTCAAGACCCCCTTCTCCCAAAACTAAGGGGAATCTTCATCATTCAACAAAAATGAAACCCTGGTTCCTTAGACCTCACCGTCCCCCAACCCCACCCGAGGTCTCCACCTGAGCACCCAGGGCTTAAAGGTGGCATCCCCGAGGCCCATCCAGGCCAGCCTCCTTTGAAGAATCCATGGAAACGCGCCAGGGTGGATTTTGGGGGGCAGAGGTGGGGTCAGATTGTTGAATCACTTAAAATATGTTAAGGGCACTTGCTGTGAAGATCCCACAATGAGCACAGCCTTTCACTAGCAAACTGGGAGCCTTTGTAAATTCCAGTCTTCACAGGTAGGGAGTCTAACTGCTGGCTTCTAGGCCTTCCCAGGGCCCTTGCCCCACTCTGCTCACTCCCAGGGGATCTGGGGCCTCCCCTGGCGCCTCCACCTCACCTTCCCTCTGCTCTTGGGTGGGAGTTACATTCCAACTGGACTCTTCCCGAACACAGGAACCAAGGCTCTCCGGCTCTCTTCTAATGGGATTGTAGAGCATTAGAGACACTGGCACCTCGGAAGCCCACTAGCCCAGCCCCCTCCTGCCACAGAGGGCCCCCCAGGAGTCAGTGGCTGAGCAGGGGCTGGAAGACTGGTCTCTTGACCCTTAGTGTCACGCTTGTGTTACTCTTTTTTCTTTTGGCCGCGCCGTGGGGCTTGTGGGATCTCAGTTCCCCGATCAGGGAGCAGGGATTGAACCTGGGCCCCTGGCAGTGAGAGCGTGGAATCTTAACTACTGGACCACCAGGGAAGTCCCACACTTGTCTTACTCTGTTTTGTTTGTTTGTTTTTTTTTTGTGGTACACGGGCCTCTCACTGTTGTGGCCTCTCCCGTTGCGGAGCACAGGCTCTGGACGCGCAGGCCCAGCGGCCATGGCTCACGGGCCCAGCCACTCCGCGGCATGTGGGATCCTCCTGGACCGGGGCACGAACCCGTGTCCTCTGCATCGGCAGGCGGACCCTCAACCACTGCGCCACCAGGGAAGCCCTCTACTTTTTTTTTTTTTGCGGTACGCGGGCCTCTCACTGCTGTGGCCTCTCCCATTGCGGAGCACAGGCTCCGGACGCGCAGGCTCAGCGGCCATGGCTCACGGGCCCAGCCGCTCCGCGGCATGTGGGATCTTCCCAGACCGGGGCACGAACCCGTGTCCCCTGCATCGGCAGGCAGACTCTCAACCACTGCGCCACCAGGGAAACCCTGTCTTACTCTTAATAGCTCAGCTCCACTGTGGATGCAATAGCCATTGGCGAGGTGGCGGGGGCAGCCAGCGCCCTCGAGAAAAAGGCGTTCCAGGTGGGGAACAGATGGGAGGGCGGGGCCAGCCTGCGCCACCTCGCCTGCCCCCGAGGCCATGGGTCAGGCCGCCGCGGGAAGGGAGCGCGGGAGCCAGTGCTCTTTAACATGACGCGGCCACACCAGCGCCTCCAGGCCTGCCGGCCCCCCCTTCACATTGACTGAAAGTGAGAAGTGGGCCAACGACCAAAGGATTTCCTCCACGATGCTGCCCACACTGCTGCCCTGTGGGCACACAGTCCTCCTCCATGCAAGCCCATCTCGAGTCAAGGACGTGCCAGGCGGGCCAGGGTTCCTGGCGAAGATGAAGATGAAATGAAGGGTCCCTGCTCTCCCAGGCACCCAGTCCTGGGAGAGCTGTGATGGGGGAAGGGCGAGGAGGGGCGGAGACACTCAGTGGGGTCACCTCCGCTGACCCAGCCCATTCCGGGAGCAGCCCTGCCCTGTCAGGCCTTGAAGACTTTACCCACTGCTGGGTGACTGGGTCTAGACCGCCTCACCCCAGACCCCCTCGCACCTAGAGCGCAGCGCCAGATTCTCAGAGCCGCCCCGGGTTTCTGACCACCTGATACTGCAGGCCCTTCTGTGACCGCCCAACTGATGCAAAGGCCCGGCTCTGACTCACTGAGCAGCCAATGGGCCAGCATCCCCCTCTTTGGGAAACGGTACAAACTGTTTCTCCTCGCTTGAACCAAAGGGATTCCTGCGGTGGGGAGGGGAGAGCTGAAGATTGCCACTTTCGGGATAGGAGTTGTTGCTTTTAAAATGCTCCCCGTGCCCTTTTTCTGGGCCTAAGTTTCCCGTCATGAGAAGGAGGGGCAGCGGCTGGTCCCTGGCATCTCTCTGGGCATCATCGTTCTTAGGATGGCTGATGGGGCTTCACAAAGAGAATGACTGCCATCTTCACCCACCCTGCCCCTCCCCCAAAACCAAAACGAACCTGAAATGTGGCCTTGCAAAGGCCCTCCGCATGCCCACTCCTCTGGGAAAAGGGCTTCAGAAACAGGCCCAGCGGCCAGCGATAGAGCCTGACTCTGCCAAGGATGACACCTGTCATCAGTCTGTCTCTGCTCAGCGGCCGGAGGCAACTTGCTAAGCCAGACCCTGTCCTTCCGCTGTTCAGGACCCTTGGACCTTTACCCTGTCCCCTCAGGGTACAGCCCAAGTCACTCCCCCTCACCACACTCACCCCTGATTCTATCTCTCAAGTCTCTCCTCACCCTGCCCCCACCTCACTCGGGAATAGCCACCCCAGGCCCTTGGCACATGCTCTTCCCTCTGCCTGGGATGCTCTTCCCCCCTATATCTGCGAGGCTCTTGCCCTCACCTCCTTTAGATCTTTGCTCCAATGTCACCTTCCCTGACTACCCTATTGAAAACTGAAAGCCGCAATTCCGCATCCCCTGCCTTCCTTCCCCCTGCTTTATTTACCCACGTGCGCTTAACACGAGCTCGTGAGCTCACTCACTACACCTTTCCATTCGTCTTGCTGATTGCCAGCCTCCCCACTGGACAGTGAGCCCCATGAGAGCGGACACTTCTGTCTGCTCTGTTCCCTGCCATCTCCCCAGCGTGTAGCGCAGAGCGGGGACTCCATTCAGATTTGTTAACAATGAGTTTTCCATCGACTTTGACCACTTACATTCTTAAGGCAGAGTCCCCACCCTCAGGCAACTCGCAATCTCGAGAGAGCAGACGCACCAACAGCAGTAAACGGGTGGAGGATGAAATAAATGTCAGCAGAATAGAACAAGCGAAGGCCAGAGGAAGGTGGAGTGGGTCTGGGAAGGCTTTCTGAGTACAGGAGGTCACGTTGAGCCTGGCATCCAGGGTTCGTGAGGGTTCCACGGGCTGAGAAGGAGCAAATTACCGCAGGCCATGGGGAAAGCAGGACCCGTGAACGGAGGTGTGAAAGTGTGCACTGAACTGGAGGAGGACTCAAAAGCCACTGTGGCCAGGAAACGGGGCAGTAAGAGCCGCTCTGGAGACAGAGGTTGTCCTGGCAGATGCAGTAGGTTTGCAGAGGCTCCGGAAAATGGGCAGCCATGGCAGAATTCTGAGCAGGTGGTGACCCAATCAGAGCTCCATCTGAGAAAGCTCTCCCCTGTCGCTGCGGGGGTGGGGGTGGGGGATGGGCCAGAGGGGCCCAGAGGCTGGTGTGGGCCTGGATTTGAGACCTTGGCAGCGAGGGTGGGGAAAGTAGCTGGATTTGTGACCTGCCCACCTCCCAGCCAGAGCCAGTGTGATCTTTTTTCAAATTGTAAATCTAGCTGTCACGTCAGCCCTCCGTGGCCTCTCCTCCCCACTTCTGCAGACCAGAGCACACCCTGCGTGCTTCTGCAACCTCTTCCCCACCCTCTGCTCCCTAACCCCAGCTCCCCTTCACTCTTTTTAAAACATATTTATTTATTTGGCTGCAGGATCTGCGTTGCGGCCCGCGGGCTCTCTAGTGCGCAGGCTCTGGAGCGCACGGGCCGCGGGATCTTAGTTCCCCGACCAGGGATTGGACCTGCGTCCCCTGCACTGGAAGGCGGGTTCTTAACCACTGGACCACCAGGGAAGGCCCCCTTCACTCTTAATGCCAGTTCCCTCCACAGGCCATCCTCTCTCCCATCCCTGGGAGTGTGTGCTTACTTGCTATTCCTGCTGCCTGGGACCCGCTCCCCCTTCTGCTCCTAAGCAAATGCTGCTACCCTTGAGACCTCAGCCCAGCCCCCAGCCAGTGAGGGGACATCCCCTGCCCACACTTTCCTTGCTTCCCTCTGGTCTCCTTTGTGGCGCGATTGCTCGTTGAGTGTCTGTCTCAATTGGGCTTCTGCCCAACGAGCACATGGCTGGGGACCCAGGAGACACTCAGAGAAATACTAGATGAATGAGCAAAGGCCTGAGAAAGCAAAGGCATGCCTGTGTTATCTGATGCTGGTGTGGAGGGAACGCCCTCGCAGAAGGAGGCGGCGGCCCTCTCTGACTGGGGGGAGAGGTGATGAGAAAACTAGAGGACCAGTGCCAATTCCACAAAGGACTTCACTCAGGCAAGCAGGGGAGTTGCATGTATCTACCCCACTCGTGGAAGACAGCCCAAGGCAGGCCCCCTCGGCTGCCTGGTACCCAGGGCAGCGCTGTGGGACCGCAGGGAGGGTGGGGACTCCCATTCTTTGTTTCTCAGCCCTGGAGTCCTGCGGTGGATTTGCAGCATTCACTAGGGCTCTGGCTCACAAAGGGAGCTCCCGAGTCCGAATAGCACCGCGGAGCATTTCGGTCAGGTGTGTGGGAAAGAGCAGGGGCCACATGCCAGCCATGCAACTCGGGCAAGCAACCTTGGCTCTCCGTCCCTCAGTGTCCCCATTTGCACAAGTGAGAGCAGTAATAGTACCCACATCATAAGTTGTTGTGGGACCTTGTGAAACACTCAGGGCAACATCTCACTCGAGAAGTGTTCACGGTTCTAATGGTCACCTTGGATCTCACTTTGAGCTCTTCAGACAATGCAGAGGAGTAGCAGTCAGAGGATGACCCAAACATAGGCGGCACAAGCCTGAACCATATTTGTCCACAGCCAAGAAACAGTTGTCTATGCTGGGAATTGCATCTTCCTTAGCAAATCAGCTCTCTCTGGGCTGTCTGCGACCTGAACTATAGGATCAAGACAAGCTGGACCGGTGCATCTGAATGCACGCCCCTACATCCGCCCTCACGCCCACACCAGTCCTGCACAACATTTGTCCTCTAAATACCTGGTGGGTTCCTGGTCCTGAGTTCCCGGCACCTGAGCGGGGAGTGGGGAGGGGCCAGAACCCTAGCAAGGGGGCAGGTAGGACATGGTACTGTCATCGCCAGGTTCAGAGCAAGGACTGAGCTCCTCATCTCCCAACGGCCCCGCCTCCATGGCCTGCAACAGAGTCTAGGCTCAGCCGGCCAGTGTTTGCTGTGAGGGAGAGTTTTGTCCAAGGTAGAACAAATGTGCATTTTTGAAATGGACATTCTAAGTAATTGACAAGGGCCAACCTCACTGTTGCCTTCTGAGGCGCCAGGGAATATCACTTGATGAAGTACCGGGCAAATAGCTCTGCATTTCCAAATCCAAACACACAGAAGTATCTTAGAAGGACTATCATCCTAGGATCACAGGCAGGGGCTCTGCCCTCTGCTCCTCCACAGCTGCAAGAGGCCTTGGAAAATCCCTAGACAAACCCCTGACGCTCACTGCCGCTCAGTCTCCCTTTCTGGACAGTCAGGGAATTGCACTAGATACTAGATGATCTCCAGGGCGCTGGAGCCTAAGCTCCTCGTGGGCAGCCATCCTCCCGCCCGCTTTCTCAAATGCGTAGAAGAAAGCACGCTGCAAATGCCCAGTGAATATTGGTCGAATGAATAAATGGGTGGAGATGCTCGGATTCTGTGGTCTTGCAGTGAGGTGGATGTTCATACAAAAGTATGTTTCTATTCATAAACGGATCTCCTTTGCTTGGTAATCTTTGCAAATGATTCTAGACACATTTTCCAATATGATGTGACTCTCAGATCAGCCTGCCTTGAGATGTTTCAAGTAAAAGCCTTCTTTTTTAACAGGATATATGTAGATTATCATCTTAACTTTCCACTTACTTTTGGATATGCTCGTACCTGACCTGCACATTCACTGGTTCTCAGAGAAAAGGACAACGAGATAAAATGCTAAGGGTAAGGAACTGTAAACATAAACTGCAAATGGCCCAAGTCAGATCAGAGAACATGATCATGATGACGGTCTAATGCTACATCGTATTTCGTCCCTTAACAGTTTACAAGGTGCTTGCGTATCTGCTATCTAACTGCACCCCACAAAGGTCCTGCGAGATATGTAGGCATATTTTGAAAAACAATTGAAATGGATTGAAAGCAAGTGTTTTGACAAGGGCACCAGGCCATCAGGAGCTGTATCGGGAGTCAATCAACGTCTCCTGCCTCCCTGTCTTTTTAACAGGCTTCAATGTTGGAATATTTCCCGAGGGCAAACAGTGACCATCCAGGAGCCTTCTGCCTGCCTACAGCCCCAGAGAGAAGGGCAGCAAAAGTCAAAGGGACTGAGGGCAGTTGTTGCAGTCATCAGATGAGTGATCCCAGGACCTCACTCCAGTGTGTCCCAAACCAAGCTCCCCACTCTCAGCCCTTCCCCCAAGCCCGTCCTGCCTGGCTCCCATCACTGCTTCATCTCCCGCATGCGTGCTGTCCCCAAACCCTGGCGACTCACTCTTCGAAACACCTCCCCAATCCAGCAGCTTCTCCGCATCCCACTACCGAGCCGTGATCATCGCTCCCCTGGGCCGCCGCGACGGACCCCTAACTGGCCTTCCCGCTCGTTCTCCACGCCAGCGACCCAAGGGATGTTTTAGAAATGTACACTTGTTTTGTTACTGCTCAGTTTAAAATCCTTTCGTGAGTCCCTGGAACCTTGAGACCAAGCCACAGAAAGACCCCCTCAAGATCTGCTTCCAGCCAGGTTCCTGCCGCCCTACCCCCAGTCACACGCAGAGGTCCTGCGATCGTCCTCAGCACCGTTCACACTCTTGCTAAGGGCCTGAAAGCCCCCAGTATTCTAGTCGTTTCTGTACCTGCCCCAGGGATACAACAGCCCACTGCCCCACAAAAGGTTTGGCCCCTGCTAGGATCTTGGAGTAAAGTTTGAGTGAGGTAGAATTGGCTCGCCGGTGTTGAGAGATGAGGGGCAGCATTTGGTAATGAGTGCAGCCAATTAAAAGCTCTGAGAAAAAAAACAAGGGTTAGGAGAGAGACCCGCAGTGGCCTTGCTGCTGCCGCCCCTGCCGCTGCGGCTGCGGCCTCTGGGAAGTGCCTCCCGCTAGCTTCCTGCCTTTAATCTTACAGAGAGATGATGAGCCATGGATCACACGGAAATCCAGCTTCTGGAACACTTGACTGGGGGATCTAGAGCAAAGAGAGGGTCAAATTGGGCGTCACCCTCTCTCTTCCAGATCTCGCTTCGCAATCGGGGTGCTGGTGATTCTGTGATGAGCTCAGCGTGTGTTGCTAGCTAATTTAAATATTTAGGATGGGTTCTCAAACCCCCTCTTAGCATGCCAGCGTGTTGACACTTGATAAATCATAGAACTTTACAGGTGGAAGGACCATGAGCATCTAGCGTGAACTTTTCCTTTTCTAGGTGGGGAACTGAGTCCCGGGGTGGGGCATGGGAGGTCTCAGACACTTCTCAGGCCCTCCTGATGTACTCTCGCTTTGCCCAAGTCGCTGATCAACCTGTAGCCAGATGAGTACCCCGCCAACCGAACTTCCCCTCCAGAAACCCAGACTGGTGCAATCACCTCACAGAACAAAGCTTTGAGCAGAAGAGAATAAAAGTGAATCCCAGTAACGGTACACTCTTGCAAGAACGCATCCTAGCGAGGGTGTGTCCTGGTGGGCTAATGCCCCCGCGAGCATTCAGCCTTACCGGCAGATTGTTTTGACAGCTCTGAACACAAACTTGTACTTACGGTGCGTGGCGGGTGCAGAGGTCAAGAGCACAGGCTTTGTTTATTTATTTATTTATTTTGGCCACACCATGCGGCATGCGGGATCTTAGTTCCCCCGACTAGGGATCGAACCCGCACCCTCTGCTGTGGAAGCGCAGAGTCTTAACCACTGGACCACCAGGGAAGTCCCAAGAACACAGGCTTTGGAATCAGGAGTACCTGGGTTCAAGTCTCACCTCCATCCCTTCCTCGTGCCCTTGGGCTGGTTGTTGAATCTCCCTGTGCCTCAGTTTCCTCATAAGTAAAATGGGTCTGATAAGACCCACCTCACGGGGTAGTTGTGAGGATAGCAGAGGATAAAGGATGGAGTTCGCTTAGCCTGTGTCTGGGCAGATAAGAAACATTCAGTACATGTGGTTGTCTGGAAAGGTGAAATTCTGGGCTATCTTTTATGCAGTTTCTTTATATTTTTTGACCCTAAGCAGGGATTACTTTATGACGAGAAAAAAAATAGAAGGGGGAGAAAACTGTCCTTGCAAAAAAAATTTTTTTTCAAACAGATTCTAGAAGGTACCGCCGCGAGGCCTTGCAGGTGTTCTCCCTATTGTCAGAGGGCAGACAGATGCTGCTGGGTCACAGGACAGAGGAAAGAGGCCAAGCTGGGAGACAGGTGCCGGGACTGTGGTCTCGAGCCCTGGGACCAGCACCGGTGCTTCCCTCTATGCTGCGGTGGCCATGCGTGGAGCACAGCATCTTCCGGCAGCCAGGCCAACCAATGGAAAACCAACCCATAACTCCCATGAGACTTTCATAGAAATAAAAGCACCCAGGTTGGGTGGGGCACTCAAATCTACATGCATTCATGATGAAAGAATGAAGTTTGAGTTCCCTACTTCTGAGCTGAATGAAAAACTAATGCTGTAGTTTTAGGTTCTGTAAGGCATGAGAATATAGAGAAGGCTACTAAGTTGGGAATTTGGGGGAGAGGAGATGATTCTTAGAATCTTATTGTTGGAAAGGTCTGTGGTCGGCTGCAAAATGGCCCCCCAATAGATATCCTTGCTCTAACCGTCAGAACCTCTGAATGTTAACTTATATGGGAAAAAAAAAAAGCTTATGGAGATGCAGATGTGATGAAGTTGAGGATACTGAGATGGGGAGAGTATCTTGGATTACCTGGATGGGCCCTAATGCAATCGCATGTTGCCTTATAAGAAGAGGCAGAGGGAGACTAGACCGACGGAGGAGAAGGAGATGTAAAGACAGAGAAGAGAGAGATTTGAAGACACAGGTCTTGACGACTGGATAGATTCAGTCACAAGCCAAGGCATGTCAGTAGCCGCCTGATTTTGGACTTCTGGCCTTCAGAACCAGAGCAGAGTAAATTCCTGTTTTTTCAAACCACTCAATTTATGACCATCTGTTATGGCGTCCACAGGAAACAAGTACAGGGCCCTTAGAGTTTATCTAGTCCAGTGGTTTCCATACCTTTTCAACAGCAAAATCAAGGACTTTTGGAACGAAATCATATGCCACAGGCTTTTGAGATAACAGATGAAAGTACAGGGGCAGTGGTTGACAAAGGGGGCAAGATCCCTACCTGCCGGGTCTCCTTTCTCCGTGGTGCCTCCTGAAGCACCTCCCAGAACTTTCCGCCAACAGACTGTGAAAACACATACCTAGTTCCAAGCACCTCATTTACAGATGGGAGCCTGAGGTTCTGGGGGCTGGGTGATTGGCTGAAGGCCTCTCTTGGTAGGCAGACAAGGAATATTTGTGAGGAGTAAACGAGGTAAGCTACCTCTGTCTGCTCCTTCGTCTTCCCTTGCCTGTTGGACAAAAACCCTGTCTCCCGGGCAAATAGCTAAGGATACATTGGCGTCTCTAGATGAGTTTCTGTTTTGAACAAGGACTGCCAACTGTGTCAAACGCGGCAAGGCTCAAATGAAATATTCGTTCACGGAGAGCACAGACCTTGAGCAGGCTGTTAAGGCATCTCCAGAGATGAAAAACCACTGCTTGATTCCCCACCTGTGTTTGGAGATTTAGTCTTCCGGGTATGCCCGTAACAGGAGGGATGAGGTGGACAGGAATGAATAGCAAAATTAAGCAGCTGTTAGTGTACCCGAAAATATGAATCCTTAAGTGGATCAAAGAGAGCCCAGACAAGAACGCTGCTGAATGTCACAATGAGATTATTCCTGTTGCTAGATTCAGAAATACTGAAGGTCAGTTCTGCTAAAAGGCCTTTGTAGGGGATAAAGTAAAGGTTACAGTAAAATGTAACCCGCCCCCCTTTCCCGCTGGCCTTGGTGCTAACAGACAAAACATTCTCTTTTCTTCCCAAGCATAGCCAAGAAGGATGGCATTTTCAAAGGGAACTTTACAGGGGACTAAGAGGAACCCAATGGGAAAGAAGCAAACATGATCCCACCCCATCCCCACAGGTTTAAACGGCCACCAAGTACCAAACGGATTCGGAATCCACGGTGATTTATAGGACTGTTTCCAGTCCACTGGCCTCGTTCCATTTTGCACTCCTGCTACTTGATCAAATGCCATTGGGAGAAGTATTGTATCTGGTGAAAGGAGGCAGGGTGTGTTCTGCGTGTTCCAAGAATGAACAAAACCATGGGAGGGCTGAACCAAGACCAGTGGGTGAGCCGACGACGGTGTCAGGGAACGGCACATGGCATTCGTGTGGCTCTATTTGTTCCTTGGAGTTGCTAGGGGGGTGTCCTTCCTCCACTCTGGAGGCCACGTGGTTCCTCCCTTCCCAAAAGGAAAGGAAAGGTGAAGCTCACTGGCATAAAGATACCTTTACACAAAACAAGCCAAGGCGCTTCCAGAGCGGGGCAGCCTTCATGAACGGACTCATCTGGGACTCCTACTTTCCTCGGTTTATTCTGGCCTTCAGGTAATGACGGTCCTCAATTCGCGGCACCACCATCACTGGTGTGTGAGGTCCCACTCTGGCTGGATCAATCCAGCCACCCATCTAGGCCCTGTAATTCCTGTTTGCCACCCCAGTTTCCCTCCCCTCAGCAGCAAACACTTGAGTGTGTGCTCTGGCAAACGTGTAGGGTGGTGGGTCCATGTGTTTTCAATAAACACAAGTGCGAGTGTCCTGGAGAACTTGTTCAGCGTCTTCCTGGGTCCCTTTTCCACTCGGCCCTGTGTATGTTAGCACGCCACGCGGCTGCGTGTTTCAGTCTATTGCTTGTAACTGCTCGTTTACTTCCCCTTTTCCCCAGTGGTAAACACCTAGGTTGCCTCTGACCCTCTGTTAGCACAGCAATGCGTGATGATCTCCATCCTTGTGTGGGTCCGTGTAGGTTGCACACTGCGTAACGGCCTCCGAAGATACCAGGTCCTCATCCCTGGAACCTGTGATGTGACCTTAGATAGAAAAAGGGACTATGCCGATGTGATTAAATCAAGACTCGGGGGCTGCAGAGGTGTTCCACCTACCAGGGTGGGCCTGAAGGGCAATTGCAGAAACCAGGGGGCTTAAAACAACAGACATTTACTCTTCCATGGTTCCAGAGGCTAGAAGTCCAAAATCAAGCTGTCAGCAGGACAAACGGTCTCTAAAGGCTCTAGGGCAGGATCCTTCCTGCCTCTTCCAGCTTCTGGTGGCCCCAGGTCCTCGTTCCTGGGCTTGTGGCACAGGGCCTTCCTTATGTCTCCATGTGTCTTTTCCTCCTTTGATTTCCTAAGGTCACTTTCTGAGGTTCTGGGGGAACATGAGACACTATTCGACCAGTACACATGTATTCTTATAAAAGGGAGGGCAGGTAGATCACACACACACACACACACACACACACAGAGGAGGAGGCGATGTGAAGACGGAACAGAGACAGATGTGAAGATGCTGGCTTTGAAGACTGCAGTGATGTGGCCACAAGCCAACGAACGCCTGCAGGCACCAGAAACCGGAAGAGGCAAGGAAGCATCGTGTCCTAGAGTGTTTGGAGGGAATGTGATCCTGCTGACAGCTTGATTTCAGCCCAGTGATACCGACTTTGGACTTCTGGCCTTCAGAACTATAAATTTCTATTGTTCCAAGCCACTAAGTTTATGATAATTTGTTACAGCAACCATGGTGAACTAATAGCCCCTTTGTGGGCCCGCAGGAGAATTTCTTGGGGTTGTACCCAGAAGGCGGATTGCTGGGTCAGTGTGGACATGTACACTTGACCTGAGTAGGTGCCACCAGGTGGCTGGCTTTCCAAAGCAGCTGCACCAGTCTAGCTGGACTCCCACTAGTAGCACACAGTGGTTCCCCTTTCTCCTTATCCTAGCCAACGCTTGGCATCATATAGCTGCTTTTTGCCAATCCGACATGTGTGTATCCTATCTCATTGTTTTAATTTGCATTTCTCTGATTACTAATGAATCCGAGCATCTCTTCACAGACTTACTTTCTAGCCTTTTGGGTCTCTTTTTCTGGGAATTGCCTATTCATATGCTTTGCTCACTTTCCTGTTGGGTCTTTTTCTTGTTAGTTTGCAGAATTTTCATGTATGTTTTACCCATTAATCCCTTGTCAGCTCTAAACAGCAAATATCTTCTCCCCATCTGTTGCCTGTCTGTTAACGACCTGTGCTGTCCTTCATGGAAAGAAATCCTGAATTTTGCTGTAATCAAATCTATCTAAAGCAAGCCTGTCAACAGAGTGGGGGGCAGAGCTTGTCAGGGACTGTTGTGCAAACAAAGTAAGTGCATGTGTGTGCGTGCATGTGTGCACACGTGCACACACATACATGTACAACATGGGCCATGCGTGAGCAAGCATCTGCAACTGCATGTCAACCCCCAGGGCTCAGTGCCTCACCCGCTGTTTGCGATGAACTGCCCCCCTGCTCTTTCTGCTGAGACTAACTGTCCGGCGCCATGCTTCTCGGACTTGGGTGAACATCAGAATCACCCAGAGGGCTTTGCTAAACCCAGATTCCTGGGCCCACCCCCAGAGTTGCTGAGTCAGCGAGTCTGGAGGAGGGCCTGTGGTTTTGCCTTTCTGATCAGCTCCCAGGGGACGCTGCTGCTGGCCCAGGGACCACACTTGGAGAGCCGCTCGGGGAGAGTCCCCAAAAGGTCAGTGACTTGCCCACGGTCACACTGGTGGCCAAGTCCAGATGGCCTGCTCAGTGCTCTCTTCATTTCTTCATACACTCACCTCAAAAGGACTCTTTTAGGACACACACGTGCCCCTCCACGGCATGGGGACTTGCTGGTGAATGGCCAAAGGAACTCCCGGCAGCCACCCTCTAGTGTGTTCCACTAGCACCGCTGTCATCACGGCTGCTCCAGTGGAAAGAAGCCAGGAGGTGCCCGGAAAGCATCCAGGGGACACAGTAGCCCTGCCTTCAGTCATCAGTTCCTTTCCCACCGGGGCCACCGGCTGTGTGCAGGAGGGGAGCGCCGCATGGTGGAGGGGGAGGTGTAGACAGGACTCACCTCTCCCACCCCACAGCCTGCACCAGGCTTGTCCCTGCCCTACCTTCCCCCATCCTCCCTCTCCTGTCCCCCCTGCCCCTGGAGAAGGCATGGAGACTGGGTCCAGCCTCCTGCTCCGCCTGGTATGTTCCCTGAGCTGGGGGCAAAGGTTGGGAAAAGCGGGAGAGAGAGTGCTGGAGGCGGGGAGGGCACTGGGGGGGAGGGGGAGGGGGAGGGGAGGAAAGGGAAATAGAGGAGGGGGAGGAAAGGTGGGAAAGGAGAACAAAAGGGAAGGAGAAGGAGGGGAGGTTAGGGAGGGAAACAGACGGGGAGGGAGGAGAACAGAGGTGGGAGGGGAAAGGGGAGGGAAAATGCGGAGGGGGGCGAGGAAAGGGAAAGGAGGAGGATGAAGGGACAGGAAAAGGGAACAGCCTTGGCGAGGCGTCTGCAGGGAGGCCGCTGGATGGGGGGAAAGGCCCCTGGTGTCCCCGCCAGAATGTGCGCTAGGAGGCTGGCCTAGCCTCCGGAGTAGGGCGCAGGCTTTGGAAAGGGTGACATATCCTCTGGAAAACAAGCAGCACACCAGGATGGTCCCCACCCCCTTGCCGGCCCTCCCCCCCAGTCCTTGCCAGCTCTCCCCATCTTGCATTCCAGGTCTTACTTTCAGTTCTAAAAGTCCAGCCTTCCCAGGTTCCAGTAAAAAAACTGACCAGTTTGTGGAGATGGGCAGGCCATTCAGAGAGCCCAGGGCCCTGGGATTCCCCCACCAGGCCAGTCCAAGCCTCCACCACTCTCTGGGCCCCCGCCTGCACCAGGCACCGTGGAATGAGGTCAGGCGCAGGTCCTGCCAACTGGGCTCAGGACTGGGTGCCCTTACATCAGGTGGTGGGGAGAAGGGCAGGGGGACGTGGCCTGGAATGACCCTTAGGCTGCTTGGCCTGCCAGCCTCTTGTCTCCTGAGCCCCCAGCTGCCCCCAGCTGCAGCAGCTGCTGCCACCGCCTGCCCCCTGAGCCCTGCGGGTCACCCCAGGAACCTCACAGGATCTCATGCAAATGGACTCCTGGGAAGACTCTGTCCTCTCTCTCTCTCTCTCTCTCTCTCTCTCTCTCTCTCTCTCTCCTCATTCACCCAAACACATGATTGAGTTCCACCATTTCCCAGGCACTGAGCCAGGCCCTGGGGCTTTCTACCCTCAGAGAGAGGGAACTGTTATTTCAATGGTGGGGATGGTTCCAGCAAGGCCCCAGCTTTCCGGACTTTCCCCAGATCCTGTCTTCCCTTGGCTCCCCTAGTACCGCTTCGGCCAGACATCCTGGCTGCTGGGTCCTGACAGTCTCTCTTCCAACAAACTGTCAAGCCAGCCGGGCCTCAGCTTCAGCACTTGCTCCAGCTGGGGAGCCAGATCAAAAGATACTGTGCAAGTCCCACGGCCCTGACCAAAGCGCTCCCTTGAACTGCATTCCTCCTCTGCACTCCCCGCCCCACTCTCCGCACCACGTTGACCACGCCCCTTTACACACACACACACACACACACACACACACACACACACACACACACTCTCTCTCTCTCCTCTTCCTCAACTCCTGCCAGCCCTCAAGCCCCTGCCCCAGCTTTACCTTCCTCCCTTCCCAGCTGCCCCCACCGGGCTCATTCAGATTCCTCCTCCTTCACCTGTCCCTTACAAGTCAGCATCCCGATTACAAGTGTTGGTGAAGATGTGGAGAAATCGGACCCCTCATTCACTGCTGGTGGGAATGTATCAATAAACTAGTGCAACCACTTTGGAAACAGCCTGTTAGTTGCTCAGTAAGTGAGACAGAGAGCTCCTATATGACCCAGCAATTCCACTCCTAGGTATAGACCCCAAAGATCTCAAACAGGGACCAGGATTGTCCACCAAACAGGGATTATACATGAACGTTCATAACAGCGTTATTCGTCGTAGCCCCAAAGTGGAAATAACTCAAATGTCCATCAATGATGAATGATAAACAAACTGTGGTCTCTCTATACAACAGAATATTTTTCAGCCATACAAAGGCACGAAGTACTGACACAGCTGCAACATGGATGAGCCCTGAAAACATTACGCCGAGTGAAAGGAGCCAGACACAAGAGCCCACATATTGTATGATTCCATTTATAAAAGGTGTCCAGAGTAGGCGAATCCAGAGACAGAAAGCAGATGAGCGCTCACCAGGGGCTGGGGGCAGGAAGGAATGGGAGTGACTCCTCAGCGGGGAGGGGGTTTCTCTTTGGCATGATGAAAAACTTTTGGAATTTGTTAGCGGTAGTGTTTACATAACACTGTGAATGAATGAAATATTGCTGAATTGTACACTTTAAAATGTACATTGTATGTTTTGTGTATTTTACCACTGAAGAAACATGTCGACATCCAGCTCCTTCTGTCCTTGGCCCTTTTCTCTCACTCCACACCCTTACTCTGCCTGCAACATTCAGCTCAGGTGCTGTATCCTTGGGACGCTGTGCAACCTTGCCTCCCCATCCACCTGTCCAACGATAACACTCTCTTTCCTCTCTGCTCCCCCAGCATCCTCTGCTCCAAGAGCCTGGAATAAGCCCGGAATACAGGCGCTGCTCAAGGCATATCTGGCCAACCAGTGAATAAGTCACTGAATCCAGTCCCACCCCCACAACTAACTATAACAGCTTCTTCCCCCAGTACAGGGACAAGTAAACAATTAACTCCAAAATAAACCTTTGCTTGGGGGCCCAGAATCCACATCGAAGCCACTGGGTTTAGAGTTTAGAGTTCAAACTGCAGTTCATTCAGCCAGCCCGCAAACATCTTTCTGAACACCTCCTGTGAGCCGGGCTCCAGGCTAGGGACTTGCAGGTTGTGGGAGAGTAAATAATGCCCCCACGGGCTTCCCTGGTGGCGCAGTGGTTGAGTGTTCTGCCTGCCGATGCAGGGGACGCGGGTTCGTGCCCCGGTCCGGGAAGATTGCACATGCCGGGGAGCGGTTGGGCCCGTGAGCTATGGCCGCTGAGCCTGAGGGTCCGGAGCCTGTGCTCCGCAGTGGGAGAGGCCACAACACTGAGAGGACCGCGTACCGCAAAAAATAAATAAATAAATAAAAATAATAATGCCCCCAAAGATATCCGGGTCCTAATCCCTGGAACCTGTTAATGCTACTTCATATAGCAAGTGGGATTTTGCATATGTGATTAGGTTAAGGATATAGAGATGGGGAGCTTGACCTGTGTTATTCAGGTAGGCTCTAAATGCCATCACATGTAGCTTTATAAGAGGGAGATTTTATGACACACACGCAGAAGAAGAGGAGGCCGTGTGAACATGAAGGCAGGCACCGGAGTGACGTGGCCACAAGCCAAGGAATGCTGGCAGCCACAGAAGCTGCGGGAGGGCAAGGAACAGATTCTCCCATAGAACCTCCAGAGGAACTCTGACTCTGCAACAATTTGATTTTGGCTCAGTGAGACCCATTTTGGACTACAAGCCTCCAAAACTCAGAGAGACTCAATTTCTGTAATTTTAAGCCACTAACTCTGTGATAATTTCTTATGACAGCTACAAGAACAAGGTCCAAGCTCTGCCCTGGAGGCACACCTGTAGGGTTAAACTGATAAATTCTGCAAGAAAAGGATAAGTACCCAGATGCAGACACGTCTCCCACAATCTTAGGATGCTGTCCTGGGACTAGGGAGCTTCTGGGAGGTCACCATTCACTTTTAACACATAATAAACCTAGAGCTGACCATTTCCCCTTGCTGGGTCCCAGGTTGAGACCTGGATTTCCTGTAACAGCTTCCTGGCCCTCCCCCCGCACCAACCACGTGGGTTTCAAGATCACTTCACCTCTCTAAGTTTAGTTCCTCAGCCATAAAACGGGGGTCCCACTGGATCTACGTTATGGGGCTGCAGTGAAAATTCAAGATGGTGGGTGTGAAACCATTAGGGCAGTGCCTGCCCTGTAGTAGGTGCTCTCTTAGGATTAGCTGCCATTACTCTTTGGTTCTAACCTCCATTGCTGTAGTCCGCTGAATAATGCCCCCGCCCCCGATACGTCCATGCCCTAATCCCTATGAATATGTTACCATACAAGGCAAAAGGGACTTTGCTGACGTGATTCAAATAAGGATCCTGAAATGGGGAGATTGTCCTGGGTTATCCAGGTGGGCCCAATCTAATCACAAGAGTCCTATATAGGGAATAGGGAGGCAGGAGGGTCAGACAGAAGATGTGATGACCCGAGCAAAGGTTGGGGTGATACGGTCACGACCCAAGGAATTCAGGTGGCCTCTACAAGCTGGAAAGGGGGGGAACGGATTCCCCCCTAGAGCCTCCAGAAGGAACACGGCTCTACTGACACCTTGATCTTAGCCCAGTGAGACCCTTGTCAGGCTTCCAGCATCCCGAATGATAAGGCAACATATCTGTATTATTTAAAGCCACTCAGTTTGTCGTGATCTGTTCCAGTAGCACTAGGAAACGAGTATAGTTGTCTTTGTATAATGATGAGCCTTTCCTGGCGGAGCCCATTGCTCCCCTAAGCCAGATGTGCTCCTGCCCTGCCCCCCCACACACACAGATGTCCACGGCAGGGCCTGAGCTGGTGCAGCTGTTCTCCAGTGTGATCCCCAGACCAGTGGCGTCAGCATCACCGGGGAACGTGTAAGAAATGCACGTGCTCAGGCCCCAGCCCAGACCTACAGACTCTGAAACTCTAGGCTGGGGCCCAGGAATCTGTGCTGTAACAAGCCCTCTAGGGGATGCTGCCATGCCCCCAAGTCTGCCGACCACAGAGCTCGTTTATTTGCACGTATGCCTCCCCCATCCCCCAAGCACAGAGCAAGCAGGGACTTCTGTTACGCGGTCACCCTGGTCAGGGAGGGCCCTTTCCTTGATGTGCCCACAGAGCAGCTGTCCCAGCAGCCCTTGGGCCACACTGCCATCCACTTTCCACCAGAAAGTGGCATGTGGATGTGTGCCTTTCCACTAGACCGTGAGCTCTGCCAGCCTGGGACTGTGTCTTCTTCAAGGGTGCACGTATTCTTGGCATCTGGGTTCTCAGTAGGTGCTCAATCAATGTTTAGGAGTGTGTGACAGACAGACTGACTGACTGAATGAATGCATGTGCTGTGTTTCCTGCCACCTGGCAGGGGCTCTCGAGGCTTGGTCAAAGCAGTGTGTTTCTGCACTGTGTACTGCCACAAGTGACAGTGTAGAGACCGAGACCTGGAAGGAGGGAGTGGGAAGGTGGATGGGTGTGTGCTTGTGTGAGAGTGTGTGAGCCTGAGGGTGTGGCTGTGTGAAGGGACATGGATGTAGATGTGTGTAAGTGCAGACATGTATGTGAGTGAGAGTTTGCGTGAGCCTGTGTGAGCGTGTGTGTGTGTGTGGCAGCTCCAGGGTGTGTGACAGGACATATGTGTATGAGCATGTGAGCGTGTGTGTACGTGAGGGCATCTGTGTGTGAGTGTGAGAAGGTCTGAGCATGGCTCTGGGAGGGCTGGTGTTGGCCATGAGTGGTGTGAGAGTGTCTGAGTGTGAGTGCGGGAAAGGGTTGGGGGAGGGAGGGAGGCGCCGGAGGTACAGAGCCCCCAGCCCCCAGCAGAGCGCCCCAGTCCCAGCGGGCCTGTGGGCTTTGGGCCCCGGGGTCTCGTGCCCCCTGGCCCCGGGCCCAGCAGTGCTGAGCAGGTCAGCACCGGAGCTGCCACCTCACCTTGGATTCCCGTAGCACCTGCCCTGGGCCTGTCACCAGGGGCAGCAGCGGAACCGTGGCTGGAATTGAAGGGATGTTAATTACCACCGGCTTCAGCTTCGGGGCAGGCGCCTTGAGCCGGTCTGGCTGCCTGCCGGGCCCTTCCCTGCTCCTCTCTCCAGGCCTGCGATCGCCCTGAGCTCCGCGCCTGCCCATCAATGAATCGACCTCCCCAAGTCGCTAAGTGGGATATGACATGGCTTTGGAAGTCAGCAACAAATAATCACTGACTGCTGACAGTCTATAATGCACACGCTTGTGAGAAGCTGGACGCATCCAACACGGCCTAAGGCGGCCTGTGAGCTCTGTGGAGGGGGGTCCCTCGCTGCTGGCCGGGGGGGGGGGGTGGCACCTGCTTGTGGCAGCAGGTGCTTGGTGCTCCTGGCAAGGACGGGGAGAAGCTCTGCGCACGCAGCAGCGGGAGAACCGGGCCCTGGGGGCCTCACCCTCCACTCTGGCTCCAGCCCGTGCTGTCATGATCCCCTGGGAACGTGACCTCTTAGAGAGTTTTGGACCTTCCCAGGAGGGTGGAGGCAGCAGAGGAGTTAGAGGTGGGCTGGTGGCTTTACACAGGACAAGGAGTGGGTGAGAAGAGAAGTCTCGGTGCCACTTTCTCTCAACAAAGGGACAGGAGATAGACGGAGAGTGAAGGCGCTGACACTGAGACAGGATTTACACGTGACTCTTCAAGAACATCTGAGTCCTCAGAGCCTCCTGCACATCGTGGTCACCTGCGCGGAGGAGAGGGCGCGCAAAGACTGCAGAACCCACGGGGTTGAATGGGGCCCATACGGACGATCTCCCGGGGGGCGGGGGGGATTGGAATGTCCACTGGAGTGAAAGGACAAGGGCCACTCTAGAGGCCCAGGGTGGCTGAGACAGCCTCCTCTCTCGGGGATGGCGGGTCCGGGCTCCAAACGGGGATCTGGCTCAGCCTGGGCGAGTTGCTGTTCAGGGCGTGTCACGCTCTCTCCTGTCCCCCCTCCTTCCCTCCCCGGGCTCTTCTTTGTCTGCCCCATGCTCCCACCGCCCCAAAGTGCAGGCCTTGACCTTGGGCCTCACACTCTCTGGCCCTCAAAGAGTCCGCCCCTTCCCATGGCCTCTCCTGCGCTCTGTATCCTCAGCTGCCTGGTGCAGAGGCTTCACTTTGAAGTCCTGCTGTCGTCTCCAAATGAAAAGAGGCCTTCCTTTTCCCTCCCTCTGCCCTTCCCCTCCCCACAGCGCCCCCTCTCAGTCCCAGTCTCTGACTGAGGCCTCACCGTCCAGGTTGGCCTCTAAGTGCCACAGAATGGAAAGGGTTTCCCTGAACTTGGCCATTCCTCTTGTTTGTTCCTCTTCTGCCATGGCCACTACCTTAGTTTCTACTTCCATTCCCTCTCCCTGGCCTCTTGCAGCAAACTTCTAACTGGTCTCTCTGCCTTCTGTCTTATCCCTCTCTCCCATCCGCGTGCCCCCTCCCCTCACGCTTTCCCAGGACTGCCAGAGCCTCCAAAGACAATACACATTTGATCTCCTCCCTCCAGCTCACACTTTTCCTCACTCCTCCGGAGCTGTCCAGCCCTCCCTCGCAGTCAGCAGCCGCCCTGGGGACTCTGTGAGGCCCAGTCTGAGAAGCGCTAACTCACATCTCTCATGCCCCAGCCTTTCCCTAAGCTCTAGCCCCACACATTGTTTGGAAGAGGCACAGATTTCTACCTGCCACTCCTGTTGCCTGGGTGAGATGAAGGGAGAGAAGAGAGGGGGTCAAAGTTCCACAGCACGTTGGGGTCAGGTCCAGCGGCGTTGGGCAGGGCCGGGACAGGGCCTCAGCAGGTCCAGCTGGCAGGCCCAGTGGACCACAGCTGAGACGGCCTTTGTGACCAGGAGATTAGTGTCATATGGGGGAACTGAGTGAACAAGTTAATATGTTGAGAATAATAAGGTCCAGGTTTTTCATTATTGGAAAAGGGAAACGCAAATATGGAAAAGTGGAGGGCAAGAATAAACTCTGGGTTGTTGGATTCGAAAGGCAGGAATTGGTGTGTATTCCCAGTTTGAGATACAGAGATATGGGTGTAGATGTGTGTGTGTGCGTGCACGTGTGCGATTATAGACACATATATTTCCTTGCTCCGTCCGTTGAGAGGGCCTAGACACCAGGACATCCCAGTAACAACGAGCACACCTAGCCCCTAGATCTTGGCTTCTAAATAATTTTAAATGAACCAGAGTTAGAGAAATTGTTGACTCCCTGGTGGCAGGAAAGTTGCCAGATGAGCCCAGAACATCTTGTATTGCCAAGAGTGTAAGGATGGACTCAAAGAATGATGGGGACAGGTTAAAAGGATGCAGAGGCCAGTTTGAAGGGGCTCCCATGGACCAAGTGTGGGACAATATGAGTGTCAAAATGATAGTAATGAATGATATTATCTGTTGAATAAAATAGGATTTCCTGAGCCCATACTGATATAAAGAGACAAGAAAACAAGTGGGAGAGGAGGGAAAGCCTTTTCTATAGTAGAATGCCAATTAATAAATGTAGAAAGAGTGATGGAATTGGGAAAACCTCACTTGACAACCATGATAATAATAATTGATTCTTCAGGCAAGAATTATGAATGGAGGCTAAAACCAGTGGGTGAAAGTTTAATGAGGAACAGATATCTAATAATCTCAAAGTATTTCCCCCAATACTTATTAATGACTTATAAATTAATAAATATAAAATCCTTGCTAATTCAGCTTACAGTGGAAAAACCTGGCAAACAACACGTTAATCAAGCGATCAAAGTTAATTTTTTCAGTAATGGGACAAACCAAGATCCTACACCTCCTGATATGATGTCCTGAGGACACATCATTCCTCAGATGTTCCTGAGGAGACATCAACCAAACCCACATGGAGAGACAATGTACAAAATAACTGGCCTGTGCTCTCCAAAAGTGGTCAAGGTCATAAAAAACAAGGAAAGACGGAGAAAGTATTCCAGATTGAAGGAGACTGAAGAGAATGTCAACTAACTACAACATACGGTTGAGGATTGGATCTTAGACCAGAAAGGAAAGGGGAAAGGAAAGGGTTTTTTGTCGGAGGTTGTTATTATTGGTGGCCAAGGTGGGTTATTTTTGTTGTTGTTGTTGGAGACCCATTTAATGTGGACACTCAAGGCCTGGGCAGCGTGGGGAGTGTCCAGGAGTTGGGCGGGCAGGCAAGGTGGGTGGGTCGCTGGCCTACACCTGGCCCCAGGAGAGGATGCCCGGAGGAGGGGTGGGCCCAGGCATGCCAAGGGAAGTAGCAGAAGGGTGGCCTAGGCAGCAGACCACCCCCCAGGAGATCTGTAGGCCAGCCCCTGAGAAGGTATCTAAGCCAGGTGGTGAGCACTCAGGCCAGAGCCTGGCCCAGTGAGGCAGGGTTGGGGCCTGGCTGGGGGCTCCCAGAGCCGAGGGGCTTGCATCGCGGGGGCCTCCCCAAACTCTTGCTGGAACTCAAGGTGCGTCTGCCAGTTGGATTCAAGCAGCTCCTGGAGGCGGGCGTGGAGGTGCTCGTCCTTCTCCTCTAGGTCATCCAGACAAGAGTTGACCTGGTCCAACATGGAGTTGATGGCAGCGTATCCTGCTTCCCCGAAGCCGTCGTCCTCGCCTTCTGTGCCCGCCTCGCCTCCACCGGCATGCCCAGGTCCCCGGTGGGGCCCGTGCGGGCTCGGGCGCCGCCGCAAGGGCCGCGCGACGATGGAAGGTGGCGACAGTCGTGCTGACAACCGGCGCGGGGCAGAAGGTGGAGGCGGTGGATGGAACTCGGGGCTCGAAGGGCGGACCGCCGCGGCGGAACGCACCCGGGAGGCCGGGACCCAAGTAGGTTTTTATTTGTTCGTTTGTTCTTTGCTACAAAAAACATTGAGGACTGGACAATCAGAGAAATTTCAATGGGGTCTATGGATCAGGTAGTAGTGTTAAATGTTAATTACCGCTTCGGATGTGTATACTGTGATTATATAGGAGAGTGTCCTGGGTTTTAGAAAATACACATTGAAGTGTTTAGGGGTAATGGAACATCACATCATAAACTTACTTTCCAATGGTTTGGGAAAAAATGACAACGAGCGTGTGTGTGTGTGTGTGTGTGTGTGTGTGCGCGTGTGCGTGTGCGTGTGCGTGTGTGTGTGTGTGTGTGTGTGTGTGAGAACATGTGCCGTAAGGCTGGGTCTCCCTGTCTGGAGTGTTCTCACCTGGCCTACTTGGGTGGCACCCAAAGGGGCTGCTCAATTGAAGCCTTGTAGGGTGGACAGAATAATGACTCTCAAAGATGTCTACATACTAATTCTGGGAACGTTTGGATATCATACCTTACCTGGCAAAAGAAACTTAGCAGAGATGATAAGGATCTCGCGATAGGACAACTATCCTGAATTATTTGCGTGAGAGCCCAATGTCCTTATAAGAGGGAGGCAGGAGGGTCAGAGTCAGAGAAGGAGATGTGACGACAGAAGCGGAGGTCGAGCAATGCGGTCCCAAGACAAAATATGGGGGCAGCCTCTAGAAGCCGGGAGAGGCAAGGAATGTGACTCTCCCCTAGAGAGAAGGACTCTCTCTTCTGGAGAGAAGGAACATAGCCCTGCCAACGCCTTGCCTTTACTCCAGCGAGACCCATTTCGGATTTCTGCCCTCCAGAGCTGTAAGGTTGTAAATATGTGTTGTCTTAAGCCACTAAATTGTGACAGTTGGTTACAGCAGCAATAGGAAACTTACATACCCCGCTTCTTTTGCTGTGCAGAACGTGGGGCTCTCCAAGGCCTGAAATGTCTTGCTCTCGTCCACATCCCTTGAGGGGCCTCCCCACCTGAGCCCTGGCCCTTAGCAGACGTTCAGGAAACATTTATTTGAATTCACTCAGCCAGGAGAGGCAGTGAGGGCCACAGGGGCAGGGCGAATGTGTGAGGCCACCCAGGGGCCCCTCTGAAGGAATCAGGGTCCTAAAGATGCTTACATTCTGCTCTGCTTGCCCAAGATGGGCCACACCTCCAGCTGCAGGGACGGTAAGTGTGCCTGCGGTTGGGGGGATCATTTTACTGCCTGGGGAAGGAGTCCCACACCCAAGCACTGTGCCCAGGAAGCCTCTGGAGCCTTCCATGCCCCCGCTCTGACCTGTGCAGGTGCCAGCTGGGCCCAGGTGATAGGCTCTAGACCTGCAGCTCTCTCATGCCAGGGCAGAGATCCTCACATGGTGCCGAGGAACAGCCACGTCCCCTCCCCAGTGCCATCTTCGCCACTTTCCAGGAGGGAAAACTGGCCGGAGAGGGGAACGGCTTCTCCATGGTCACACAACCACTCAGTAGCAGAGCTGTGGGGAGGACCCGGGGGGCTGGCCCCCAGGTCACTGAGCATTCACTTGCAAGAGCTGAGAAGGGGAAGAAAGGGGACATTTTGCACCTCTGGGTTTATCAGAATACGGGGGCAACGTGGACTTTAAAAGCCATATTCAGTGATGGGAATGTTCTAAAAAGTGATTGTAGTGATGGTTGCACAACTATACAAACTTCCTAAAAATCACTGAGTTGTACACCTCAGTTTACATTATCTATATTAAACCTCAATGAATCTGGGGAAAAAAACCCAAAGACATTATAACACCTTTTTGGAAAACTCATAAAGAAACCTATTATTTTCCCAGCACAGACGACTGGAAGTAAAGGCTTGCATTAGTACTTTTGTCTAGTGGGGGGTGGGCTTAAAAAAATGGGGCCCCTCGGCAGCCCTCCAGGGCCTCTCTGGGGCAGACACAAGCGATCACCTGTCTGCAGCTGCCCCTCTCCGCCCTCCAGGAGCTCACGGTGGGCATATGGTGCAAATAGCAGCATCGGGAACGCCAGGGAGAGCCGAGGCGACAGGGATCAGTGTGGCCTGGGGGAAGGGACCAGGTGCCAGGGCCTGCAGAGTGGGCGTGCGGGGAGCCAGAGGTCTGGGACTTAGGCCCCAGTCCCCAGTCCCCAGTCTAGCATGGAGCGTGCCAGTCACCATATCAGCGCCCCACTCCCCAGCCCCCAGCTAGCTGCCCTGGGGGCCGTGTGGCCGGGCCTCCCGCGCTGCCTTCCCGCTAGCCCTCCTTCAACTCAATCCATTACCTTCTGTTTATAGCCTCTTCAGACAGTTTTTCTTGGCCCAATGCCAAGCCAATTTGAATTCATTTTCCAAGCATGACCCTGTGAGTAACTGTATTAAATGCCTTCCAGAGAGTTCTCACCGCTGCCTGCACGCAGTGCGCTTGGCCAGCCATCTGCAATCAGAGTGCAGCCCCCGGCCCCGTGGTGCAGTCCCTAGCGCCAGCGATAACAGGCCCGAGAATGATGCCCATGCAGGCCAGGCACAGACAGACAGACCCACGGCATGCATTCCTCTGACAGTTCTTGGAAATTTCAAGAGAGGTAAGTCAGCTAACAAAGGACTGCCTTTAAAAAAGGCTTTCTTGAAAAAAAAAACCCGACTTTACTGACATATGCCACATACCATACAATTCACCCATTCGAGGTGGACAATTCAATGATTTTTAGTAAATTCACAGATATGTGTAACCATCACCAGAGTCAATTTTGGAGCATTCCTCTCACCGCCTAAAGACACCTCATACTCTCTGCATCCTGCCAGCCCCCCCAGCCACTCATCTACTTTCTGTCTCTATAGACTCCCCTAGTCTGGACTTCCATATGAATCTAATATGTGAACTTTATTTTTTTAAATATCTTTATTGGAGTAAAACTGCTTTACAATGGTGTGTTAGTTGCTGCTGTATAACAAAGTGAATCAGCTATACGTATACATATATCCCCATATCCCCTCCCTCTTGCATCTCCCTCCCACCCTCCCTATCCCATCCCTCTAGGTGGTCACAAAGCACCGAGCTGATCTCCCTGTGCTATGCGGCTGCTTCCCACTAGCTATCTATTTTACGTTTGGTAGTGTATATATGTCCATGCCACTCTCTCACTTTGTCCCAGCTTACCCTTCCCCCTCCCCGTGTCCTCAAGTCTGTTCTGTACATCTGCGTCTTTATTCCTGTCTTGCCCCTGTCTTGCCCCTAGGTTCATCAGGACCATTTTATTTTCTTTTAGATTCCATATATGTGTGTTAGCATACGGTATTTGTTTTTCTCTTTCTGACTTACTTCACTCTGTATGACAGACTCTAGGCCCATCCACATCTCTACAGATGACCCAATTTCGTTCCTTTTTATGGCTGAGTAATATTCCATTGTATATATGTGCCACATCTTCTTTATCCATTCATCTGTCGATGGACACTTAGGTTGCTTCCATGTCCTGGCTATTGTAAAGAGAGCTGCAATGAACATTGTGGTACATGACTCTTTTTGAATTATGGTTTTCTCAGGGTATATGCCCAGTAGTGGGATTGCTGGGTCATATGGTAGTTCTATTCCTTAGTTTTTTAAGGAACCTCCATACTGTTCTCCATAGTAGCTGTATCAATTTACATTCCCACCAACAGTGCAAGAGGGTTCTCTTTTCTCCACACCTTCTCCAGCATTTATTGTTTCTAGATTTTTTGATGATGGCCATTCTGACCATGTGAGCTGATACCTCATTGTAGGTTTTTTTTTTTGGTTTTTTTTTTTTGCGGTACGTGGACCTCTCACTGTTGTGGCTTCTCCCGTTGCGGAGCGCACAGGCTCCGGACGTGCAGGCTCAGCGGCCATGGCTCACGGGCCCAGCCACTCCACGGCATGTGGGACCTTCCTGGACCAGGGCACAAACCTGTGTCCCCTGCATCGGCAGGCGGACTCTCAACCACTGCGCCATCAGGGAAGCCCTCATTGTAGTTTTGATTTCATTTCTCTAATGATTAGTGTTGAGCATCTTTTCATGTGCTTGTTGGCAGTCTGTATATCTTCTTTGGAGAAATGTCTATTTACGTCTTCTGCCCGTTATTGGATTGGGTTGTTGTTTTTGTTTTTCTGCATCTTGGTGGTCACAGTTATTGAAAGGGTTGGAGAAAAATTGTTTTTTTGATATTGAGCTGCATGAGCTGCTTGTATAGGTAGAACACTCTATGACACAAATCACAGCAAGATCTTTTTTGACCCACCTCCTAGAGTAATGGAAATAAAATCAAAAATAAACAAACGGGACCTAATGAAACTTAAAAACTTTTGCACAGCAAAAGAAACCATAAACAAGACAAAAAGACAACCCTCAGAATGGGAGAAAATATTTGCAAATGAAGCAACTAAGGTGTGAACTTTAATAGTCAACTTTTCGAAAGGAAAATTGCCCAAGGATTGAGGTGCAGGATTTGGGGAATGGGGCTGGGTTCCTTGGTACTGGCGTGGACCAGCCCCACTCCGCCCCAGCCTCTCCCCCGGGGAAGGGGCCTGTCCCCGCAGAGACCTACCCTTCCCTGCGTCTTCACCCGGCACCCCCCAGGCTGGCCTTCCCTGGAGCTGTGTCCCAAGAGTAGAGGAGAAGGAGGGCTACCTGTTTAATTCTCAGGAGGAGGCTGGAGCAAGCAGGGTTTTCTTTGTACCCCAGGAGGAGGGCCACACACGCACATGCATGCAGGTAGCCACCTCCTTACAGAGTCTGTTTCCTGATCGGGGCCTGTCACCGCGTTATTTACTGTCGTTCTCCTCCAGTTCACTAGAAAGTGCCGCCCCCTGACTCACTGCGGAATCCCTAACATTGAGCTGCCCAAGGTTGTCTGGCTCAGATCGGTCCAGGACTCGTCCAGGCTCTGCTTGCACACCTCCAGCGACCCGCTCCTCACTACCTCTCAAGGCAGCCCATTGCCTCCTGGGTAAAGCCCTGTAGAGAATTCTCCCCAACATCTTTCAATGAATAGTTCCTCGTTTTACTGGTCAGGTCTCAGGGAGCAGAGACTGAAAGCAGACCTTTCAGCAAGCAGCTCAAGGGCACTGGCTAGGAAGGGAGGGAGTTGAGATTTGAACCCGTGTCCCCCCGACTCTGAAGCCCATGCTCTTGACCCATGTATCCACTACACGCCCTCAGTGCGGCCCGTGTAGCTTACTTTTATTGAGCTAGAATTCACATACCATGACATTCACCCTTTTAAAGTGGTTTTTAGTAGATTTACAGGGTTGCGCAACCATTACTGCTATGTAATTCCAGAACATTTTCATCACCCCCAAATGAACCCTCATACCTGTTAAGCGGTCACTCCCCATTCTTCCCTCCCCCAGGTGCTGGCAACCACGAATCTATTGCTGTCTCGTGGATTTGCCTAGTTTGGACATTGTGTATGTGTGGAATCACACAATCTGTGGCCTTTGGGGTCTGGCTTCTTTCACTTAGCATGATGTTCTCAAGGTTCATTCATGGTGTAGCATGTATTATACTTCATTCCTTTTCGTGGCCAGATAATATTCCACTGAATGGACACACCACAATTTGTTTATCCATTCATCTATAGGTGGATACTTATGTTGTTTCCACCTTTTGACTCTTGTGAATAGCGCTGTAATGAACATTTGTTTACAAAGTACTTGTCTGAACACAGGTTTGCAATTCTCTTAGATATATACTTAGAAGTAGAATTGCTGGGTCATACGTTCTATTTTTTTGAGGAACTGCCAACCTGTTTTCCAGCATGGCTGCACCATTTTACAATTCCACCAGCAACAGAGGAGGGTTCCAATCTTTCAATTTCTAGATAGTGTCCTTTGAAGCACAAAAGCTTTAAATTTTGATGAAGTCCAATTCAACTACTTTTTCTCTGGTCACTTGTGCTTTGGGTGTCATATCTAAGGAACCACTGCCTGCCTAATCCAAGGTCATACAGATTGGGACCTATGTTTTCTTCTAAGAGTTTTATTGTTTTAGCTCTTATATTTGGGTCTTTGATCCCTTTTGAGTTAATTTTCATATATGGTGACAAGTAGGGGATCCAAATTCACTCTTTTGCATGTGAATATCCAGTTTTCCCTGCACCATTTGTTGAAAAGACTATTCCTTCCCCCCATTGAATTGTTGCGGCACAACTGTAGAAAATCAACTGGCCATAAATGTGAGAGTTTATTTTTGGACTCTCAATTCTATTCCATTGATCTCTATGTCCATTCTTATGCCAGTATCATACCTATGCAATTTTAAATTCAGGGCTATCGAAACAATATAATGGCAAAGAAGTACCCTCGCCAGGATATATCGTTGCCAGGATGTATCCCTGAAACAGAAAAGATTTTAATTTTCAAGAAGTCCAATCTATCTATTTTTTTTTTTTTTGGTAGCTTGTGCTTTTTTTTTGGTAGCTTGTGCTTTTTGGTAGCTTGTGTTGTATCTAGGAAACCATTGCCAAGGTCATGATAATTTGCCTCTGTGTTTTCTTTTAAGAATTTTATACTTTTATAGCTGTAGCTCTCATATTTAAGCCTCAATCCATTTTGAGTTGATGGCAAGGATGGCTGGCTTCATTTACATTCCGTCTGGCTCAAAGTTTTACTCGCTAAGGCTGTCGTTTCACTTTGAGTTTCTAAAGGTGATGTTCAACCAGTGCTAAGTTCTGCTAGAAGTTGATCAGGAGGCTTGGGGAACAAAGCAAGACTCATCAGCAGGGCCGGAGGAGCCTCTCACCCCTTTGGAGGGAGGGGCTGAGCCCTGCAATTTTCATCCACCTCCAACTCCCAGCCCCAGCCCCCTTTCAGATGAAGAGATAAAGGCTCTGGAGGAGAGGTGGCTGGCTGAAGGTCACAGCCAACACGTTCACAGCTAAACTCCAATTCATGTTTTCTGACTCCAAATCCCACTTCTATTCTGCTGTGATGCCTGCCTCCAGTGAAACAAATAGGAACCAGCAGGGGACAGAAACCCAGTAAGCAAGAGATGGAAGGAAGGGGAGTTCACAGCAGACCACGCAGTGGGTATCTGTTAGCAGTGAGAGATTGGACATAGGAGAACTTCTGGGTCTTTTAGGAAAACTGGAGTAAAGTTTTTTGCAGTGTGAGTAATTCCTAAGAAAGAAGGTCCTGCACAGAAAGCAGAAAGGAGCTGAAATGATTTCACCTGCTCAAATGGCCTAAGTAAATTAGTGGTGCTTTGCCAGTCTGTGCATGCTCTGTTCGGAAGCGATCGTACACTTGCCCTAAGAACTACACAAGAGCAAAGTAAACTGGCTTCCATCATGGTAGGAGAGATTTAAAATAGCTCCAGCGAAGAGCTTCTATGAGGGGAGTTGTTAACTGAGAAGATTCCTTAGTGATGACCTTGAAACAGCCCATCAACCGAGACCCAGTCAGCCTTGAGCCAGTGGTTACCAAGCACCTAGTGTGTGCAAAGCGGTGTGGCCAGGACTGAAGGCAGCAGTCCTTCAGTTGATGGCGAACCTGCACACAGGAAAGTAGGTTTAGCTCATGGCATTTCCAAATGGGAGAGGCATCTACAGAAGACGCAGAAGGACTTCACTGTGGTCAGCTGAATAGCGGCCTCACAAGATGCCCGTTCCTAAGCCCCGGAATCTGTGACTATCTTATTATACGGCAAAAGGGACTTTGCAGATGTGATTAAGTCATGGCTCTTGGGATGTGGAGATTGTTTTGGATTATTCAGATGGGCCCAATGTTATCACAAGAGTTCTTGTAAAAAGGAGGCAGGAGGGTCAGAGTTAGAGAGAGAGAGACAGATTGGAAGATGCTATGTTTCTAGCTTTGAAGGTAGAGGAAGGGGCCACGAGCTAAGGAATGCAGGTGGTCTCTAAATGCTGGAAAAGGCCAGGGAACGGATTCTCCCCGAGAGCTTTCAGGAGGAATGCAGCCTTGTTGGCACCTTGATTTTAAGACTTCTGATATCCGGAACTCTAAGATAATAAATTTGTGTCCTTTGAAGTCACTATGTTTGTGGGAATTTGCTACAGCAGCAATAAGAAACTAAACAGAACATAGGGCAGGTAAATACCAATTATCTTAAAGAACTAAGTGTAGGCGATTTAGTAAAATTAGATTTCTTTGTTGCATGTCGGCTGAATCCAAGTGATAGTTTTAAAATAAATCCAAATTAATTAAAGAAAACAACCATGTAATGACAAGAAAGTTGAGTCTGAGACCTTCATGTAAGCATAACTGAATGGGAACAATGTAATATATATATATATATAGTACATACTCTGTACAGATAGCAAGACTTTGTACTGTATGTTTTTAAGGAGCTTTATTGAGATATAATTCACATATCATACAATCCACCTACTTAAAGTGTTCAATTCAATGGTTTTTAGTATATTCACAGAGTTATGCAACAAACACCACAGTCAATTTTCGAGCTTTTTCTTTTTCTTTTTCTTTTTTTTGGCCACGCCCAGTGGCTTGCGGGATCGTAGCTCCCTGACCAGGGGTTGAACCCTGGACCTCGGCAGTAAAAGTGCCCGAGTCCTAACCACTGGACAGCCAAGGAATCCCTTGATTTAACAGCATTTTCATCACCTTAAAAAAGAAACCCTGTACCCTTCCGCTATCACTGGCTTTTACCTCCAGCCCATCCCCCCACCCAACCCTAAGCACCTCCTACTCTACTTTCTGTCCCTATAGATTTCCGGTTCTGGACTTTCCTATGAATGGAATCATACAATATGTATGTGGTCTCCTGTGTCTGGCTTCTTTCCCTTAGCATGAAAATTTCAACGTTCATTCCTTTTGATGGCAGGCGGACTCTCAACCACTGAGCCACCAGGGAAGACCTCTAGATTTTTTGATGATGGCCATTAGTACATTCCATTGTATGGAGAGACCATAGTTTCTTTATCCAGTCATCTGTTCATGGGTATTTGGGTTGTTTCTACCCTTTGGCTATTATGAATTGTGCTGCTGTGAATATCAGTATACAGGTTTCACTTGATCTAAATTTGGGGCAGGGGAATACGCACCATTGCTGACAGCCCCTCCTAGCTAGGCCTGCTTGATTGAAGCCGGCCGAGATTGATTATTCCATGGTGTCTGGAGCTGTACACATTTCTTCATGTGTTGTCAGTCAGTCTTGAAGGTCCATTGAGCCCACTGGCCAGTCTTGAATATCTAGGCCCTAGAGAGGGCTGCTTCCTATCCCAGTATTGTAGCTAGCAGGAAGAAGAGAAACACAGCAGATACTGAATGGGAGAAACAGTCAGCTCTGCCTCAAAGCAGCAAGACATTGCCAAGACTGTTTAGAAGGTATCGTGGGTTGAATCATATCCCCCCAAAAGATAGGTTGGTGTCCTAATCCCTGGTGCCTGTCAATGTGACCTTATTTGGAAATAGGATCTTTGCAGATGTAATCAAATTAAGATGAGTTCATACTGGATTAGGGTGGGCCCTAAAGCCAGTGACTTGTGTCCTTGTAAGAAGGGCATATGAAGGGACTTCCTTGATGGTCCAGTGGTTAAGACTCAGCCCTTCTAAGGCAGGGGGCCTGGGTTCGATCCCTGGTTGGGGAACTAAGATTGCACATGTGGCGTGGTGTGGCATGGCCAAAAGTTAAAAAATAAAGAAGGCCATGTGAAGACAGAAACAGAGATTGGAGTGACGCAACTATAAGCCAAGGAGCACCAGGGATTGATGGCGGGCACCAGAACCTAAGAGAGAGGCCTGCAGCAGACCCTTACCTACAGCCTTGAGAGGGAGCGTGGCCCTTGGTGAGTGAATAAGCAAAGTTCAGACTGTAACCCAAGCATAGCTGAGGGCACGGAGTAGAAACTCATAAAAGCCAGATGGCTCCTAGACAAGCCAAGAGATACTTAGGAAAAAGCCACTGGATCAGGAGTTCATTTCTCATTGTTAAGACAATGAAAGGATAATACTCTTTTTGACCATATTCTGCCCTGACAGGCAGGGCAGATGGCAGAGCTGGGCAGGACGGGCTCTACCCACAACCCCAGGCTAAGGGAGCAGGATTCTGGCCACTGGGAAGCTGGTCTGCTAGGACTGAAGAGTATGGTCCTTTACTATGCCTCCCATTATTCCATGGAATATTCCAGCAAGTTCCAGAGCAGCCAGGGCATTGTACATAAAGGAACACAGGTAGGCCAGTGTAGACTGTCTTTGGCAAGGGGCAAATGGACACTGAATGCCCTACTCCTGAGCCCACATTTCTGTGACCACAGCACCTTCTCGAAGCATATCACGTCATGGGAGCTGTATTCATTTCCTTCAGCTGCTGTAACAAATTCCCACCACCTCAGTGGATTCAAACAACATACATTTATTCGCGTACATTTCCATAAGTCAGAAGTCCAGAATCGGTTTCACTGGGCCAAAACCAGTGTGTCGGCTGGGCCACCCTCCCTCAGGAGGTTTTCGGGGAGAATCTGTTTGCTGCTTGCCCCTCCCGGCATCTAGAGCTGCACCTTCAAAGCCAGGAGCAGAGCATCTTGCTTCAGTGGTGATACTGCCTCCGTGGGCAATGTCCCCCTGCCTCTCTTACGAGGATGCTTGTGATTGTGTTTAGAGCCCAGCTGGATAATCCAGGATAATCTCCCCATCCCAGGGCCCTCAGTTAAATCACAGTCTGCAAAGTTTCTTTTGCCATATAAGGTAATGGTCACAGGTTCTCAGAATTAGTATTCAGATATTTTTGTGGGCCATTATTCAGCCTCCCACAGAAATGGAGGTGAAAACGTCTGCCTGTGGGTTTAGAATCTACATTGACCAGCCCAAACCTTCTCCCCTAAGTAGCAATGATAGAGACTCCAGGATCCCTCAGGGGGCTCCCGTTCTGCTGGTCTGAGTTACAGTGACACCAGTTGTAACTCCCGTGTGGAGAGGGGGCAGCCACCTGGTGGGCCTCGAGTTGACTGTAGTTCTGTTCCACTCCTGGGGCCAACAGTGAACACCAGTCCCAGGCCCTGTGGGTCCCTGAACAGTGAGTCAGCCCCACATCCCCTGATTATTGTTTGTAAGCTGGCGCTTTTCGTCAGAAGGCCACCTGCTTTTCTTGTCGATGTATCATTGCGCTTTCCAGCCTTCATATATGTAACTGAGCCGTTACAGACACAGCAGAGCTGGACACATCTATTCCCCCGAGGAAAGTCCTACTCTCAACACCTAAACTTCCTGCAAGGGCATAATGGCATGCCAACCTGCCAACCGGTCTCTCTGATGAACACCCTGTCCCCTCACCGCCCCAGCGTGAACTTGCTCATGCCCATGTCTCCCCACATCACGCCTGATAAGTCCTTCAGCGGCTCCCCATTGCTGACTGTGAGACCGAAATCGACGTCCCCACTTGGCTCCAAGGCATTCCATGATCAAGCCCTGAAAATGGGCCAGTCCCGTGTCTACTAACACCTCCCTTTACCACCTGCAGCCTTTACACCTGCCTCCCTGGACTACTTTTGTCTCCCATCAGGACTGAATGTTTTTTACTGAGATAAAATTCACACAAGATAAAATTTACCAGTTTAGAACTTTTGACACACGCTACAACATGGATGTACTCATCCGTGACATGGATGAACCTTGAAAACATTATGCTCATGAAAGAAGCCAGACACAAAAGGAAAGATAGTCTGTGATTTCATTTCTATGAGGGACCTAAAACAGTGAAACCCATAGAGACAGAAAGTAGAATGGAGATGACCGAGGGCTGGAGGGAGGAGCTCATAGGGAGTTATTATTTGATGGGTGTGGAGTTTCAATTTGGGATGACAAAGAAGTTCTGGAGGTGACTAGTGGTGAAGGTTGAATACCAGTGGAAATGTAATTAACACCATTGAACAGTACACTTAAAATGGCTACATTTTATGTTATGTGTCTTTTGCCACAATAAAACAAAAGTTTAAAGACAAAATTACCACTTTAGCCATTTTAGAGTGTACTATATCATTGGTTTTCAGTACATTTGCAGAGTTGTGAAATCACCATCATAATCAATTTTAGAACATTTTCATCGCTCCAAAAAGAAATCCCACCCTTATTATGCAGTCCTTGTTCATCCCTCCCCTTCCCTCTACTTTTTGTCTCTATGGGTTTGCCCATTTGGACACTTCATAGAAACAGTTTCACGCAATATGTGACCCTCTGTGATTGGCTTATATCTCTTGGCATAATGTTTTCAAGGTTCGTCCATGTTGCAGCAGGTATCAGTACTTCATTCTTTTTTATGGCTGAATAATATTCCATTCTCTGGATAGACCACATTTTGTTTATCTATTCATCAATCGATAGACATTTGATTTGTTTCCACTTTGGCTACTATGAATAATGCTGCTGTGAACACCCGTGTACAAGTCTTTGTATGGACAGATGTTTTCATTCCTCTTGCGTAGGTACCTAGGGATGGAATTTCTGGGTCAGATGGTAACTCTAGGTCTATCAAGGTGCACCTTGCAGTAGAATCCAGTGCCTCAACTCTGGATCTCTACGATGATGGAGGATACAGACAGCCTAGAAAACAGAAAAACAAAGGTAATTGCAAGGATTTCCTTTTTTAGCTCCTACTTCCTTTTCTCTCCCCTTGGCCACCCGCTACTGGGGCTGTTATTGTGTTACAAAATTGACTAGGTTGCATTTGAGCTCCCCTCCCGAGCCATGAAATGACCCCCAAATCAGATTTCAGGTGGGGGGGAGGACAGGGGAGGGGCATCCACTGGTAAATCTGGAGTTGACTTTGACTATTATCTTTTTAAATCATTGCTTTAGACTAGAAAACCTTTACCTGCAGACCTCCTAGACCATAATCTAAGATCAACCTGTGACGGGGCTGCCCCACAGACTCCCTATGCGGTGAGAATGTGTCCACATTGAATGCAGGAATAACTCTTTTGTTATTGACTGTTCCTCAACCTAAATCCATTCAAGTGAATCTCCTTGACAATTTCGTCGTGTTTACAAAATTTACCCTTTGAAACAGGCCTCCGGCTTGTGCGTTGAAAGCGGGGAGTGGGGTTTACCGACTGGCTAGCAAGCTGAATGGTTCGGCTTGGTTCATTCTGTGCAGTGCCCATGAATAGCACTTGATTCACGGAGCGCAAGTGGAACGCTGCACATGGGCTCATCGTGGGGCGCAGCAGAATTAGACTCCGCACACTCTCCACACTTCTCTCTCTCTCTCTGAGCAGATGGGCAAGCCAAACCCAAAATAGGCACAAATCCTCTGATAAAGGGTAGTATCGTTTGCACTTCCAAACCGTCCACAAGAAACGGCACCGAGAGAAACAGCATCACTTGTAAATTACAAGTGTTAACTTACTAACATTTAAATCAACGATGATCACCCCTTCAAACGCTGGGCCCCACTCGAGAGAGTCGAGTTGTTCCTCTGTCGGGTCAGTAGCTGGTCTCTTCTGTGGTTTATCTACAAGTGAAAACCCTGCTGCTGGTTAGAAACGATTCCGCTTGAGCTAAACTTGGCAGAAGAAGCTGGTACAAATGAAAGGCCTTAGAGCTGGGAGATCGGCGAGGCAGGTGTGGCCCCCAGGGAGCTGCTGAGCCGCCACAAGCCACAGTGCAGGAAGCCATGCCACCCACAACTCCACGTGAAGGCAGGAGGCCTGGTTTACATTGCCGATGCCTCACCGTGTGACCGTGGACAAGTCGCTTCCCCTCTCTAGGCCTCTGTCTCTTCATCTGTAAATGAGGAGCTGCTGAACTAGATGACACTGAAGGAAGGCACTTTCTGCACCATTGGGCTGCGTTTGGAAAGCATCGCGTGTACCTTTCAACACCAGTCTGAACGAAGAACTTTGTGAAAGACATGGATCACATTTAAACGCCAGGATTTCATTTTCAAGAGATGAAGGGGCACATTGAGAAATGCACTTTAGAGAGGAGTTCTCTGGAAAGGATGAACTGGGCTAGCGGCTAGACACTGGCCTTGATCTAGATAGGATCCCAGGAATTATTTCCGTACATATGCTCTCCCCTTCACCCACTCATCCTGTATCTAAAGACAAGATGACAAGTGAAAGCTCCTGGCAGAAGCTCCCTCCCAGCCTCGCTCCCTCAGCTTGGGCTCACAGGGCAAGAGCAGAAAGGCGGCGGGGGGATGGGGGGACAGGAAAAACAGCGTATGTCCAGCTTGGCCACAGGCGGCACGTGGCAGAGTCTCAAAGGTGTGTCTCAAATTCGGGCTTAGACTAAACAAAGGACCTGCCAAACCCTCTCTTTGCTTTGCTCTAGCGGTTCTGGAAACCACCCCTTCACTTTTGTCCTGGCCCAGACCTGGTGGGGGAGGGGAGTGATTCACAGGGTCTCCAGGTTAGAAGAGGCATCCAAGGGGGACCAGAGAGCCAGACCTAAGCATCCCCAAGAGGCCAGCCGGCTCTTCCATCTTGAGGTTGATCTGCCTCTTAGAAGGTTCCAGAATCCATCGTCCCATAGCTTGTCCCCTTTATCCTTGTTTCCAAAAGTAGAGGCCACACAGAACAGATCAAATCCCTCGTGACTCCCCCAGGATTCTCCCTCATCACTCTTCTCCCTTTCATCCCTTAAAGTCATCTTCTTCTCTTGCTTAAACACTCCCCAAGATGATTCCTTGGAGTTCCCTTTGACGTCCTGATCACTGTTCCTGAGGTAAAGCCAGCTTGTTAATATCTCGCAGCGAGGTTACTGGGAGCCATAGCAGGGCAGGCGGCCAGGCACTGTGAGCTGACCCAGGAGACCATCAGACTGTCACCTGCCTCCCTCTAGACTAGGATGAGGCCCGTCAAGAGGATATATGGAAAAAAAGATGTCAAACTATTTCTGTTGTGATTCAGGAAGCATCTATAACCCAGATGTTTCTCTTACTGTGTCTCCTTCCCTTCCCATCTGATTAGCCAAAATAATAATAGTTAAAACAAGACGAAACAAAAAACTGCTACTGTTAGGAGCACACGATGTACCAGGCACTGTTCTGTGCACTTTCCACACGTGTGAATGTGTTTCCTTTCTATTTCATATATCCTGACACTGAGGTCTAAAAAGGTAAGGCGACTTGCCCCCAGGTCACACAGTAAGTGCTAGTAAGTGGCGGAACCACAGTTGGAAGCCAGAGTTGGCTGGCTGCAGAGTCCACACTTTCTACCTTTACCTCTCCGGCTGAATGCCATCCTCTATACACTGAGTGACCCCGTGCCTTTCATCTCCCTCTAGCAACAAGCTGTGCCGGGTCCCAATATCGCCTTCAGGACCCCCTTTCCTTATGCCTCTGGTCCATGATGCAAGGTCCAGCTCATACAGAGGCCGAGGCCCAGCCCTTGACATCAGGAAAGCCGAAGGCCAGTGATGATCACCCTGGCTCTCTCCTGGCCCTCCAGAACATGTCCCCTGGGATGACAAGCACCCCTGCTGGCTCGGCTGGGTCTACTGGCTCAAATTCCAAGGCTGAGGACGGATGGGCGGCAGCAGAAGCATATGTCTTTGTAAACAGGATCTGGGGGCTTATTCTGCCAGAACCCCCTGGGACAAGCAACTTTTAAGGGTTGGGAACCCCTTGAATCCCTCTTCTGGAGTGCAAAGGAGGAACCAATTCTTCCTTTTCTGACCATGAACCCCTGTAGCACATATTTGTCTCCCTGAGAGGCAGTCAAGTGCAGGAGTCTGAAAGCCAGGCTGCCTGGGTTCACATCCTGCTGCTGCCCCGTATGGGCTGAGTGACACTGGGCAAGCTACTTTACTGTGCCTCAGTTTCTTCAGCAGTAAAATGGATATAAACATAGTACCTACCTGTCTCAGTCAGCTTGAGCTGCTATAACAAAATACCATCGACTTTGTGGCTTAAACAACACATATTTATTTCTCACAGTTCCGGAGGCAGGAAAGTCCAAGATCAAGGTTCTGGCAATGTTCACTTTCTGGTGAGAGCGCTCTTCCTGGTTTGCAGATGGCTGGCTTATTGCTGTGCCCTCACATGGAAGAGAGAGAGCGAGCTGCAGTGTCTCTTCTCAAAAGGGAACTAATCGCATCATGGGGCTCCACCCTCATACCTCCTTTAAATCTAATTACCCCAAAAAGGTCCCAGGTCCTAATACCATGACATTGGGGATTAGGGCTTCAACATATGAAGTCAGCAGTGATTCATTCACTCTATAACACTATCTCATAGGATTTTCTTTTTTTAAAGAATTTATTTATTTATTTATTTTTTGGCTGCCTGGGGTCTTCATTGCGGTGCGCAGGCCTCTTATTGTGGTAGCTTCTCTTGTTGCAGAGCACGGGCTCTAGGCGTGTGGGCTTCAGTAGTTGTGGCACGGGGGCCTTAGAGCACAGGCTCAGTAGTTGTGGCGCACGGGCTTAGTTGCTCCGTGGCATGTGGGATCTTCCTGGACCAGGGCTCAAATCCCTGTTCCCTGCATTGGGAGGCGGATTCTTAACCACTGCACCACCAGCGAAGCCCCTATCCCATAGGATTTTGATGAGAATTGGGGACTTAATGCCTGGAAAATACTTGCTCAGTGTTCGGCATGGAGTAACTTTTCAATATACACTCGCCAAGTGGTTTCTTTATTTTTTTTAACGGCTATATTGAGATATAATGCACACACTGTATAATTCCCTCCTTTAAAGTGTACAACCCAGTGGTTTTTAGTATAGGCACAAAGTTGTGCGACCATCAGCACTATCTAATTCCACAACATTTTCATCACACCCGAAGGAAACCCTGCCCCTCGGTGCCGTCACCTCCCACCTCCGCCCCACCCCCAGCCTCTGACAACCGCTCATCTTTTTGTCTCTATCGATTTGCCTATTCTGGACAGTTCTTATATATGGAATCATATAATATGTGGTCTTTTTGTCTGGCTTTTTTCACTTAGCATAACATTTTGAAGGCTCATCTATGTTGTAGCATGTACCCTTACTTCATTCCTTTTTATTGCTTAACGGTATTCTATTGTACGGCTACACTACATTTTGTTTGTTTATTCATCAACTGATGGACATTTGAGCTGTTTCCACTGTGGCTATCATGCATAATGCTGCTATGAACACTCATGTACAAGTTTTGCCTGGACATACGTTTTAATTTTTCTTGGGTATATACCTAGGAGTAGAATTGCTGGGTCATATAGTAAGTCTGCGTTTAACTTGATGGGGAGCTCCCAAATAGTTATCCATAGCGTCAGCAACATTTTACATATGTTGTAGACTGAATGTGTCCCCCACCAAATTCACATGTTGAAATCCTAACCCTCAGTGGGACCGTATTTGGAGGTGGGGCCTTTAGAGGTGATTAAGTCATGAGGGCGGAACCCTCGTGAATGGAATTAGTGTCCTTATAAAAGAGACCCCAGAGAGATCCCTTGTCCCTTCTGCCATGTGAAGGCACAGTGAGACGACAGGCCTTTATAAAACAGGCTCTCACCAGATGTCAAATCTGCTGGTACCTTGATCTTGGGCTTCCCAGCCTTCAGAACCGTGAGAAGTAAATGTCTGTTGTTATAAGCCACCCAGTCTATGACATTCTGTTATAGCAGCCTGAACTAAGACATGTTCCCAGCTGCAACGTAGGATGTTTCCAATTTCTTCATACCCTCAACGACACTTGTCATTATCTGTCTTTTCATTATAGTCTCCCTAGTGGGTATGAAGTGGGATCTCACTGTGGCCTAATTGCTTTCTTCAGAGACTATCTATTGGCTTCGTACTGTAGCAAAGACCCAAGGTGGGAGGAGAGCTGAGGAAATAGAGCTTAGAGAGGAGGTGAACCTTTCAGAATTTGTCTCAGATGGTCAGACATTCCAGGAGGGGAGACTTGCCTGGACTGAGCACCAGAGGCATTGATATGTCCATTTCATTTTAGAAATAAACAAATTGTGACATAAGTGAAGTATCAGAATCATAGGAGTTATGACAGGGGCTGCATCTTGGGGGTCAGATGGTCAGAGTGCCTGGAACCCCAGTCTCAGGATCTTGGTTTTTTCTCGGAGACGAATTGCCATTTGTCAGCTGGGGAGTAAAAGGAAGAGATCTGTTTTAGGACAGCCGCCCTGACTGCCGTGTGCAGCATCGGTTCATGGGGGCCGCACTGGAGTCAGGGGGACCAGGGTGCAGCTGGTCCAACAATTCTGATGCAAGATGGTGACAGCTGGAACCATGGCAGAGACAGCAGTGGCAGTGAGGAGGAAGCAGTCCCAGAAGACACAGTAAGGCGTCTGAGTGGGGTACTTTCACTCAGTTCTTTCACTGTTTTTTGCCACAGAAAGATAGTCTTGGAAAAATTCAAAGGTCAGAGTTTCTAAAGGAAAATTCCCACCGATGACAGAGGGAGGACTACTGACCTCCCTATGTTCTGAGCCCAGGTCCTAACCCCCTGCTGGAGTCTGATGGAAGTGTTGCATGTCAATGAAATGCAGGGCTCCCAGAGAGAAACACGAAATAAGATGTGCCCTTGGGGGCTTCCCTGGTGGCGCAGTGGTTGAGAGTCCGCCTGCCGATGCAGGGGACAAGGGTTTGTGCCCCGGTCTGGGAAGATCCCACATGCCGCGGAGCGGCTGGGCCCGTGAGCCATGGCCGCTGAGCCTGCACGTCCAGAACCTGTGCTCCGCAACGGGAGAGGCCACAACAGTGAGAGGCCCACGTACTGCAAAAAAAAAAAAAAAATGTGCCCTTGGCTTCCGCAAGCTTTCTCGATAGATAAAATCAACATCAGGGTATATTTGAAAATAACAAAAGATGGAAATGCCCACCCAAGGCAGTAACAAATGATTCCTTGTTAAATAGGTAATATTTGACCTCCCAAGCCTTCGAGAAAGAGGTTTATGTTGACCTTGGGCTTAGGGGACATTAGCGTTTGGATATCAAGATAGAGGGGCTAAGGGAAGGCATGATGGGCAACAGAAACCTCATAAGAAAAGGCAAGGAGTCAGGGAGGCTTGAAGCCTGTTCAGGAGACGGTGAGGTCACCTGTTGAGCCAGATGCACTAAGGCGGGGCATTGAATGCCAGGTCAAGGCATGCAGCCTGACCATATAAGCAACGGGGAAGCAGGGGAACGTTACATCCAAAGGAGGAGATGATTGGGGTGGTGGACGCTCTCAAAGACAAGCCACCACTCACCAGCAGCCAGAGCGCGTGGAGCAGCAAGACAAACGTCACTCTCAGAGCTCTGTCAGACCGGGGCAGGGGCCAAAGAGAAGTGACAGGAAGTGGGGATCTGTGATCACAGGTGGGCGGGATGTAGAGGACGATAAAGAGTGATGAGAATAAAAGAAGGAGATAGAGGTACATGAAAACCTCTTTCTCCTAGGACTCTGCCTAAACAGAAAAAAAAAGGGTGAAACCCAAGGGAAAGAACGAGTTTCGGGGAACATTCACGGGAGGCAAGGCGAGGCGGCAGGAACTGTGCCCAGCTGGCTGTCATGCATTCGGGGACCCTTGTGTTTTCTCTTCCAAAATGCTTTCCTTGAAGCTCATATGGTTTGTTTTCTTTTTAAACAGTCTTTTTTTGAAAAAAAATTGTGGTAAAATATAGTACATAATATTTATCATTTTAACCATCTGTAAATGCACAATTCAATGACATTAATTACATTCACAATGTTGTGTAACCATCACCACTATTTATACCCAAAACTTTTCATCATCTCCAACATAAACTCTACCCATTAAATAATAACTTCCCTTTCCCCCAACCCCCAACTCATGGTAACCTCTATTCTATGTTCTGTCTCTATAAATTAGTCTATTCCAGCTAGATACTTCCTGTAAGTGGAAGCATACAATATTTGTCCTTCCGTATCTGGTTTATTTCATTAAGCATAACTCTCCAAGGTCCATCCATGTTGTAGCATCTATCAAAATTTTGTTCCTTTTTATTTTTATTGAAGTGTAGTTGATTTACAATGTTGTGTTAGTTTCAGGTGTAGGAACTTTGTTCCTTTTTTGGCTGAATTCCATTGTGAGTATAGATCACATTTTGTTTATCCATTCATCAGTCAGTGGACACTTGGGTTTTCTTCCACCTCTTGGCTATTGTGAATAATGCTGCTATAATCGTGGGTACACAAGTAACTGAGTCTTTGCTTTCAATTCTTCAGGATATATCTATATCTATATCTATCTATCTATATCTATCTATATATGTATCTGTATGGAATTGTTGGATCATATGGTAATTCTATGTTTGATTTTTTGGAGGAATTGCCAGACCGTTTTCCATAATGGCTACACCATTTTGCATTCCCACCAGCAATGTACTAGTGTTCCATACCTTTGTCTACATTTATCATTTTCAGTTTTTTTAAAAAATTATAGTCATCCTAGTAGGTATGAAGTGGTATCTCATTGTGGTTTGGACTTGCATTTCCCTAATAACAGTAGTGTTGAGCATCTTTTCATGTACTAATTGTCTTTGTATATCTTCTTTGGAGAACTGTCTTTTCAAGGCCTTTGCCCAGTTTGTAATTGGATTGCTTGTTTTTTTTGTTGTTGAGCTGCAGGAGTTCTTTATATTAATCATTTGTCAGATATACAATTCGTAAATATTTTCTCCATTCTGTAGGTCGTTGCCTTTTCACTCTGTTGATAGTGTCCTTTGATGCACAAAAGTTTTTAATTTTGATGAAGTCCAACTTATCTTTATTCTTTTGTTACCTGTGCTTTTGGTGTCAGAGTCATGAAGTCATTTCTAAATCCAACATCATGAAGAATTTGACCACTGTTTCCTTCTAAGAGTTTTATAGTTTTTAGTTCTCAAGTCTAGGTCTTTGATCTAATTTGAGGTATTATTTGTATACAATGTAAGGTAAAGGTGATTTGGGTTTTTTGTATATCTTTTTTTTTCTATGAGAACTGAGGCATTAAAATAATACAGGACTGGGCGTTGGTTCCTAAGTCACTAAGGAGCTAGCTAAGGGGGTAACTACTCTCATGTCATGGGAGTGGGCTTCAGCTTTCTCATCCGTAGACTGAGAATAATATTTCCCCCTGTAGTGAGTTGAATTGTGTCCCCCCAAATTCATATCCACCAGGAACCTCAGAATGCAATCTTTTTTTTTTTTTTTTTTTTTTTTTTTTTTGCGGTACGCGGGCCTCTCACTGTTGTGGCCTCTCCCTTTGCGGAGCACAGGCTCCGGACGCGCAGGCTCAGCGGCCATGGCTCACGGGCCCAGCCGCTCCACGGCATGTGGGATCTTCCCAGACCGGGGCACGAACCCTTGTCCCCTGCATCGGCAGGCGGACTCTCAACCACTGCACCACCAGGGAAGCCCAAGAATGCAATCTTATTTGGAAATATGGTCTTTGCAAATGTAATTTAGCTAAGGATCTCCAGATGCACTCATACTGGATTTAGTGTGAGCCCTAAATGCAAGGACCGGTGTCTTTGTAAGAAGGCTGTGCAAAGACAGAGGCAGAGATTGGAGTGATGCACCTACAAGCGAAGAAACAGCAAAGATTGCCTGACAGCACCCAGAAGCTGGAAGAGGCAAGAAAGGAGTCTTCCCCTTGACTTTGAACTTCTCACCACCAGGACTGGGAGAGAAGACATTTGTGTTGTTTTACCAAATTACCAGACTTTGTGGTAATTCATTACAGCAGCCACAGAAAAACTAATCCTCCCTCACAGAGTATTTAAATTAGTAAATATGATCTTAGTCAAGTACATATCACGGCGTTGGGCGCATTGCCCAAGGCATCTCAATAATTTATTCTTCTCATCTTGGGTCTCACTCACAGCTGCCCACATCCACAAGATAGAGCCGATCCAGCCACCACCTGCCAGTGTGCCCTCCCCAGAAACCCCAAGTTCTCTGAGATCTCATCAGCTTAAATAATAGGCACTTGGTACATCCATCCTGCTAGACAGGGTGAGGTGGGCTGGACTTGAGTTTGAAGGCCACAGACTTGCTGGGCAACCTGGCCAAAGTCACTTTTCCTTTCTGAAGATTTGTTGTGTCTTCTGTAAAATTGTGATAATGATAGAAATGGCGCCCTCCTCATTGGGTTGCTGGGAGAATTCGTGATGCAGGTGACATTGCTTGGCACTATGACCACCAGAGAACTCAGAACTGCAAGGGACCTCAGAGACAGTCTTGTCCAACCCAGAAGGAGAGTGAGTTGCCCAAAACCTCCGAGTGATCTCCTAACACCTTCCCCTCACCCTCACACACCCCCTCACCAGCGCCCATATGAGGGGTGGAAGTGGCCCGGCTCCCAAACACTGGGCACCCGGATCCACCCCCATGGGGCTTCCCCAAGCTCCAGAGAGGCAGCTCCAGGAGAGAGCGGGTTTCTAGCTGTCAAGTGAAGAAAGTGTCTCAAGCAGTAGGGTGATCAACGGTGCCGACCGCCGCTGAAAGACCAAGTATGAGAGGACTGTGAATGGATGAAACGAACTTTTTCTGTAAAAGACCAGATAGTAAATATTTTCAGCTTGGTGGGCCATACGGTCTCTGTCACAACTACTTAACTCTGCCCTTGTCTATAACAAAAGCAGTTATAGACAATAGGTAAATGAATGGGTGTGACCATGTGTGCCAATAAAACTTATAGACATGGAAAGTTGGATGTTGCATCATTGCACGTGTCACAAAATATTCTTCTTTTTTATTTTTCTCAAGCATTCTTAGCTGGCAGCCCATGTGAACACAGGCAGTAGGCGACCCTTGGCCCCGGGGCCATAGTTTGGCCAGTCACGGTCTCAGTCAGTGATTCTCAGCCTTTGCTGTGTCTTAGAATCACCAGGGGAGGTTTTAGAAAAACACTAGTGCCTTACCCCACCCTGGCCAAGCACATCAAAGTCTCAGAGTGGTGCCTGGCAGGGGATAATTTTAAAAGCTTCCCTGATACCTAGCAATTCAGTGGATTGGATAAACAAAATATGGTGCATCCCTTTTTCCACCCTCTCCCCCCTCCCCCCAAGCACCGCTCCGGCTGCAGTGCGCTCGCTCTGAGCTCCGGGCTCCTACTAAGCTAGCACCGCCGTCGTCTCCATCTAGTCACCGTTATGATCATCTACCGGGACCTCATCAGCCATGATGAGATGTTCTCCGACATCTACAAGATCCAGGAGGTCGAGGACGGCCTGTGTCTGGGGGTGGAGGGGAAGATGGTCAGTAGGACAGAGGGTAACATTGATGACTCGCTCATTGGTGGAAATGCCTCCGCTGAAGGCCCCGAGGGAGAAGGTACCGAAAGCACAGTAACCACTGGTGTGGATATTGTCATGAACCATCACTTGCAGGAAACCAGCTTCACAAAAGAAGCCTACAAGAAGTACATCAAAGATTACATGCAGTCAATCAAAGGGAAGCTTGAAGAACAGAGACCAGAAAGAGAAAAACCTGTTATGACAGGGGCAGAACAGATCAAGCACATCCTTGCTAATTTCAAACACTATCAGTTCTTTATTGGTGAAAACATGAATCTGGATGGCATGGCTGCTCTGCTGGACTGCAGTGAGGACGGTGTGACCCCATATAGGATTTTCTTTAAGGACGGTTTAGAAATGGAAAAATGTTAACAAATTTCGTTGTCACTTTGGGTCTATCACCTGCTCATCATAACCGGCTGGCTACTGCCTTTCATCCACACAACACCGGGACTTAGACAAATGGGACTGATGTCAGCTGGAGCTCTTCATTTTTTTTTTTTTTTTTTTTTTTTTGCGGTACGCGGGCCTCCCACTGCCGTGGCCCCTCCCTCCGCGGAGCACAGGCTCCGGACGCGCAGGCGCAGCGGCCATGGCTCACGGGCCCAGCCGCTCCGCGGCATGTGGGATCTTCCCGGACCGGGTCATGAACCTGTGTCCCCTGCATCGGCAGGGGGACTCCCAACCACTGCGCCACCAGGGAAGCCCTGGAGCTCTTCATTTTGATGTTGATTTGTTTGGAGCGGAGGCATTGTTTTTGAGAAAAAAAAAAAAAACATGTCATGTAGGTTGTCTAAAAATAAAATGCATTTAAACTCAAAAAAAATGTGGTGCGTCCGTACAATGGAATATTATTCATCCATAAAAAGGAACGAGATCCTAATACACGCTGCAGCATGGATAAGCCGAGAAAACACGTTATGCTGAGTGAAGGGAGCCCGACGCAAAATGTCACATATTATGTGATTTATTTGTATGAATTGTCCAGCATAGGCAAATCCATAGAGACAGAGAGGAGATTCATGGTTGCCAGGGGCTGGGGGAGGGGAACAGGGAGTGAGTGCTAATGGGTTGGGGTTTCCTTTGGGGATGATGGAAATATTCTGGAAGTGTTGTAAATAGAGGTGATTGTCATGCAATACTGTGAATGTACTAAACGCCACTGAATTGTATACTCGAAAAGGGTGAAATTTACCTCCGTTTAAAAAGAAAGAAGGCTTCCCTGATGATCCTATCATGTCACTAGGTTTGAGAACCAGGGGACCAGTGGAAGGAGACAGCAAATTTCAAAGCAGTAAGCCGGAAGTGAGGTAGAGTCCAGCGCAGAGGGCTTGGGAGTAGAAAGAATGGGCCCTTAACCCTTCCTGGGCTGGGAGCGGCAGTGCGTTCTACTAAGGCCTGAGGGGTAGAGTGGAGCCAGCCGGAACGGCAGGAAGGTCACTGCCGACAGTGGCAACAGGTAGGAAAATCTGGCGGCACGGAGCAGTTCAGCCGGCTCAGGCCAGCTCACGTAGGGCATTGTAGGCCGTGGACAGGAGCTTCGATTTGCTCTGATTGAGATGGAGAGCCCTTCACATGAGACTGACGGATTTGAAGCAAAGGAAAAACATGATTAGATTTACCTTTTAAGAGGCTCCCTCTGGCTGCCGGGTGGAGAACGGGCGGCAGTTATTCCCGACAGACACGGGTGCGCACGTCCAAGGTTGGTTAGGGGACAGAGTTTGCAGGCCTTAGTCATGGAGTGGGTGAGACTAGGAGAGGGGTTGAAGCTGCTTCCTAGCTTTGGGGCCCCAGCAACTGGGAGATCGTTGGTGCCATTTCCTGAGATGGGGACCACTCGAGGGAGTGGCAGGATGATTTTGGGGACAAGGCTGAACAGTCCTGTTTTGGACATTGCAGTGCCCCCTGAAAAGCCATTAGACAGGAGGCGATGCCTATTGAAAACCGAAAAGAGGTATTTTTAAAATGTTTTTAACTTTTTATTTATTTACTTTTAAAATTCATTTTATGCATTTATTTTTGGCTGCGTTGGGTCTTCGTTGCTGCACACGGGCTTTCTCTAATTGCAGCGAGTGGGGCCTACTCATCGTTGTGGTGCGCGGGCTTCTCATTGCGGTGGCTTCTCTTGTTGAGGAGCACGGGCTCTAGGTGCGCGGGCTTCAGTAGTTGTGGCTCACGGGCTCAGTAGTTGTGGCGCACGGACCTAGTTGTTCTGCGGCATGTGGGATCTTCCCGGACCAGGGCTCGAACCCGTGTCCCCTGCATTGGCAGGCGGATTCTTAACCAATGCACCACCAGGGAAGTCTGACAAGAGGTATTTTTGAACACAATGTTATTACTATTAATCAGATGCTGTTTCCACACTTGCGTTCTGTAACTTTTTCCGGGAGGTTTCTTCAACTGCTTCGATGACATGCAAAGACATAAAGAGGCCAAATGCTGGTTTCTGTGGTTTGAGTCTCCCGAGTGCTTCAGGGAGACTTCACCGGATGCGTTAAATAAGGTCCATGTTTGGGAGGCAAATGTCAAGTCCTAGTCCTTCAGAGGTCAGGGTTCAGAGTGGGAAATGCTGCCTCACAAATATTACAGAGAGATAAGTTATTTTTTGCCAAGTGCTTATGTAAATTCCATATTAACTCGACTGAGCACTAGGAAGAAATTTACAGAACAGTCTCTTGAATTAGGAAAATATGCAGGTATAAGGCTTTGCCCTGCTTGACTTGGCACGCAGGCTTCCAGAAGACGGGTTGGTGTTCTGCATTTAGATTTCCAGAGCAGAGGACTCCTTCTCATGGTAATGAGCCTTGAAACTAGGTGGTGACCCACTGGCATTTTGCACCTGTCTTCTTTTCCTCCTGGATTCTTGTCACCGTGACCATCATTGACATGATCGTCACTGTAGTATGGTCCTCGATGTGTTAAGAAAACACTTCAAACACGCAATGGGAATTCTAACAGGGATCAAAAAGGATGAGATGATTTGTGTCTCCTGGGAAGTTGTTGCACTGGATTACAAAATGCTCCGGTCAAAGGGTCCCTTCCAGGGGTGAGCAACTGTCGCATGCGGTAGTCATAGGAATGAATGAGGGAGGGGGGTTCTGTGGAAACACGGGATGCAAATCTGCCCGCTGTCTGTGAAGCTGAAGCTCCTGACCGGCCACACTGCCTTGTCTCCAGGCGACAGAGCTGGAGAGCGGAATCCCAGCCCGCCCCGAGGCAGATGCTGGGTTCTGTACAGCAGCGTCCTGAGTCTCCTGAAAGAAATGGAACCATGAAATACCAATCTGATCTCGTCACCCTGCAGCCTCACCCCAGCCCCACTTAAAACTCTTTGGGGTTCCCAGTTGCGTTTGCATAGAGTCCAAACTTCACCTGCTCTAGGAACCCTGCGTGACCTGGCTCCAGGCAGTTCAAATTCAAAGGCTCATTTCTCGGCTTTTGCTTCAGCGGTTCTCTTGGAACCCACGTGCCCCGCCATCGGCACGGTGAACTATTCCTTTTCCTTTAAGTCAGCTCTTTGATGCTCCCACAGTGCCCTGTGCTCCCCTCTCTAACTGCCTCTATCACCTGATTGCTTGTTGCCTGTTTCCTCCCCACAGGGCACCCTGGACATCCTTTGTTCCCTGAGAACAGGGCCAGGTGGACACAGCCATCCTCTCCTTTCTATGGCCACTGTTGCCTCTGTCACATACATAGCCTGAATCCAGACACTTCTCTTCAGCCCCAGGCTCCCAGCTTCTCCGCCAAGATGATGCCAGTAGCCACTCCTGTGGACCACTCTCCCTGCCCCTCACTTTCCCTGTCTTTCTGCTGCTTAAAGCTTATAACCCTTCAACGGCTTCCGTCTGTTCTCAGGATCAAAGCTCTGCTCATTAGCATGGCATTCAAGGCTCTGCCTGACCTTGCCTTACTAGAAGATCCAAGACAGGAGAGAATAGGAACATTGTGGAGAGGAGGAGGCGACCGAGGGATAATTCGCTTACAACTCAAAAAATATGAGAGGGAACATTGTTTTAGAATCCATTTTCAGGGCTTCTGTTTACACATGGGGTGTGTTCCAAAAAATCCCCATGTATCAGGGCCCTGGATGGGCTAAATATTGCTGGCATAGCCAGGGCTTCGCAGACTTGTGAATATCACTGGTGAGTAGATTTCTTTATTTTAAATTTGGAGACGGGCAGGGTTGCCAACATTTTATTTTGCAAAGCAGGCACATTGAACAAAACACTGCCATCTTTTCGTGAAATAAAGGACTTCTGTGTACCCAGAAAAGTCCATGATTTCAGGATAAAGGTCAGCACTCTCGCTTTATGGGGGGGAATTACCGCAACAGTCTCACTTTCTCCTATCGCCTGAGACTGGTAAAGACTCGCCCCTGCTATCAGGCATTTGGGGAACTGTTGTAGCCCCTGGTGCAACGGCTCCCGCAGCTGGCTGTCTGCATTTCAGCGCTTCGCAGGGAGGCTATGTCTCTTTTTTTTTTTAACATCTTTATTGGAGTATAATTGCTTTACAATGGTGTGCTAGTTTCTGCTTTATAACAAAGTGAATCAGTTATACATATACATATGTTCCCATCTCTCTTCCCTCTTACGTCTCCCTCCCTCCCACCCTCCCTATCCCACCCTTCTAGGTGGTCACAAACCACCAAGCTGATCTCCCTGTGCTATGCGGCTGCTTCCCACTAGCTATCTACCTTACGTTTGGTAGTGTATATATGTCCCTGCCACTCTCTCGCTTTGTCACAGCTCACCCTTCCCCCTCCCCATATCCTCAAGTCCATTCTCTAGTAGGTCTGTGTCTTTATTCATGTCTTACCCCTAGGTTCTTCATGACACTGTTTTTTTTCCTTAAATTGCATATATATGTGTTAGCGTATGGTATTTGTCTTTCTCTTTCTGACTTCACTCTGTATGACAGACTCTAGGTCCATCCACCTCACTACAAATAACTCAATTTTGTTTCTTTTTATGGCTGAGTAATGTTCCATTGTATATATGTGCCACATCTTCTTTATCCATTCATCCGATGATGGACACTTAGGTTGCTTCCATCTCCTGACTGTTGTAAATAGAGCTGCAATGAACATTTTGGTACATGACTCTCTTTGAATTATGGTTTTCTCAGGGTATTAGTGGGATTGCTGGGTGATACGGTAGTTCCATTTGTAGTTTTTTAAGGAACCTCCATACTGTTATCCATAGTGGCTATATCAATTTACATTCCCACCAACAGTGCAAGAGTGTTCCCTTTTCTCCACACCCTCTCCAGCATTTATTGTTTGTAGATTTTTTGATGATGGCCATTCTGACCGGTATGAGATGATATCTCATTGTAGTTTTGATTTGCATTTCTCTAATGATTCTGTCTCTTAATTGGCCCGCATGGTGGGGGGCTGGGTGGGTGGGGGGAGTGCTGGTCCCTTTCCCACCTACTCTGGAGCCCATCCCGGCCCCTCAAACTACTTTGGTTAAAGGGATTAGGACCCAAGGCTGTGGGAGGAGAGGAAGCAGACAGAAGGACTGCTGAAGCCCTGAGCACAAGCTGAGCTGCCTTGGGTCCCGGGGCCAAAGGGTGACCCTGAGTCGGGGCAAGTCCTTTGCCCTCGCCCCTGCCCTCACGTGGACTCCGTCTCCACTCTGGTGCCCCAGGGATCAGGAATCGGCTGCTGACATGGACAGTGGTGCCCTCCAGATGGGCACCTTCAACAGTGATGGGGCTGATGGCAAGGCCATTCCAGAGGCCTGGTGGGCAGATGCTACCAGGTGGGTCTAATTTTGGCCACAGGTGAGGGTGGCCCCCTTGGGAGACTTTGCAAGGAGCGGTTTGTGGCACTTGGGAGCAATAACAGGAACTCTGTGCTAATAGTGAGAGAACAGCTGTTCTGTTCTGGAATTTAGAACACATCTTCCTAAGGACATGGTGGGGTGTGATGGAAGACCAGGCTTGCTCTCAGAAGCCTACGTAACTCAGATTAGCGTAAGCCCTCCCAGCTCCATCTGTGCCTCTCCTAAACTCCCAGACTAGCCTGGTGGCCATCTGTCCATGTCACACTTCTCTTCCTAGGTCAGTGCTGAGGAAAGGTGGGTGTTTTAGGAGAGGAGCTCGTCAGGCCAAATGGTTTTCCAAGTGGTGAACATCTGCAGGATATGAGAAGTTCAGGAAGGGGTGAGGAGTAGAAGGAGGGTGGTGTGGAGACAAGGCAGGCTTGGCGGGGGGTCAGTCCCAGCACCACATGCACCGGCAGTGGGGAGTGTGTGTATTCAGGGGGCACAGAATCATGGTTTCTAAGTGTAGAATTTCCTGTATGTAAATCAGCTCCACGATCAATTGCAGTTCAGCAGGGTAGCAGCTACCTGAGAGGCTCACCAAGTTCCAGGGAGGTCCTTAGCCTGGTAGGCTCAGGGCCTGATGTCATCGGTTCCCTCAGACTCACACTAACCTAACTTATAAGAGACTGAGAGACAAACCAGGCCTCGGATGAGTCATTTTACATAGGGAGCGTTATCTGGCAGGATAACTGACCTCGGACATTTGCAATATTTTGACTAAAGGCCTGTTTTTTTGTTCTTTGGGTTTTTTGAGTGGGTGTCTTTTGGCACATGATAAACACGATCCTTTTCTGTTGCTTCTTGTTCCCATGCCAGCTCCTGTGCTCATCTCCTGTTCTACAGGAGCACACTCTTTAGGCCCCGCACCATCGCCTGTTACTCTTCATCCTTGCCATAGTTCAATTTGCTAGAATGGAGGCCAACACACTTTTTCTGTAAAGCGCTAGGTAGTAGATATTTTAGGCTGTGTGGGCTCCATGGTCTCTGTTGCAACTACTCAATTCTGCGGTGGTAGCGGAAAAACAGCCACAGACAATACAGAAATGAATGCGCGGGGCTGTGTTCCCACCACTTCATGGATCCTGACACATGAATTTCGTCTAAACGTCCCCTGTCACAAAATAACCTTCTTTTGATTTTTTCAACCATTTAAAGGTACAAATAGCATTCCTAGTTTGCAGGTCATACAAACGGGCGGGTGGACTGTATTTGACCTGCAGGCCGGTGTGCCAACCACCCCTGAGCTAGAAAACAGGCTTCCTGCATGGTACACTGTGGCCAGTGTCTTGCTGCTGGGATTGAGGTATCTCTACTACACATTGACCAGTTAGAGTCCCAGCTGCGAGTGACTGAGATGCCTCACTTAGAGGCTGCATTTTCCTCACTTCCTCAAGCCTCCTCAGGTAGCTGAGTGTGTAGGTGCTGAGGTTCACCCATCAGAGCCTGAAGGGCTCTAAAAGAGCATGATGTCTAGTGCCCTCCTTACAGGTGGGACTCCTGAAGCCCGAGGGCAAGGGAATGGCACAGGGCACCCGGAGTTAGTGGGAAAACTGGGGGCATATTCGCATCCTGGAATACACAGCAACTGCCCAACCTCACAGTAGCCAGTATTTCTTTAGCTGTTACAAGAGTAACAAGTAATGCGTCACCACTCACTGTGTCCCAGGCCACTTGCTTTCCAGTATCTCATTTAATCCTTGGCACGACCTTATTGCGTCCAGCCAGGATCGCCACTCTGTCTGGCTCGGAAGCACATGTTCTTAGCCATTCACCTGCTGGGGTTCCTGGTGATCCCCCTGCCCCCCTTTGACACTATGGGACTGGACCTGGTTAACTCTGCAACCTCAAGGAAACTCCATTTTGCTCCTTTTCCCTCATTAATTATTGAGGTGATACATGAAGTTGTCGTGGGAATAAAATATAAGAATAAAATGCCTGGAATATGCCATGTATATGTGTGTGTTCAATAACCACTAGCTATTTCTGTTAATTCTCCTGCTAGTGTCATAGAATAAGCACTGCCCTGAAAATCAGAATATCCACTCACTCCTTGTATGTTTTGTTTTTGCAGCCCCAAGATTCAGAGCAATGGAAAGAAGTCACAGAGGGAAAGATTTTGGCTCCATCTCAGGGAGACCCCCGCCCCCTACTATGGCTCAGAGGGTGGGGGAAGCCTCTGGGGGAGTATGGAGGTGCGGCCGGCCCTGTGGGAGACACAGGAAGCCTTCCGAAGGGACACTGCGGGGAGATGGTAGTAGCCACCCTCAAGGAGGATGTAGCCCAGGGCAGCCTGTGTCGAATAATGGCAGGGACAGGCTCGACGACTCCGGGGAGCAGCGGCGCTTTCTCTTTGTCTTTGAAAGCCGGCTGCAGCCGGAGCCCTTCTTGAGAGCGTTCACGTCAAAGGCTGCAGCGGGCATTTTGCTGTTACAATCAGTGTTGGAATCTGATTTCACCCGGTCCTGAAGATGGACTCGGTTGGAGGGGTTCATGGGAAAGGGCTGCAGCGCGCGTGTCGATCACCGAGCACGTTTACAGATCGACTCTGCAGATGTGAACTCGCGCTTTCAGCGCTTTCATCAAAGCCTCGGGGGAGCTGACCCTGTCCCTCCTCCTTCCTCCCCCGGGCCCGCGGCGCTCGGCTCCAGGTCAGCCCGCAACTTCCCTCTCGCCTGTCCCCCGCGCCCCCGGCCTCAGGCTCGTTTCCTCCAGACGTGCCGCTGTTTGCCAACCGCGGCCAGCCACGAAAATGGCCCTTTCCTTTCATCTCTGGGCAGGGCTCCATTGCAGGATCAGCTAAGTGGGAAGGCAGACGGCGGTTCCGACAAACAAGTTCCGCCAAGGCGACGGGTGCCGGACCGCGGGTGCCGGGTCCTGGAGCCGCAGCTGGAGGGACCCCTTGGTGACCGGGGGGACACCAAGGCCAGAAGGGGAAGAGCCCTGTTCAAGGTCACCCGGCTGGCAGAACGCACCAGGCTTGTGCGCCGCCTCGGGTCCTGCTCCGGGCCCTAGAGGAGTCTGGCGCGCCGGGTGGAAATCACTGCATACCCTTGTTGCCAGCGCCTCCGTCTCCCCAGCCACTGTTGACTCACTGCTCCGGGCCCGCAGGGACCACCTCTGAGACTTCCCTTTCGAGGGAGTGGTGTGAAGGGGCCCGCGGGTCGCGGGCCGGCGCTGGCCGGGACCCAGACAGCCTAACCTGCTGGGTGCCCGCGGGCTCCGCCCCTCAAGCTCCAGCCCCGCCCGCAGGTTGCCGTCCCGCCCCTCGTGCATAGGCCCCGCCCCCTAGACTGCAGGCTCGCCCCGCCCCTCGCACCACAGTCGCAGTCCCACCCCACCTCACCTCGTCTCCGTCGGGCACGCCCCGACGCCAGAGCTCGCGCGCGCCCCTCCTCCTCCCTCCCGGGGCCGCGCCGCGCGCGCGCCGGTTCTGGGCGAGGCCCTGCAGTAGCGGCAGGGTCCCTCCCTCTTCTGCTCCTCCTCCTCCTTCCCGGCTCCTCCCCGATCACCCCCTCGGGCGCTCTCGCGCTAACTGTGCTCCTCTGGGCCCCGTCCGCCCGCTCCCAGCCATGGTGGCCTGGCACTCGGCGTTCCTCATCTGCCTCGCTTTCTCCTTGGCCACTCTGGTCCAGAGAGGTAAGGCGGGCGGGGGGCACGCGGGGACCCCGCCCTCTGGGCCCGTGGGGCGGGGGCCCTGCGCCCCGCGGGCCCGGTGGTGCGCATGAGCGGCTCGGCCCCCGCCCGAGGGCCTGCTGCGGAGGCTGCCGGCGGGCAGGCGGGGCAGTGCGGGAGGATGGGGCTGGGGTGCTAGCCCCGAGCCCGCGGGGGCTGACCCTGCCGCAGCCCATGTGGCCGGTGGGGAGGGACCTGGACCCCTCCTGGTGCTGGGCTAGAAACAGCGGGATACTCCCCCCTTAAAATCCTGAACAAGGTGTCTCCGCCGGTGACAACACCTGTTCCCAGGAGATTGCCGTTGGAAAAACCTTGAAGAGAGCACTCATTCCCTGAGCAGGGCTTCTCAAAATGTGTTTCCAGGCCACCTGCAGCAGAAGCACCTGGCGAGCTTCCTGTGCTCACTCCTGCTTTGTCAGGATCTCGGCGGGGATGGGGGGTGGACGGGGAACGGCGGTGTGTAAGTCTAACCAGTTCCCCAGGAGCTTCTGGTACCCGCCCCAGTTTTCGAGCCATTGGTGTTATTTTGCCAAGGAGGAGGAGAGAGAAATTCTACCAAATCAAGGAAGCAAGTTTCTTAGACCCTCGCTACTCAAAGTGTGGTCCAAGGCCCGCAAGGACATCTCTTGGGACTTGTTAGGAAAGCAGCATCTCAGGCCCCGCCCCTGACCTACTGAGTCAGATTCTGCATTAACTAGATCCCCGGGTAATTCGCAGGCACATTTAAGTTTGAGAAGCATCTTCTTAGAATAAATGCAGTCTGTGGTTAAAAATAGGGTCGCCAAGGAGTCCCAGCAGAATCTTCTTACACTTAACTTACCTCATCTCCACATCAGAAAAAGAGGTTGAGGAAAACACTGCAGTTGAGCGCAGAATTGTGCTCTGAGCTTCCTGACACAAAGGCAGATTCAGCTAGTTAAAAACACATGAGCTCAGCAAAAACAAAACCGTGTCCTCTAAGTGCGTTCTAGTGAGGGTTATGTTACTTATAAGGAACACTGGAAAACACTAGACAGTCCAAGGCAGTTTTGCAAAAGATGTAGAAATGTTTCTCATGCGGGCAGCCCTCCTGGAGTCTGTACAAGGAGAGCCATTCAGCATTCAACAAAGGTGCCAGGCTCTGTTCTAGACACTGATGCTGCAGCCGTGAACAAAATTCGGGCTCTGTCCTCGTGGAGCTGACATCCTGACGCGGGAGAAAATAAGTGCAAACATCGCAATCTATATAAGTGCAGTGAAGAATAATAAAGCAAGTTACAGGGTTGTTGAATTTTGTTTCATTTTTCCCTTTGGGGTTAAGATTTTTATTTTGTTTATGATGCATTTGTGGGGAAAAGTATGATCACTTGATTAACTTGCATCTAATGATATGGGACATTTTAAAGTGGAAGCGCAAAAAAGTTCGAAAAATGATGCTCCCTTCAAGGCTGTCTTCTGCAAGTCTTCAACATGGTAGGCACGTTGAGAAGGTGAGGAATTTAAATGATGAGGTGTCAGGTTTTCATCATCACGGGTTACACTAGGTGATTTACAAAGTGGTGGGGGAAACGGCAAATGGGTGCAGCCGTTTTACAGATGAGGAAACGGAGGCGCACAGAGGCGAAGTAACTTGCCTCAGGTGGCAAAGCTAAGATTTGGTTCCAGGCTTGTCTGATTCCACTGTCCTTGCTTTTAAGTACTAGGCATAATGCCTTTACACCTGGAGGCTGCCCTCCTCCTACACCTTACTGGCCAAGTGGCCTTGGGAAAGTGCTCTGAACTTGGTTCGGTTTGCTCACCTGTATAAGGCCTAACAACTCATAAAGGTACCTCGAGGGAACCAGGCGTGTGTCACCCTCAGATCTGCAGCCCTGCCACCAGCTACCGTCTCCTGAGTGCTTGCTGTGTACCACTTCACATATATATTTTTTAGTTGCCCCAGGAGTTTGGCTTGTTAGGTATAATCCCCGCCTTCCAGATGAGGGGCCCCATGTCACATAACTCGGAAGGATAGAGCCAGGATCCCACCCGTTTAAGATTGCTAGCCAGTGATCTTTTAAAATTTTAATTAACGCTGAACCAGAAGAAGCGTTTGCTTCAAGGTAGGGCCCCAGTTTTTGGATCTTTTGTGCAGAACAACCTGACAAATACCGGTTTTGCATTGGTCCCCTCTGGGGATCCGGGCAGTTACAGTTTCAGAGCTACTGTGTCAAAATGAAGAAACACAAAGCAGGTCTCAGTTAGGTACCCACTGGCTCTCCGGGAGCCCCCAGGTGGTGGATCAGGTGGGTCTGCCCAAGAGCCACTTTCTTCTTGGTCCTGGTCCTCGGTAATGAGGTGTGACCTAGAAAGCCTGGCAGGCCTCAGGAGACACTCAGAGCCTCGAAGCCCGATTGTGAAATCCGCACGGACTCGGGCAAGCTGAGACAGATTTTGGGCTCCCAGGAGTTTAAAAGGTGGTTAACAAGTCATTCCTGTTCTAATTGCAGATGGGCTTTTAGTTCACTGTGTATTTTACTAGTTCTGAAAAATCGTCTGAGGACAGGTATGTCACCTGTCTGCACCTACAGAAATGGGAAGCGGTGCTTTTGACTTCCGGGGAGAAGAACCTCAGTGGTTCGGGTGGGTAACAGTCACACGAGGGCTCCACTTCCCCAGTGTCTTCCATGCGCCAGGCCCTCAGTGCCTCGCACACGTTTACACCTCCTAACTAGCCTGAAAGCTTGGCACTGTGACCCATCTTGTTTCCTGATGTTCATAATGGCTGTTTGCATAGAGCCTTGAAAAGTAACTGAGTGGTAACCCATAACTCAGATGCAAAACGTGGTCCAGTGAGGTTTTGGACTTGAACCCAGGTTTATCTGAGTAACCGAAGGAGGGGTCATAAATGCAGATATATCCAGTGATGGGGCAGGTGACAGAAATGTGAGCCGTGGCCAAAAATGTGTGATGAGCCTGTTGGCAGATCTCCAAGTGCCTGCTCCTTTAAGAGAGGTAGCCCGGCCAAGAGGGAGAGTGCCAGCTGTGGAGCAAGCGTGCCCAGCGCTACCACGGTGCAGGGCAAGTCACTAGCTGCGTGGTGCCTCAGTTTCCTCATCTGGAAAATGGGGATAATACCACCATCCGCCCCGTGGGGTTGTTACTAGGATTAAATGAGTGCAAAAGGATAAAGTACTTAGCACAACACCTGGCTCCGAGTGAGCTCTGTGCTAGTAACTATTATTCCGAGCCACATTTAAAAAATACAGTGCAAACCTTGAAAGGATTATGCTAAGTGAAGGGAGCCAGACACAGAAGCCCACATATTGCATGATTCCGTTTATATGTAATGTCCAGAGTTGGCAAATCCATAGAGACAAAAAGTAGGTTAGTGGTTGCCAGGGTCTAAGGGGAATGAAGAGTGACTGCTTAATAGGTAGCAGGTTTCCTTTTAGGGTGATGGAAATGTTCTGGAACTGGATAGAGGGGGCGGTCGTACAACCTTGTGAATGTACCAAGAACCACTAAATTGTACGCTTTGAAAGGGTGAGTTGGATGGTATGTGGATTATACCTCCGTTTAAAATAAATTCACTGTGGGCTTCCCTGGTGGCGCAGTGGTTGAGAGTCCGCCTGCCGATGCAGGGGACACGGGTTCGTGCCCCGGTCCGGGAAGATCCCACATGCCGCGGAGCGGCTGCGCCCGTGAGCCATGGCCGCTGAGCCTGCGCGTCCGGAGCCCGTGCTCCGCAACGGGAGAGGCCACAACAGTGAGAGGCCCGCGTAATGCAAAAAATAAAATAAAATAAAATAAAATAAATTCACTGCAGTCCAAGCAGAACAAATGAGGGAGGTGGGCAGCATGTGACCCCTGGGTTGGGGTTGGTCTTCAGGGCCCCTGAGTTTGGTCGGGCCAGGGAGAGCCAGAGCAGAGGGGGCCGCGAGTGCTGGTGGTGCTGGGATCCAGGCAGAAGCCCTGTGGGCTGACTTGGGCTATTGGGTTTGAGCCAGACAGACCCCTGGGGCACCTGCAGGATTGGCCTGAGTACAGCAGTGGCCCCTGCAAAGGTGCATCCTGGACAGGGGGGACCGTCCCTGTCCTGCATGGCTCAGGGTTGCCCCTATGCACCCGTCATTGCAGTGGACTGACAGGGTCTAGGGACTGTTTGCCTTTTAGTCTCACCTGTTTTGACTGGTTTGCAGCCCCTTCCTCACTGTCAAAGGTCACATCCCATCCCCTCCATCATTTTGGATACCAGGTAACAAAAATGTATGTGTTTTTTAAACACGTGCACACACAGAGAAATCACCCAAGAGTCAGTGTCAGCAGGCACTGGGGAGGGGCCTCCAGCAGAGGTGATGACGATGAGGGTGATGAGGCTGTTTGGCAGCTCGCAGGGGAGCAGCTGTCTTTGGTTTTTGTGAGTTCAGGAAAGATCCTTTCCAGGCGCACTGACTTTCCCGCTCTGGGCTCTTCCCCCGCCTGGTGTTGGTGCTTTCCCTGCTGTGTGTCCACTCCTCCCCTTTGCACTCGCTGTGTATTCCTCTGCTGCTCTTGGTGTGTGGGGGGGAGGCCCGGCTCTGGAGGTTCCTGTTCCCCAGCCCAGGCTCGGCCCTCCCTGAGGCTGGCTCACAGGTCCACTGACTGGCCAAGCTTGGTTCGCATGGAAAAGCCTAAAGTCATCCTCAACGCGTAACAGAAACAGGGGAGAAATCTTTCACGCAGGTCAGTGTTCCAAATGGCCCCCAAAGATGTCCACGCCCTAATCTCTGGAACCTGTGACTATGGGAGGTTACATAGTGATTTCGGCCGGCAAGAGGACCTCAGTCTTTGTCTTCTTTGAGGAGAGAATTCAGCAAAGAGACTAAGACTGCAAAGCAGGTACAGACTTTATTAGAAGCATAGTACATGGGGGAGAGCACACAGGCAAACTCATGGAGTAGGGGTAGCAATGCCTTGCGCTCTGCGGTAGCTTAGGTAGTTAATATGGGGTTAGTCTTCTGGGGTTTAGATGAGGGTGACCCTCTTTTTTCTCCCCTATGATCATGCCATCTGCAGTTCCTTATTTAGGCTTCCACCAAGCACTATCTTTTTTCTTTAATAAATTTATGTATTTATTTTTGGCTGCGTTTGGGTCTTCGTTGCTGCGCGCGGGCTTTCTCTAGTCGCGGCGAGCGGGGGCTACTCTTCATTGCGGTGTGAGGGCTTCTCATTACGGTGGCTTCTCTTGTTGCGGAGCACGGGCTCCAGGCATGTGGGCTTCAGTGGTTGTGTCACGTGGGCTCCGTAGTTGTGGCTCGTGGGCTCTAGAGCGCTGGGTCAGTAGCTGTGGCACACGGGCTTAGTTGCTCCGCAGCACGTGGGATCTTCCCGGACCAGGGCTCGAACTCGTGTCCCCTGCATTGGCAGGCGGATTCTCAACCACTGCGCCACCAGGGAAGCCCCTCAAGCACTATTTTGAATCTTTCTCGTGAGCACCTAAGCAAAACCCAGGGGGAGAGGGCGAAGGGTCAAAACCGCAATGCTAATGATATTACGGTGTGGCCAAGGTTACTAGAGGATGACCTGGGACCCCTTCTGCACATGTGTTGGGCTGGGAAATCTTGACCACAAAAATGAGGAGGCTGTGGTGGGCTGCTTTGTCTTTCAGCCAGTCACGGTGCTTAATCCTTGTTGGTAGTTTATCTCAAAGGGTCAGCATGAAACCAGTTGAAACCAGTTGCAGCAGGTTAACCCAGGGCCTATCTACCTCCTTCCTCAACAGTAGAGGGGAATTAAGGTAGCAGATGGAATTAGGTTGCCAATCAGCTGGCCTGAAAATAAGATTCTCCTGGGTTAGGCCGGCTAATTAAAGGATGAGGTTCCTTTAAATATCGAAGAGGAAGGTAGAGGAGCGAGGGTCAGAGTGATGCCACGGGAGGAAGATTCCACTGCCTTTGCTGGCTCTGAACGTGGAAGGGGCCAGGAGCCAAGGAGTACGCAGACTCTGCCCTAGAGCTTCCAGAAGTAACGCAGCCCTGGCGATACCTTGATTTCAGCCCAGTGAGACCGCGTTGGACTTCTGACCTCCCAAACTGTAAGGCTGAAGTGTGCGTTGTAGAGCAGTACGTTGGCCATCATTTGTTACAGCAGCAAGAGGAAGCTAGGAGAAGCTAAGGGGTGGATATTAGCGTCCTCTTCATTCTTTGAAAAAACTAGCTTGTGGTGTTTCTTTACATTGTTTCAATTTTGCCATTTTAAATCAATCCCTAATCTGCTCTCAGTTCAGGATTTTAAAATAAATGTGCAGAAAATTGGATTATGGTGGTGCCCTTGGTGTGGCAATGAATGCTTTGAAGCACCTCTGAGGGCCCTGGAAGGCAGCTGGATTTCTTTGGCCTGCGTTTGATTTTAAATGACTCCTCGAGGAGATTGCAGAGTGCGCCCTGTGCAGTGGGCCACCTGTATCGGGCCCCCCCCCCCCCGGCTGTGTCCGGAAAGGCCTGTCCTACGCCCCGCCCCCCAGTCCTGATGGCTGCGTTTGAAGCAGGTGCAGTCTGGGTACAGCAGACAGGCTTTCTTCTTTGGGCTGTGCCTGCCCCTTTGCTGAGTAGGAGGAGTGGGCTGCCGGCTAACCTTGTCCCCAGGCGGGTTGGGGGAAAGGACCAGAGCAGAAATGGGTGGGCCTGGACCGCCACTCCACCTTCAACTAGTTTTTTTTTTTATATATAAATTTATTTTATTTTTGGCTGTGTTGGGTCGTTGTTGCTGCACACGGGCTTTCTCTAGTTGCAGCGAGCGGGGGGCTACTCTTTGTTGTGGGTCGCGGGCTTCTCATTGCGGTGGCTTCTCTCGCTGTGGAGCACGGGCTCGAGGCGCGTGGGCTTCAGTAGTTGCAGTACATGGGCTCAGTAGTTGTGGCGCACGGGCTTTGTTTCTCCGCAGCACATGGGATCTTCCCAGACCAGGGCTCGAACCCGTGTCCCCTGCATCGGCAGGCGGATTCTTAACTGCTGTGTCACCAAGTAAGCCCTCAAGTAGTTTTGAGCTCTCCTTTTGTTTGTTTTCTACATGGGGCTGCTCGTCAGATGTCACAGGGTTCTGCAACTTTAAAACAAAAACACTTTGAAAACTGTAGTGGAATCCCACAGAGAGGAGTGCTGCAGCTCAGTGAACATCTGTTTAAAGGAGCGGCGGACAGCCTCTGGCTGGCATTCCAAGGTGGTTGTTTGGGACTGTTTTCCAACTTAGAGGCGGTACCCTCAGCAATAAACATTGTTGCAGTGCGGAATTCATTACCCCCAAAATAGTGCCAAGGCACTCAGGGCTCATTTTGACCTTGTTTGTATTTTTATTGCTGCTTCAGCTAGCCTGGGATGATGGAATTAACACGGGCCTGCATTCCAGTGTGGCCCCACCATTTGCTGGCCACAGTTGCCTTATCTGCACCAAGAGGCTGCTGACCTCTGCTTTGTCGGCCTCACAGAATTGTTGGAGTAGCCAATTAACTGCTAGTGCAAATAGGCTGTGTTGTCAAGATATTAGCCAAGTTAGGCTTCCCAGAGGGGAGGAGAATGGGAAAGAGGCCACCTGCCTAAGGGCTGCCTTGCTTGCATTGGTTCTAACGAGCATTCAGGGGCTTTCGTTTACAAAAGCCTTTATTGACCAGAACCAAAGTGCCCGCAGAATTCCTGAGCTGGGCTCAGAGTCCCAGTGAGCTCAGAGGAAGAACTGTCCCAGGAGCAATTCTAATTTAGTTGCTCTTCCTATCCCATTGGCCTTCTGTAGAGTTCTGGGCTATCTTTCGGGAGCAAAATCCCTTTTACTTTCTCACCATTCATTCATTAGGCTCTGTCATCCAGCTTAAAAAAAAAAAAAGCAAAAATCCAAAGTAGTGCCTAAAAAGAAACAAACAAGAACTATATTTTAATCTTTCGTTCATAAAATACAATATACCATGTGGACTTGTAGTCGTTTGGGGCTCCCATTAATTTCCTCCCAACACTTGGCTTCCCACCCCTCCCTCGCAGCTGCTCCTGGCCAAAGTTAGTGATGACTTCAGTGTGGCTAGGTCCAAGGGTCATCTGACACCCTCCCCTGGAAGCACTTTCTCCCCTTGGCTTCTGGGAAGCCACACTGGTCGTTCCTTGCCATTCTCCCTCACCTCTGACCTTAGGGCTTGTGGGGATGCCTTGGGCCTAGTCTTCCTGCTTTACTTGCACTCGCTTCCCAGGTGCTTTCACCAGCCTCATGGCTTTAAATGAAATCCCATCTTCAAGCTTTTGACTCTTCAGTTTCTATCCCCAGCTCTGATCTCTCTTGACCTCCAGGCTCCTGCATTCAACATCCCCACGTGGTTGTCTGATGTCTTGCTGGTGTTAAGTTACTGAAATTCTTCGGGTTCATCTGTTCTCCCCTCCCACCAACTGAGTCCTCGCCCTTCCCTCAGGATTCCTGGACCTCCCCATAATCCAGCAACCAAAGGGTCCGTGCCCTGTGCAGCCATGTTAAGTTATTTTGACCATTACCCTTGCTCATACGTGTCACTGAAGACCCAGTGCAAAACTGAGCTGCTGCTGGCTGCCTCCAAACCTGCTCCTCCCACCTGAGTAACTGGCAACCCCATTCTGCTAGGGGCTCTGGCCACTCCTCCATGGCTTTCTTTCCTTCGTGGCCCGCATCTGATCTGTCAGCAGACCACGCCTGTGCCCACCCTCGGAATCATCCAGCCTCCCACCTGTTTCACCTCCTCTCTGGCTACCTCCCTTGGCTGGGCCACTGTCCCCTCTCATTGGAGCCCTGGCAGTGACCTCCCAACAGGTGTCTCAGAGTTCACTTCTGCCCCCTACAGTCCAGACTCTACACAGCAGCCAGACCATCTTTAGAGACCTAAATCGCATTGCATCCCTCTGCCCAGAACCCTCCAGTGGCTTCCAGTTGTAATGAAAATAAAATCTAAAGCCCTCTGTGGCCTACAAGTTCCAACAGAATGGGGGCTACGCATGCTCTGACCTTGCCTCCCGCCCCTGCCCGGGGCTGGCTTGCTGCTCCTCCAGTATGTTAAGCAGTCTATCGCCTTGGCATCTTCTTGTTTGCCCTCTCCTCTGGCTAGGAGTTGCATGGTGGGTCTCAAGGGAGTTGCATGGTGGGTCTCAAGGGCTTTGGAGTACCCCCGTCAAGGTGGGACAGCTCGGGGATTTGACTGTTTCTACTTGGAGAAGGGTCACGAAAGGTGGAGCGGTTTTACCCCAGATAGAGGCCATTGAGCAGGGTTTCTCAACAATGGCACTGTTGACGCTTGGGGCGGGAGAATTCATCGGGAGGGCTGTCCTGTGCATCATAAGGTATTTAGCAGCATTCTTGGCTTCTCCCCACTAGATGCCAGTAGTACCCCCTCCAAGTCAGCCAACCCCAAATGAGTTCAGACATTGCTCAGTGGGCCCTGGGAGCGGAACCGCCCAGGTTGAGACCCGCTGCTGTACAGACAGACGTATTCTTTGTGATTCCACTCTCCATTTTCAGTTCCTCATGAGCCACTGGAGTTTTCTGTCATCGTCACATTGCCTCAGGATACACATGTGAGAGTAAGTCAGGTCACAGCCAACCAGGAAAACACCGTAGGCTCCTTGGTGAGCTTTGAGCTCATCCTAGTTAGATCAGACGCATCGCCGATCTCCTTAGGTAGTTATTTTCTGCATAGATCCCCACAGATGGCTTGTCCCACCTAGTTTGTGTTGATCTTCATTAGCTTCAGTTTTAGCTGACGACCTTGTCTTTTTAAATCTGTTTTACAGTTTTCTGAGAACCGGTGAAAAAGAATAAACAGAAAAATGGGCCAAAGACTTGACCAGGCAATTCATAAAAGAAGAAATCAAATTGGACAACAAACATATGAAAAGATGCTCAACCTCATTAGCAATAGGAGAGATGCAAATTAACCTGTAATAAGATAAAATGACATACCCTCCAGTAAGCTAAAAACTATAATGAAGTCTGATAATACCAGGTGTTTACATGGTTACGTGAGTAATATGTGCTCTTTGTAGTAAACTTTGAAGATGTAGAAAGGTGTCGAGAAAATGCAAACCCCATAACCCAGGGTTAACCACTGTTAACATGTTGGAATACAGTATTTCTTTTTTTTTAACTTTTTTTTTTTTTTGCCGCACTGCACGGCTTGCGGGATCTTAGTTCCCCTACCAGGGATTGAACCCGGGTCCTGGCAGTGACAGCGCTGAGTCCTAACCACTGGACAGCCAGGGAATTCCCTGGAATACCATATATCAGTAGTAGTTTTTTTCTCTGTAGACATATATATTTCACATTATTAGTATTGACCTGTGTGTATAGCTTTTTCCCTTATTGTGAAATATGACAGATATAGAAAAGTGTGCAAGGCCTTTAACAAGTAAGTATAAAGTGAAGATCTGTGTCATCACCAATCAGGCCAAGAAATACAATGTTGACAGCACCCACGTGGACCTCCGTGTGCCTCTCCTGATCACAGACGCACCCTCCCCCCAGAGGTGACACTAGCCTGCCTTTTGTGCAGTCATTTTTTTTTTGCTTGATACTTCTACCACCTATGCATGTGGCCCTAAATAGTTTAGTTTGGCCTGTCCTGTAGCCTTGTAGAAATGGAATTACACTCTATGTAGGCTTTTGTGCTTCTCATTGCCGTTTCTTCTCTTGTTGTGGAGCGCAGGCTCTAGTGCGCAAGCTTCAGTAGTTGTGCCACGTAGGCTCAGTAGTTGTGGTGCCCAGGCTTAGTTGCCCCGTGGCATGTGGGATCTTCCTGGACCAGGACTCGAACCCATGTCCCCTGCATTAGCAGGAGGATTATTAACCACCGTGCCACCAGGGAAGTCCCTTGTTCTCTTACTGATGGATGTTTGGGTGGTTTCCAGTTTTTGAATGTTTCAACCAGTTCTGTCATAACCATTCTTATGTAGATATGTACACATTTCTCTAGGGTACTGGTTCTTTTTTGTTTTTAACTTATTGAAGTATACTTGGTTTGGAATGTTGTTAATTTCTGCCGTACAGCAAAGTAATTCAGTTATACATATATATACATTCTTTTTCATATTCTTTTCCATTATGGTTTATCACAGGATACTGAATGGAATTCCCTGTGCCCTACAGTAGGACCTTGTTGTTTATCCATTCTATATATAACAGTTTGCATCTGTTAATCCCAAACTCCCAATCCAGCCCTCCCCCACCCCCCTCCCCCTTGGCAATCACATGTCTGTTCTCTGTTTGTGAGTAAGTTTATTTGTGTCATATTTTAAATTCCGCATATAAGTGATATGATATTTGTCTTTCTCTGACTTACTTCACTTATGATCATCTCTAGGTTCATCCATGTTGCTGCAAGTGGCATTTCATTCTTTCTTATGGCTGAGTAGAGTTCCATTGTATATATGTATCTAGGGTGCTGGTTCTTAAACTGTGGTCTGGGGACCCTTGGAGGGCCCCCAGTGTGTTTTCAGGAGTCCACAAGGTCAGGCTATTTTCATAATGACACCAAGATATTAAATGCATTTTGCATTATTTTCTCATGAGTGTACGGTGTTTCCAGAATTGATGTGATGTGTAACATCATTACTCTGATGGCTAATGGAAGGTGGGCTTGCGTCTTCTTGTGTTTTACATTTTTCTCAGTTTTAATTTCTAATATGATAAATGTCAATGGATATAACCCACCTAAACAAAAGCTTCTGGGGATTCTCAAGTTTTGAGTGTGTAAGACCAAAAAGTTTCTGGGTTATGTAGTATTTGTAACTTCAGTCTTAGCAGGTGATGCCACACTGTCTTCCAAAGTGGTTGTGCCAGTGCTTGGCACTGTCAGACTTCAGTATAATTTTAGCTACTAGTGGGTGTGTAATTTTATATTTTTATGGTTTTGTTTGCCTCTCTCTGGTTACTAATGAAGTTGGGCATCTTTCCATATGTTTATTGTCCAATTTGATTTCTTTATGAATTGCCTGGTCAAGTCTTGGCTCATTGATCTATTCTTTTTCTCTGGTTCTCACACACGATGCTTTATTTCCTCATGTGCTTGGTTATTTTTGGCTGTGTACTACTCATTGCCCTTGAAATATATATGTGGGGTTGCTTTGAAGTCTAGGATAAATGTACCTTCTTCCAGAGATTTGTATTTGACTTTGTCAGGTGCTCTTAGGACATTATTAGCCTGGGACTACTTAAAACAAGTGCCTGATTTTTTCCCTTTGTTTCCACAGCACCAAGGAAGCCTTCCTTGCAGTCCTCTGGAGGCTGAATTGGGAAGGGGCAAGTTTGTTTCTGAGTCACCCTTACCCCAAGGGTATAGTCCTCTGGTGTCCCAGTTTAATGTGGGAAGAATTTTTCTATTCAATAGATTCCTCAATTTAGGTGGTCATGGTCCCAAACTACAGTCCCCTTTGCCTGTCTTGGAAGGTTGCCAAAATCCAAGGCAAAGCTGGTCCAGCTGGGTGTGCATGGGTTCCCGCATCTCTGGATTTCCCGCTGTCTCTTAGGTTTTGCCATGTTTGTTGTTGTTGTTTTTTACCATTTTGTCAGTTCTTCAGTGTTTTTAAGGGTATGTTTTTTAAAATCACCCATTTTAGTTGTTCTTAATTGGAAGGTTGCTCCAAATAATCTATCCTGCCATTTCTAGAAACACAAATTGATATATCTTTATCCTGTTTATGTAACCTTACACTTTCTTGTGTAATTAAAATTGTTTTCAATACATGACTTCTGATGGATATTAAGGTGGACTCCAGGTCTTTGCTATTATAAATTACATTTCAGTAAACATTTGTACATAATATTTGGTTGAGGATAATGGTACCTAATGACAGGGTGGCTGGGAGAGGGCGGAGAGAGAGGGTGTGAACCTTAGTGCTCCATTCATGTCAACTGTTGTTCCTTTTCTTATCACATACACACATGAGGTGGCCAAGGGGGCCTGCGGACGAGGAGACAGTCTCGTGCCGAGCGTGTGGGGAGCCAGCTAGACAGTTAAGGGTTGGAGGAGTAATGTCAGGTGACAAAAGGAGCCGATTAAGGAACGTGGATTGCCAAGGTACCCTGAGGGCCTGGCTTGAGTCACAAACCCTGAACTGGCAGCTGTGCCAATGCCAGTCAGCACAGGGATGTGAGACCTGCTGTTGCAGGGAGGCACCGCCCCACAGCGTGGCCAGGCTGGTGGTTGCTGGGCATATGGTCGGTCCCGTCCAGGAGGTGTTGATTAAGTGCCTCCAGGCACCCTGCTCGGTGCTGGGCCAGCGGAGGTGACTTGGGCACTGGCCTTGCTTCCAGGAGGTCCCAGTGTAGTGGGGCTAGAGAGTGGGTCCTCCTCTCAAGGTGGGGGATTAGTAGGGTGAGAGCAGAACGTTGTGACGGGGGATTGCTGATGCTCGGGTCTCTGCCGTGACCACGCTGCGGCTGTACCTCAAGGAGAGCAGGAGGGGCCGCCAAAGGGGGCTGCCTGGCAGGCTCTGCAGGTCAGCTGGGGCAGGAGGTTCGGCCGGGATTGGGAAGATGGGGCCAAGACCAGAGAGTGGGATTTCCAAGGTGGTGCGGTTTCTCGTGCAGAGTGGGGATGCGGTTGCCTTCAGCAGAGTGAGGTAGGTGAAGGGCTTTGGAGATGCGGAAGGCGGTGAAGGGGCCGAGGGCAGGATCTGGAGGATACCCAGGCTGCAGTCAGCATACTAGGTTGACTTGGGCTAGAGAGAGAACCCAGCCACTGCCGGGCGGCTCCACTCGCACCATGACTCGGAGGGAATATGCTGGAAGTCAGGAGAGGATGGCCTTAAGGAAAGGGGCAGCAGCTAGGTAGCTGCAGCCTCAAAAGAGGAGGGAGGGCTGACTGAGGGTGAGGGTGGGTCTCTTGGAGGGTCTGATCTTCCCTAGAGAGGAAGAAACAGGCAAAATGTCCTAAAGGTACTTGCCCGTGGTCACAGATGGTAACCTTTATAACCACTGCCTCTGAAGTGCAGAAGCCTTCGTGTAACAGGTTGATTTCCCTTCTCCTCCCACAAGTTGAAATAGTTCCATTTTCACATACCATACAGTTCACCGACTGAAAGTGTACCATTCGGTGGGTTTTAGTATATTCAGAGTGGGGCACCCATCACATTGCATTCTGCAACATTTCTGTCACCCCGAAAAGAAGCCCCATCCCTTCAGCAGCCCCTCTCCCAATCCACCCCCTTCCTCCCTGGCAGTCTGCTTTGTTTCCGTGTATTTGCCTATTGTAGAGACTTCACAGGAGTGGAATCCTACAATGTGTAGCCTTCTGTATCTGGTTTCTTCCCATCAGCATAATGTTGCCAAGCTTCGTCCATGTTGTAGCGCGTGTCGGTACAACACAGTTTATTTACCCATTCATCAGATGATGGACACTTGGGTTGTTTCTCCTCTTTGCCTACCATGAATACTGCTGTAAACATTCCTGTACAGACTTTCGCGTGGCTGTAAGTTTTCAATTATCTTGGGTAGAACTGCTAGGTCATATGGTAATGCTGGATTAAGTGTCAGGTGGGTTTACAAAGCTGCCGCATCATTTTACAATCCCACCAGCAGCGTGTGAGGGTTCTAGTTTCTCCACATTCTCACCAATGCTTATTTTCTGTTGATGTAGTGTCTCATTGTGGTTTTGCTTTGTGTTTCCCTAGTGACTAATGACGTTGAACGTCCTTTCCTGTGCTTATTGGGTTATGTTCTTGAGTGAAAGTCTCTCCAATGCAGAGGGCACTAAAGTGGGAACCAGGAGGCTTGGAGCTAACTCTAGCCGTGCTCTGTTTCACAGTGGGCACTTCTAACATTTCTTGTTAGACTGATTGATTCACAGATCCTTTACGATATATTGTTCCTATTATGAATATCTCTTACCATCCCCATGCCTTCTTGCGAGCAGGGACCTTGTTAATCAGATCCATCAGTTACTGTCTGTTTCAGTCAGCACCCTCTCGCTTTCCATGGTTCTTTTCACTCACCTAAGAATATGCTTAAGTTTTCCTTCATCCTGCAAAATCTCTCCTTTCCTTGCCTCCCTTTTAAGCTAATACCCTATCCCCTCCTCCTCCAGATCTCCAGCCCCTGGCATCCCTCTTCATCTCCCTTTATTTTCTCAATCAAACTGGAGTGTGGCTTCTGTCATTTGCCCCACCGGTCTACTCAGAGGTTTCACTGAGGCCATCAGGGCAAATGCATTTTTTAAGTAGATATTGAAGTAGCAGGTCCCAGATCATTGATACTGGTGACCTCACTGGGGTGTGGAACTGGAAGGAACGGGGTGATTCTCCCTTGGTACTGTAGGGTTATTGGGGAATATGCATACAGGGAGCTTCTTGAATTAGTTTAGTAGAGAGCAGGCAGTAGAAGTAGGGATGCATAGAACTGGTGGCAGGAAATGTCTAGACGAGCGATATTCAAATAGTGGGCCCCTGAGGCCTTTGAACTGACATCGGGGTCCAGTGTTGTCTGTAAACACAATCAGTGATGCAGCTGGGTCATTCATGTACTGGAGTTAAAAATGTATTTAGATGTTACTCTGATGAAACAAAGAGCAGAAATTTTAGAATCTCATACGACAGGGTTTTCTTCTTTTTAACATCTTTATTGGAGTATAATTGCTTAAAAATGGGGTGTTAGTTTCTGCTTTATAACTAAGTGAATCACTTATATATATATATATATATATATATATATATACACACATATGTTCCCATATCTCTTCCCTCTTGCGTCTCCCTCCCTCCCACCCTCCCTATCCCACCCCTCTAGGTGGTCACAAAGCACCGAGCTGATCTCCCTGTGCTATGCGGCTGCTTCCCACTAGGTATCTGTTTTACGTTTGGTAGTGTATATATGTCCATGCCACTCTCACACTTTGTCCCAGCTTACCCTTCCCCCTCCCCTGTCCTCAAGTCTATTCTCTAGTAGGTCTGTGTCTTTATTCCCGTCTTGCCCCTAGGTTCTTCATGACCATTTTTTTCAGGTTCTATATGTATGTGTTAGCATACGGTATTTGTTTTTCTCTTTCTGACTTACTTCACTCTGTATGACAGACTCTAGGTCCATCCACCTCACTACAGATAACTCAGATTCGTTTCTTTTTATGGCTGAGTACTATTCCATTGTATATATGTGCCACATCTTCTTTATCCATTCATCTGTCGATGGACACTTAGGTTGCTTCCATGTCCTGGCTATTGTAAATAGAGCTGCAATGAACATTGTGGTACATGACTTGTTTTGAATTATGGTTTTCTCAGGGTATATCCCAGTTGTGGGATTGCTGGGTCGCATGGTAGTTCTATTTTTGTTTTGTAAGGAACCTCCATACTGTTCTCCATAGTGGCTGTATCAATTTACATTCCCACCAACAGTGCAAGAGGGTTCCCTTTTCTCCACACCCTCTCCTGCATTTATTGTTTGTAGATTTTTTGATGATGGCCATTCTGACAGGTGTGAGGTGATACCTCATTGTAGTTTTGATTTGCATTTCTCTAATGATTAGTGATGTTGAGCATTCTTTCATGTGTTTGTTGGCAGTCTGTATATCTTCTTTGGAGAAGTGTCTATTTAGGTCTTCTGTCCATTTTTGGATTGGGTTGTTTGTTTTCTGGTTATTGAGCTGCATGAGCTGCTTGTAAATTTTGGAGATTAATCCTTTGTCAGTTGCTTCATTTGCAAATATTTTCTCCCATTCTGAGGGTTGTCTTTTCTTCTTGTTTATGGTTTCCTTTGCTGTGCAAAAGCTTTGAAGTTTCATTAGGTCCCATTTGTTTATTTTTATTTCCATTTCTCTAGGAGGTGGGTGAAAAAGGATCTTGCTGTGATTTATGTCATAGAGTGTTCTGCTTATGTTTTCCTCTAAGAGTTTGATAATTCTTCTTTCTCTGATTGCTTTAAGTGCAAGGTTAGGTTGTTTATTCGAGACGTTTCCTGTTTCTTAAGGTAGGATTGTATTGCTATAAACTTCCCTCTTAGAACTGCTTTCGCTGCATCCCATAGGTTTTGGGTCGTCGTGTCTCCACTGTCATTTGTTTCTAGGTATTTTTGGATTTCCTCTTTGATTTCTTCAGTGATCACTTCGTTGTTAAGTAGTGTATTGTTTAGCCTCCATGTGTTTGTATTTTTTACAGATCTTTTCCTGTAATTGATATCTAGTCTCATAGCGCTGTGGTCAGAAAAGATACCTGATACAATTTCAATTGTCTTAAATTTACTAAGGCTTGATTTGTGACCCAAGATATGATCTATCCTGGAGAATGTTCATGAGCACTTGAGAAAAATGTGTATTCTGTTGTTTTTGGATGGAATGTCCTATAAATATCAATTAAGTCCATCTTGTTTAATGTATCATTTAAAGCTTGTGTTTCCTTATTTATTTTCATTTTGGATGATCTGTCCATGGGTGAAAGTGGGGTGTTAAAGTCCCCTACTATGAATGTGTTACTGTCGATTTCCCCTTTTATGGCTGTTAGTATTTGCCTTATGTATTGGGGTGCTCCTATGTTGGGTGCATAAATATTTACAATTGTTATATCTTCTTCTTGGATTGATCCCTTCATCATTATGTAGTGTCCTTCTTTGTCTCTTGTAATAGATTTTATTTTAAAGTCTATTTTGTCTGATGTGAGAATTGCTACTCCAGCTTTCTTTTGATTTCCATTTGCATGGAATATCTTTTTCCATCCCGTTACTTTCAGTCTGTATGTGTCTCTAGGTCTGAAGTGGGTCTCTTGTAGACAGCATATATATGGGTCTTGTTTTTGTATCCATTCAGCCAGTCTGTGTCTTTTGGTGGGAGCATTTAATCCATTTACATTCAAGGTAATTGTCGATATGTATGTTCCTATTCCCATTTTCTTAATTGTTTTGGGTTTGTTATTGTAGGTATTTTCCTTGTCTTGTGATTCTTGCCTAAAGAAGTTCCTTTAGCATTTGTTGTAAAGCTGGTTTGGTGGTGCTGAACTCTCTCAGCTTTTGCTTGTCTGTAAAGGTTTTAATTTCTCCATCAAATCTGAATGAGATCCTTGCTGGGTAGAGTAGTCTTGGCTGCAGGTTTTTCTCCTTCATCACTTTCAGTATGTCCTGCCAGTCCCTTCTGGCTTGCAGAGTTTCTGCTGAAGATCAGCTGTTAACCTTATGGGGATTCCCTTGGGTGTTATTTGTTGTTTTTCCCTTGCTGCTTTTAATATGTTTTCTTTGTATTTCAATTTTGACAGTTTGATTAGTATGTGTCTTGGCGTGTTTCTCCTTGGATTTATCCTGTATGGGACTGTCTGTGCTTCCTGGACTTGATTAAGTATTTCCTTTCCCATATTAGGGAAGTTTTGAACTATAATCTCTTCAAATATTTTCTCAGTCCCTTTTTTTTTCTCTTCTTCTGGGACAGCCTCTTCAATAAGTGGTGCTGGGAAAACTGGACAGGTATATGTAAAAGTATGAGATTAGAACACTCCCTAACACTATACACAAAAATAAACTCAAAATGGATTAAAGACGTAAATATAAGGCCAGAAACTATCAAACTCTTAGAGGAAAACATAGGCAGAACACTCTATGACATAAATACAGCAAGATCCTTTTTGACCCACCTCCTAGAGAAATGGAAATAAAAACAAAAATAAACAAATGGAACCTAATGAATCTTCAAAGCTTTTGCACAGCAAAGGAAACCATAAACAAGAGCAAAAGACAACCCTTAGAAAGGGAGAAAATATTTGCAAATGAAGCAACTGACAAAGGATTAATCTCCAAAATTTACAAGCAGCTCATGCAGCTCAATAACCAGAAAACAAACAACCCAATCCAAAAGTGGGCAGAAGACCTAAATAGACATTTCTCCAAAGAAGATATACAGATTGCCAACAAACACATGAAAGAATGCTCAACATCATTAATCATTAGAGAAATGCAAATCAAAACCTCAATGAGGGCTTCCCTGGTGGCACAGTGGTTGAGAGTCCGCCTGCCGATGCATGGGACACGGGTTCGTGCCCCAGTCCGTGAAGATACCACATGCTGTGGAGCGGATAGGCCCGTGAGCCATGGCCGTTGAGCCTGCGCATCCGGAGCCTGTGCTCTGCAACGGGAGAGGCCACAACAGTGAGAGGCCCACATACCGCAAAAAAAACCCAATGAGATATCATCTCACACCGGTCAGAATGTCCATCATCAAAAAATCTAGAAACAATAAATGCTGGAGAGGGTGTGGAGAAAAGGGAACACTCTTGCACTGCTGGTGGGAATGTGAATTGGTTCAGCCACTATGGAGAACATTATGGAGGTTCCTTAAAAAACTACAAATAGAAGTACCATACGACCCAGCAATTCCACTACTGGCCATATACCCTGAGAAAACCAAAATTCAAAAAGAGTCATGTACCAAAATGTTCACTGCAGCTCTATTTACAATAGCCAGGACATGGAAGCAACCTAAGTGTCCATCATCGGATGAATGGATAAAGAAGATGTGACACATATATACAATGGAATATTACTTAGCCATAAAAAGAAACGAAATTGAGTTATTTGTAGTGAGGTGGATGGACCTAGAGTCCGTCATACAGAGTGAAGTAAGTCAGAAAGAGAAAGACAAATACCATATGCTAACACATATATATGGAATCTAAGAAAAAAAAAAGGTCATGAAGAACCTAGGGGTAAGAGGGGAATAAAGACACAGACCTACTCGAGAATGGACTTGAGGATATGGGGAGGGGGAAGGGTAAGCTGTGACAAAGCGAGAGAGTGGCATGGACATATATACGCTACCAAATGTAAAATAGATAGCTAGTGGGAAGCAGCCCCATAGCACAGGGAGATCAGCTCAGTGCTTTGTGACCACCTGTAGGGGTGGGATAGGAGGGTGGGAAGAAGGGAGACGCAAGAGGGAAGAGATATGGGAACATATGTATATGTATAACTGATTCACTTTGTTATAAAGCAGAAACTAACACACCATTGTAAAGCAATTATACTCCAATAAAGATGTAAAAAAAAATAAGAGTTTGATAGTGTCTGACCTTACATTTAGGTCTTTAATCCATTTTGAGTTTATTTTTGTGTATGGTGTTAGGGAGTGTTCTAATTTCATTCTTTTACATGTAGCTGTCCAGTTTTCCCAGCACCACTTATTGAAGAGGCTGTCTTTTCTCCACTGTATATTCCTGCCTCCTTTATCAAAGATAAGGTGACCATATGTGCGTGGGTTTATCTCTGGGCTTTCTATCCTGTTCCATTGATCTACATTTCTGTTTTTGTGCCAGTACCATACTGTATTGATTACTGTAGCTTTGTAGTACAGTCTGAAGTCAGGGAGCCTGATTCCTCCAGCTTCGTTTTTCTTTCTCAAGATTGCTTTGGCTATTCGGGGTCTTTTGTGTTTCCATGTAAACTGTGAAATTTTTTGTTCTAGTTCTGTGAAAAATGCCAGTGATAGTTTGATAGGGATTACATTGAATCTATAGATTGCTTCGGATAGTAGAGTCATTTTCACAATGTTGATTCTTCCAATCCAAGAACATGGAATATCTCTCCATCTGTTGGTATCATCTTTAATTTCTTTCAACCATGTCCTATCGTTTTCTGCATACAGGTCTTTTGTCTCCTTAGGTAGGTTTATTCCTAGGTATTTTATTCTTTTTGTTGCAATGGTAAATGGGAGTGTTTCCTTAATTTCTCTTTCACATTTTTCATCATTAGTGTATAGGAGTGCAAGAGATTTCTGTGCATTAATTTTGTATCCTGCTGTTTTACCAAATTCATTGATTAGCTTTAGAAATTTTCTGGTAGCATCTTTAGGATTCTCTATGTAGAGTATCATGTCATCTGCAAACAATGACAGCTTTACCTCTTCTTTTCCGATTTGGATTCCTTTTATTTCTTTTTCTTCTCTGATTGCTGTGGCTAAAACTTCCAAAACTATGTTGAATAATAGTGGTGAGACTGGGCAACCTTGTCTTGTTCCTGATCTTAGTGGAGATGGTTTCAGTTTTTCACCATTGAGGACGATGTTGGCTGTGGGTTTGTCATATATGGCCTTTATTATGTTGAGGAAAGTTCCCTCTGTGCCTACTTTCTGCAGGGTTTTTATCATAAATGGGTGTTGAATTTTGTCGAAATCTTTCTCTGCATCTATTGAGATGGTCATTTGGTTTTTCTCCTTCAATTTGTTAATATGTTGTATCCCATTGATTGATTTGCGTATATTGAAGAATCCTTGCGTTCCTGGAATAAACCCCACTTGATCATGGTGTATGATGCTTTTAATGGACTGTTGAATTCTGTTTGCTAGTATTTTGTTGAGGAGTTTTGCATCTATGTTCATCAGTGATATTGGCCTGTAGTTTTCTTTGTGGCTTCTTTGTCTGGTTTTGGTATCAGGGTGATGGTGGCCTTGTAGAATGAGTTCGGGGCTCAATGCATGTGGGCTTCAGTAGTTTCAGCACGCGGGCTCAGTAGTTGTGGCTCACAGGCTCTAGAGTGCAGGCTCAGTAGTTGTGGCACACGGGCTTAGTTGCTTTGCGGCATGTGGAATCCTCCCGGACCAGGGCTCGAACCCATGTTCCCTGCATTGGCAGGCAGATTCTTAACCACTCTGCCACCAGGGAAATCCCAATGTACACTTTATTTTTATATCAATATTCAAAAGTGAGATTGGTCTATAGTGTCCTTTTTCTATGCTATCTTTTCCAGGTGTCACTAAAAGACGGGAAGTTTTTCTCATTTCTCTGCTCTAGAAAATTGAACAGTAGAGAAATCATCTGTCTTTTGAGGATTGAAATAATTCTCATGTGGATTGAGCCTGGTTGATTCTTCTAGAGCAGTATTCATACACAGCTTTCACAGTTTTTTTCTCATGGTGCTCTCTTTAGCTTTTCTCTATTATATATATTCTGTCTATATGTTAGGCTTTCTTTCTTCTTGACTAATTTTTGAAAATTTATGTAGTTCTAGAATAATATCCATTTAATCTAGTTGCATATAAGTTCCATAAAGGCAGGATTTTTTTGTCTGTTCCCTCGTGTATCCTTAGGACCTAGAACAAGGCAGGGCACATAGTAGGTATGTATAAATATTTGTATTATTGTTTTGATTTCCTTTGTATTTTTTCTCCTAATTTGGGTATCAGTTCTTTTTTTTTCCCCATGGTTAGGTTGGTGAGTGATTTAGCACTTTTGGTGATGATTTTTTAAAGAAATCTAGGCAGAAGGAGCAAGTCGCCTATTAGAGGGGAAAAAAATAAGTCCGGTTCACTTCACTTTGCTTCATGACAGTATTTGATGCTGGAAGACATCGGGTTAATACCTCTACACAGTTTTGAGGGTAAAAGTTTGGGTCAAGTTGTCATTCTCATGGAGAGGCAATACAAAGGCATTCTGAAAAATGTAAGGCTTCCTATACCCCAGTGTCGATAGCTTTATTTGTAATTACCAAATACTGGAATCAGCCCAAATGCCCTTTGATGGGTGAATGGATAAACTGTGGTACACCTACCCTGTGGAATACTACTGAGCAATGAAAAAGGAACAAACTGTTGATCCCCACAGCAACCTGGATGAATCTCGGATGTAATATGCTGTGTGAAAGAAGCCAGTCTCAAAAGAACACATACTGCATTATTCCATTTCTATGACAGTCTTGAAATAACATCAGTATAGAGATGGAGAACAGATTAGTGGTGGTCACAGGTAGGGGAGGGGAAGAGGAAAGGTGGGAGAGAAGTGGGTATGCTTATAAAAAGGCAGCATGAGGGATACTTGTGCCAATGGAACTATTCTTTATCTTGACTGTGGCGGTCGCATTAATCTACACATGTGATAAAACTGTATGGTACTTAATAAACGTACAAATGAGTGCAAGTAAAATGGGGGAAATTTGATTAAGATGTGTGGGTTGTATCGATGTCAGTATGCTGATTGTGATAGTATACTATTTTGCATAATATGACCTTTGGGGAAACTAGGCACAGTATACGAGGAATACAAGGGATCTCTTTATATTATTTCTCTTTTTAACATTTTATTTTTTATAGTTAAATATACAATATTTATTAATGTAATACTAACAAGAATTAGGTTAATAGGTGTGGATAACAGTATTTTCTTTTGAGTATTTAAATTAATTTTTTAAATTGAAGTATAGTTGATTTACAGTGTTGGTTTCAGGTGTACAGCAAAGTGAATCAGTTATACATACATACATACATACATAGATTCTTTTTCTGATTCTTTTCCCTTATAGGTTATTATGGGCTATTGAGTAGAGTTTCTTGTGCTATACAGTAGGTCCTTGTTGTTCATCTATTTTATATATAGTAGTGTGTATCTGTTAATCCCAAACTCCTAATTTATCCCTCCCCCCGTATTATTTCTGATAACTGTATGGGAATCTATAATTATCTCAATAAAAATTTCAGTTAAAAAATGGAATGCTTTGGAAGCTATATGTCACTCAGCAACCCTCCTGGAGATATCTACTTAATAATACAAAACAGCTAAGCAAGAGGTGATTCAAAATAATGATTCTGAAAAGGGACACACAGGGAGAGAGAAGTGTCTGGCAGGAAACCCTGGGCCCAGAGCTCAGAGCCACTTTGCCCGTGGGGATTTCTCTTTGGTGTGGTGGGCATTAAGAGCTGCAATCACAGGAGGAGGTGGGATCTGGCTGGGAGACTGGGTGAACGTGAGCGGTAGCACTCTGGGGAGCCCCAGAATTGAAGAGGTGGACAGAGAAGGACCAGCGGAGGGGAATGGGCAGCAAGAGAGGACAAGAGCTGGAGGAGGACTATGTCGTGCAGTTTCAGGACCCAGATTTCAAGGAAAGTCACTCAGTGGTGTCAGAGCTGGGGGAGGGTCAGAACAAGCCCTGAAGTCCACCACGTGTGAACCCGGCCATGGTGTTTCTCCCCCAGGCTGACCTCTCCCCCTGTGCTCCCCAGCTGGGTGGATGGTGTTGCCATTCTAGTCCATATGTCAAGGGATACATGTAGGTCATCCTTACACTCCTCTCACCCCCGAAACCCCTCCTTAAGTCTCCCCACTGCCCTTCCCCAACCTGGCCTTCGTCATCTGTTGCCGCCTTCTCTGACCACTCCCTGCCGCATACTCGGTTCCAGCCCTCCTGACTTCCCCCTGCTCTCTGCGAATGGCTCCCGCACCCCCTGAGGCTTGACCCCAAGGCCCTCTCCCTCTGCTCCCCTTTCCGATCTGAGCTCAGCTGCCGCCCACTCCCTGAAGCCTGCCAGGCAGAGCTGGTGACAGCTGCTGTGATTGTCGGGCACCTGGCACACGCAGCTGTCATAAGCCCGTTTGTTTAAATATCTCCACCTGTGGACTGAGGGCAAGAACTCTGCTCTTCTCATCTTTCTCTCTCTCCCAGTCCCTGGTCCCTGGTGTTTGGTGACTGAATAGTCCTGCGTTAACTTCTTGGTTCTGTAACCCTATGAGAAGCATTCACCGAAGGATTGCCTTCAAATGAAAACTCCTTAGGTCATTGACAATATGATTTGGATTTGCAGAAATCTGAATCAGACTTGTGTTATGTCTGAGCAAACCCTAGCAGCACGCCCTGTTTCGTGTTTGGGCAGTCAGGCTCCGAGCTTGGTTAGGGGCCAGGGGTATTTATAGAGGGCGAGATGTCTGCCCCCCCCCCCACGCCCGTCCTCCCACGCCCCCTCCTGTGGGCTGGCTCCGCCCAGTTGCCTGTAGTCTCTGACTCAAGTCATCTTTCCAGTGGCTTCCCTGTGAATGTCATCCTGAAATGCAGGTTTCCTTTTTTTCTTTAATGGCTTAAGAAATTGATATCTAATTCACGTAACATAAAATTCACCCCTTTAAAGCGTACAACTCAGTGGCATGTAGGACATTCACAGAGTTGTACGACCGTCACCTCTGTCTAGCTCCAAGACATTTTCATCACCCAAAGAGGAAACCTCATACCCATTAAGCAGTCAGTCTACATTCTCCCCTCCCGCAGCCCCTGGCAACCACTCATCAGCTTTCTGTCTCTGTGGGTTTACCTCCTCTGGATCTTTCATAGAAATGGAATCGTGCACTATGTGGCCTTCTGTGTCTGGCTTCTTTCACTTCGTATAAGGTTTTCAAGGCTCATGCAGGGTGTAGCCTGGCTCAGTCCTTCCTTTCCTTTTTATCACCAAATAATGTCATGGCACGGATAGACCACTCCCAGTAGAATTCTGTGCCGTGAGGCCACCGTTTGTGGCTGCCTTTTTCGTGGACGTTTCCCAGGGCCGAGATCAGAGCTGAGCACCCGTCCTGCCCATCAGGAACTATTTGTTGGATGAATGAATGGAGCTTCCCGTTTAGTGATTCTGGGGGTCTGCTTGTATTTGTCAGTGGAGACGCAGCCGGGATCGCCTCGCCCGGGGCTCGGAGGTGGGCTGCAGCCCGGTGGATGGGAGCTCACGGTGTGGAGAGGGGAAGGCTGTGGGTAGGGAAGGGACCAGTGAGCAGGCTGGGGCTAGCCTGAACAGGAACCCTCTTCCAGGTCCCAGGCCCATCTGGGCCGCCGGCTCCTCCTCGCCGGCTTGCTCAGTTTCTTTGGAAGGAAGACGTCCAGCTCCTCTTGTCGTGAGCGGGCTGCACAGGAGGCCAAGGGGAGCAGCAGGTCTGCACACGGTTCCGTAGGCTCCTCCCCTCTTCTGTCCCGCTATCTTCCTCCCCGACACTGACTTGAGGAGGGGGTCTTCGCCCCAGCTTCCACATCTCCTTCTGGACAGGGGATGTGCTCCTGAGCTTGGCTTCTCCCCACATTTGTTGTCATTACCATTTTTATTGGAAACACGTCATAGTTAGAAATTTGGGAGAATTAGCACCTGTATGATATCGCATCTTCCTATCCACAACCTAGTCTTTTCATTTGTTCAAGTCTTCTTTTGTGTTTTTCAGTACGGTTGACCCTTGAACGATACGGGTTTGAACGGCACAGGCCCAGTTATACACGGATACTTTTCAACAGTAAATGCTACAGTACCACACAGTCGGTGGCTGGTTGAGTCCGTGGATGCACAGGGCTGACCATTGTATGCGGATTAACCCCTGCATTGTTCGAGGGTCAACTGTACTGGTTTCATTTTTTTCCTTCACTTAGTTCTAGTATACTTCTTAAGTATCTTTTTAAATTGAGGTGTCATTTACATACCTCAGATGTTAAGATTCTCAGGAATGTTCTGCAGTAGCGTTTTAAAAATTTGTGTGCACTTGGTTCTAGTAAGGTTCTTAAGTATTTTTTATTGAGGTATGATTTACATATAGTTAAATACTAAGGTATTAAGATCCTTAAGTTCAATCAGTTTTGTTTTCTTGTTTGTTTTTGTTTGTTTTTGCGGTACGCGGGCCTCTCACTGTTGTGGCCTCTCCCGTTGCGGAGCACAGGCTCCGGACACGCAGGCTCAGCGGCCACGGCTCACGGGCCCAGCCGCTCCGCGGCACGTGGGATCCTCCCAGACCGGGGCACGACCCCGTGTTCCCTGCATTGGCAGGCGGACTCTCAGCCACTGCGCCACCGAGGAAGCCCTGAATCAGTTTTGACGAGTGCATGTCAAGACAGAACATTTTCATCATCCCAGAAAGTTCCTTCATATCACGTCCCAGCATCCCTCACCCAAGCAACCACTGAGCTGATTTTTACATTGTAGGTTAGTTTTGTCTCTTCTAGAATTTCATAGAAATAAACCATATCATATTTACCCTTTTGTGTCAGGCTTTTCTCACTTGTGTGCTCCTTTCCTGATATTCCCCAGCGGTTTTGAGAGACAGGGGTATAAATGTGCTTGGTGGCCACCATCCGGAACGGAAAATCTGGGCAGATTTTTCGTTATCCGAGCAGTCTCTAGTGTGGCATTATATCTTGAAGGTCTCTGTGAGAAAGGACCAACTGTTCTCCCGTTTTGTCTTCTTCCTCTTTTCCACATTTGTTTTCAAAGCAGCAAAGAACAAAAGTGATGATGTCTGTTTCCTCCAAGCCTTCTGATAAAGGAGTATTAACCTTTCAGCTTAAACTTTACTGCAGGTCCAAGAATAACTTATTTAAGAGGAAATGGGACTGTTGACATTTTACGTGATTTTAAATGTTAAAGATCTTTTCATGGGTAGGATTGAATGGAAAATCTCTGAATGAGACGGAGGTCGAAGGCAAGGGGTAGGAATTGTTTCGCTAGGTTCTGGGAATACTCAGCCCCCAGCCTGCTTGTCCCATGGGCGACTGGTACCACCTCCTGGCTTTTCTCCCCCTTCTTAGGAGTAGAAGTGCACATGGTCCTGCTTGTAATGTCTTCAGAAAAGTAACTGATGTTTTTCCTTCCCTCCCGGGGTAATGCAAGCTCTCCCCAGAGGGTTAGGGACTCTAGAGCTGGTAGGGAGGGGATGCAGTGCAGTGAGGCAGTGGCTCTGGCTGTCACAGCCCCTGTAAGACAGTGGGAGGAGGTGGGGCCTTGTGGTAGCAATGCCCGGGCCTGGGCTGGCGGGAGCCTGTGACCAGGCGTTAAAACGTGTTATCAACAAAACTCTAAGTTTGGGGTTTGAGGTATTGCTGAGGTGGTTATGGTTTCAAGAATAGAGTATGATGGACATATATCCACTACCAAATGTAAAATAGCTAGCTAGTGGGAAGCAGCCGCGTAGCACAGGGAGATCAGCTCGGTGCTCTGTGACCACCTAGAGGGATGGGATAGGGAGGGTGGGAGGGAGACGCAAGAGGGAGGGGATATGGGGATATCTGTATACGTATAGCTGATTCACTTTGTTATAAAGCGGAAACTAACACATCATGGTAAAGCAATTATACTCCAATAAAGAGGTTAAAAAAAAAAAGAAGCAGAATAGAGTACGCTGCGTCTTCAGAGCAGGATGAACAAGTTTGCACGGTGCTCAACTGCCAGGAAGCAGCAGCCCCATAAGCTGGAGGCGTTGCTACTTTTTTTGCCTCCACCTCTGCAAGGGCGGCTCAAAATCTCTGCCCTCTGTCATTTGTCCGCCTGTCTTTGGCTGTCTATTAGTCCATCAGGGATGTGTTGGAGAAACATGAACATGCTCTTGGAAAGGAGTGTTCCAGCCCGGGACGGAAGCGCAGGGTGCCAGCCCAGGTTGTTGGCCTGCCGACTCCACGCACTTCCCTTCAGTAGAACCTCTCACAGCCCGAGAGGCTGTGGATGGGGGTGGAGAGCAGGGAAGAAACCTAATTATGCAAATTTTGATCTTAAAGCTTTATTCATATGTTTCCTGGCAGGCTGTTCTTTAATCTCAAGAGCAGGATTGCTCAGAATTACCATATATTCCAGTTAATTGCATTAAAATTATAGCAAAGGTTGTTTTTGCTATAATCAAGAGTGATTTTGATTAATACTCATGAAATCAAATGCCTCGCCAGCGGTGGGGAAGAGAACCCCCTTCTCAGTCCGCTGGGCCTTCTCGTCCTTTCTACCCGTTTTTCCAGAGGCCAAAGATGCAAACATATCTGCAAGGTTTTTCTCTTTTAAACCAAGTTGCTTACACGGATAGTCATTTTTAAAGACAGTCTCTCAAAGAGGGAGTCTGATTATTTGCCTCTGTCCTTAGTGCAAAGGCTATAAAATAGCTTTTTATTGAGGGAGGCAAGGAGAGGGCCCGAGCAGAGGTCTCAGCTGGTGACAGTGACGAGCACATGCCATCTCATGGTGGGCTCTGTGTGACCTAAAGAGTGTCTTCTGTTGGGTCATTGAGCATCTCGGGAAGATGTGCAAGTATGACCCCACGTATGGACAAGGCATTAGACTCCCAGATGAGACAGACGCAAAATGCAAGTTAACTCTAGCGCGTGGTGGTGACGGCGGGCATGGAAGAAATGGCTAGATTCCAGAGATTCTTTTTTCAGGTGAATTGACTGACCTCATTGATGGGTGGGAGGGGGCGGGGAGGGGTCAAGGGCAAAATAACGCCCACATTTCCGGCTTGGGCAGCAGTAACTGGTGGTTCCGGTTACTCAGTTGGTGGTCATTTGGGGAGCGTGGTCTGGGGAGGGAAAAGAGAATGTCTGCTTTTAGCCCCACACGGAGGCAGCTTGGAGAACCAGCGAGAGACTCTGGAGTCATGCCAGGCTGTGTGCTTTCATCCCAGGGCTATGACTGTGCCTCTCTTAGCCTCGTCACTCCCCAGTAAGGGCTGGGATGAGACCCACTTGGCAGGGGTGGTCACGAGAGCATTTTGGGACATGATGGACGACGTAGAGCACCTCGCACGGTGCCTGGCACGGAGGGGGCCCTCAAACACCAATGAGAAGCCTCTTCCAGAGCCTTCCGTCCGCAGTAACAACCCTCAGAGGGAAGACAGCCCGTCTTCCCCATCGGCAGAGAGGTTTAGAGTTGGAGTTGGCAAGGAGGCCCAGAAAGTGTTAGCCCAGTGGAACGACTTGCCAATGCCGACAGACTGATAACCTCAAGATGCTTTGTGTTTCAGAACCCTTTTGCTTCCTAAGTCTTTTAGCACAAGCTGTCTGATTTCTGCACCTAGGGCTACTGTCCTGAGTCCCATGTCTTTGAGATGTGGCGAACTCGAGGGAGGAGGAGGAGGTTGAGGGCCTGCAGAGGGTCACACGGCACGTTAGGTCAGAGCTTTGGAGTCAGCGCCTGCTGTGTGCCAGGTGCAACAGCAGCTCCGGGATTACCGTCGCCAGGCACCGAGGAGGAGACCAAGTCTCAGGAATGACTGCCTGTGGGAGAGGTGGAAACCAAGTCATGGGCCTGGACCACGTCACCCAGGGAGTGAGTGGAGGAAGAAGGAAGGGTGGGTGGAGAGGGGGACAGCACACGTTAAAGCTGAGTAAGAGTTGCCAGTCAGGAGCCAGGGGAGGGATGGCCACAGAGGCAGAAAGAAAATCAGAAGAAAAAGAAGCCATGTCCGAGTTCCAGCTCACGTTCCTGAGAACGGTCTCCAGGAGCGGTGGGCAAAGCCAGCCTGCAGGGGGTGATGGAGTGAGGCCACCCTGGGGAAGGAGGCCCAGAGTCCCTACTCCTCCCGCCTGTGAGGGGCAGGATGGAGAGGGTAGCAGCCAAGGGGCAGGAGGGGCTGCAGAGAAGGAGCTGGTGGAGCTGGAGGCAGGGGGAGGGTAACATCACCAGACGGGGTGCCCCTGCATGCCAGGCACACTCGCATCCCTGTCCACGATCTCATTTTGTCTTCCCAGTAACCTCAGGGAACTACAGTGATGAGCCTCAAAGGAGGAAACGGAGGTTCTGGGAGACGCATGAAACCCGCCCAAAGTCACGTAGCTAGTGAGTGACAGAGCTGGCTTTGGACGCACTTGGCCTAGCACTTTCGCCTTTGACCAGGCTGCCAGCAGGCCCTTGGACAGGGCCCCCAGTCTGTGTTTCCTGCACAGGGGAAGTGTGATATTTGGACACACTCCCCATCCCCTTGGTTGGGCTGCCTCCCCCTTCCCGATCGAGTGGGTGTAGCAGCTGTGGGATTAGTTATCCCTCTGTGGTTCGTTCGTTCGTTCGTTCATGTTAGTTACAAAGATGAGGGAACCACAGGGCTGGGCTCTGGGACTGGGTGATCACTGTTGGGGGTGAGGACTGTGTGTCAAACACAGTTCAGCTCCAGAAATGGGTCCTGAGCCTAGCAGGTCCCTGTGCCTCTTCTGCTGGTCACCCCAACCAAAGCCCCTAAAGCTAGCTACTAGATTCATGTCAGGCCTCCTGGTAATGACCTGATGTACACAGGGAAACCCAGATGCTGCTCAGAGCCCCAGGGGTCCAGTGAAATGTATTACAGGGCAGCTCTGTAAGTGAGCTAGAAACTTCCACATCCTGTCATATCACGCTGCCCCTTCACTCTCTCATCCTTGTCCCCAAACAACCTTCCCAGTTTCATTGCTCAAGTTCACCCATGCATCTGTTGTTTTTCTTTGAGTTATAATTCACATACCGTACAGTTGACCCTTTAAAGTATACAATTCCGTGGATTTTTGTTTTAGTACGTTCACAATTGTGTGATCATCGCCACTGCTAATTGCAGAACATTTTCATCACCCCAACCTGAAACCTGTACCCATTAAGCAGTCGCTCCGTATTTCTCCCCTCTTCCGGCCCCTGTTACCCACTAATCTGCCTTCTGTCTCTATGGACTTGCCCATTCTAGACATCTCACATCAATGGAAACATACAATATGTGGAGTTTGGGGTTTGGCTTCTTTAATTCAGCATCATGTTTCCAAGGGCCATCCATGCTGTAGCATGAATCAGTCCATCATCCCTTTGTATGGTGGAATAATATTCTGTTGTAGGGATGTACCACTTTTCTTTTTGTCCATCGTCTGTTGATGGACGGGCTTTTAAAAATTTTTATTGGAGTATAGTTGATTTTATATTCATGCCATTATACCCTGTGCATCACTGCTCCACTCAGTTGTATGTCTTGAGGACCTTTCCATGTAGATCTCTGTCATTCATATAAACTGCTGGCTCATATCCACACTATTGCTGCACCTGGTTAGATGGAGGTACTTCTCCGTTGATACTCAGCTGGGCTGTTTCCAGCGCTTCTGTGTAGCGGTGCTGCAGCAGGCATCCCTGTAGGAACCTCCCTGTGCACTTTTGCACAGGGATGCTGAGAAGGATTTGGGTTTCAGATTGCCAAGTACCGCAAAGACAGTGTCTCCCCTGGAGTTGATGTTTTCGGTAACCGCTCTTAGTTAGGATTTTTATTTTTTCCTGTACGTTTTTCCTGTTTTGACCTGACTTCTGAGGGCACGGCAGCCCTCTCTGAGCGAAATCAGAGCCGCTGATCACCACAACTGAGGCTGGCGATGAGTCTGGGTGATTTGTCTGTGTACTGGAGGCAGAGTCTAAAACATCTGCAAGAGCTTAGACCCTGCCTGAGACAAACGAAAGAACATTTCAAGGAGGTTTCTTAGGCTGGACACGGAACCCGATTCAAGGCCTCCAGCCATTCCTGCTTGTGACAGCCTCCTTGAGGGCCCAAGGAGAAGCACAGGGGCCATCAAGACCCACATCAGGACAAGCTCATTCCCAGAACCTTTCAACTGATCATCGAGGGAAGTCCCATTCATTTGCCTTGACCGTGAGAGAGCCTATAGAAGAACGGACAAGCCAGCAGACTACGAAAGACATCCTAGAAGTCCAACCACTTACTGGTTCAGTTTTAATTATCTTCTGTAATGAGACCTTTGCAAATGTGCTTCCATGGGCTCTATTCAAAGGAATGAAGTCTCCATGGGAAGCCACCTACGTCCTTGAGCTTCTGTCCTCTTTTAAAGTTGGGGTGAGAAGTGGGATGAAGTAAGTCTAGGGCCCTGCCTGGACTTTTTTTTTTTTTTTTGAATACTTTTTAGACCAGTTTTAGATTTACAGAAAAACTTCAAAGATAACGTGGAGAGTTCCCATGTGCCCCACACCCAGTTTCCCCTATTATTGACATCTTACATTAGTATGGTACGTTGGTCACAATTAATGAGTCAGTATTGATACATTATTATTAAAGTCCAAGCTTTTATTCAGATTTCCTCAGTTTTTCCCTTTTTTGTTCCAGGATCTAATCCCCTACCTGGCATTTTACCTCTGAGAATTACTGGGCCAAATAGTCAAGAATTCCAAGATTGGAGTTCCCAATGTCTTTGGGTCCTCCACAGTCTGAATGGTTGAAGGTTTCCTAAATTGGGTTTTTAAAAACACTACTACCCAAACTTCAACGTAGGTTTCATCTTCTTTTTCTTGTTGCTGTTACAGTTGATGGAGTTCAAGGTTACTCAGTGATTCTGCTTCCAAGTATGCCTGTGGAAAAGTGCACTACTGCTGGGGAGGGGGGAGAGTTGCCATTTCCGGAGACCTCCTGTGCACCAGTCACTGAGATGGGTCAAGGCCATCTTTGCCTCGCTAGTCTTTCTCTCTCGGCTCTCTAGTGAGGAGAATGGAGTTCATCTCGCTCCAGGGTCCTGGCCCACTGTCACCATGGGGGCCTTGTGAGGCCCCTCTTTCAGTCCATAGTTTCTATTCCCCTTCACCTCCCATCCCCACTTTCTTTCTCCTCCCCTCATTAAGCACTTGTTCTTGATATGTGTCATTAAATATGCACATGTCCCTTTGAAATATGTAGAGAGAGTGTGGGATTTGCATAAATTGTACCGTGCCCTTCTGCTTCCTGTTTGCATTCAGTATGGTGTTCTCAAGACCTCTTCGTGTTGCTACATTGGGTTTGTTGCTTCCAGCTGCCCTAGGATATGGATTTTTTTGTAAGCATCACCATGTTGTACCTCCGTGCTCTGCCAGTCATGGACCCCCACCCAAGTTGTACCCAGTTTCCCACCTTGCACTCAGCACTGCAGCGAGCATCGTCCTCTGTGTCTGTGGGCCCTGTGCACAAGTCCCTCCCTGGGATTCGTGCCCAGGAGTAGGGCTGTAGGTCATGGGGTACACACGTGTGGCTTCACCCAAGTGCTGCCCGCAGGACCCAGAGGTTCCCGTGTTCCCACATTCTTTCCAGATCTCAGCTTTATCCGTCTTTCTCACTCTTGCCTTCACCATAGGTATAAAGTGGTATCTCGTTGTGCTGAGCAGCTCTGATAAAGATTTACCTCTGTGGTGCTACCCATAGTGCTTCACGCACGCCTGTGCAGATGTCTTGTTATCTCCTGGCTGGGGAGGGATTCTGTATTCTTGTTGAATGTCCTTTGTCCCCTGTCCTTCTCCTTCCCAAGCTATGTTCTTCCTACTGTTAGAAGCTTCTCTTAAGGTTACAGCTTCCAGGAAGTCTTACCAGATTAACCCTACCTTTTCTACTCCTGACTCTGAATTATTCTAGAATGCTTAGGTAATGTGTGCCTATATTGCTTTCCTAAGGCTGCTCTAACAAAGTACCACAAACTGGATGACTTAAAACACCAACAGTGGGCTTCCCTGGTGGCGCAGTGGTTGAGAGTCCGCCTGCCGATGCAGGGGACACGGGTTCGTGCCCCGGTCCGGGAGGATCCCACATGCCGCGGAGTGGCTGGGCCTGTGAGCCATGACGGCTGGGCCTGTGCGTCCGGAGCCTGTGCTCCACAACGGGAGAGGCCACAACAGTGAGAGGCCCGCATACCACAAAACAACAACAACAACAACAACAACAAAAAACACCAACAGTTTATTTTCTCAGAATTCTGGAGGTCTGAATCGAGGTGTTGGCAAGACTGTGCTCCTTTACTCCATCTCAGACTCTGGGTAGAATCCTGTCTCTTCCTAGCTTCTCTTGGGGGCTGGCAATCCTTGGCATTCCTTTGCTTGCAGCTGCACCACTCCAGTCTCTCCCTCCATCTTCATACGGAGTTCTTCTCCGTGTCTGTGTCCAAATTTCTCTCTTCTTATAAGAATACGAGTCATTGGATTAAGGGCCACTCTCATCTAGTATGACCTCGTTTTAACTTGATTACATCTGCAAAGACCCTGTTTCCAAACACGGTCACATTCACATGAATTTTGGAGGGGCACTATTCAACCCAGTACAGTGTTATAGGTAGATTTCATTACAGCAAAAGAAGTACAGTTGACCCGTGAACAACACGGGGGTTAGGGACACCGACCTCCCTTGCAATTGAATATCAAAGTATAACTTATAGTCAGCCCTCGGCATCCGTGGTTCCTCCACACCTGTGGATCATGTAGTCCTTTACTATTTACTATTGGAAAATATTCATGTATAAGTGGACCCACACAGTTCAAACCAATGTTGTTCAAGGGTCAACTGTATACAAAAACCACCAAAAGAAGACTGTTCATGTCCTGATGGAAAGGAAGTCCGTGTGGCTGCTTATCTTGAGCCCATACTGCAAGATCTACATGGAAACGTGAGACAGGTACCCGTTGAATTCTCATTTCTTAACTTGCTGCCTCTGACTGGTTTGTGCTTTGGTCTTCTCACCTGAAAATAGGAATATAGTCAGCCTGCCTTTACATGAGTATTGTGGTCATTCACAGGATGAGCAAATCGAGTTCCTTGTGGGTTGATCCCCACTGAAAGCCTGTGTGTTTTGGGTTAGAGTCACCAAAAGATGTTTTTCTCAGGTAAATGAAAGGCTCTGGTAGTTGGACCACTGTCCATTGTTTTTCACCTTGTATTGCACTAATGCCCTGCAAGTACAGTAATTGGAGAAAGGTGCACAAATGACAGAACAATGGTGTAATGCTCACAAATGCCAACTTGTAGCAAAGGTCTAATAATATACGAAGTGTGACTTACGGACCATAATTAAGGCCTTTGTCAGTCATATTACCCAATTAGAATATACATAATTGTAAGTAGGACTTTTTTTTTTAAAGAATAATTGCCTGTTGAAATAACGACATTACAGGGTTAGCAGAATAGGATCTGGAAAGATTTCCAAGTGAATACTGCATGATGGTTACGAACAAAGGTGGACACTTGGCTTCTTTTGAACAGGTGCCGGCTGTGCTGGTGACTTCTCTGGGCAGGTAATGTACTGTTCTTGCTTCCCCAGGCCTAGGATGATATCTGACACCAAGTAGAAGCTCAGCAAAGTTGTGTTGGCAGAAGAGATAAACCTGTACATAGAAGAAAGGAAGGGACTGTTCGTCTCCTGTAGCTGCTGTAACAACTTAACCACCAACTGGGAGGCTTAAAGCAGCACAAATATATTCTCTTACATTCTGGTGGTTGGAAGGCTGACGTGGGTCTTGCTGGGCTAAAATGAATGTGTCGACAGGGCTGTGTCCTTTCTGGAAGCTCTAGGGGAGAATCTGTTTCCTTGGCTTTTCCAGCATCTGGAGGTCACTTGCATTCCTTCTCTCATGGCCTCCTTCCTCCCATCACATTGACTTTGACCCTCCCTCATCCCTCTTTTTACTTACAGGGGCCTGTGTGATTACCTTGGGCCAACCCAGATACTCCAGGATAATCTCCTCATCTCAGTATCCTTCATCCCTTTTGCCATATAAGGTGACATATACATGTTCCAGGGGTTAGGATGTGGACATCCTTGAGGGGTCCTGCCTGCCACAAAGGGTATTGGTTGTTATAACATTAACTTTGCATTATGTTACATTGCTTTTAAAAAAATAGTTTTGTTTTTGAATGTAGAATTAATAGACTCTCAGAAAATAGGCATCACCTGTGGATAACTACAGTTAACATTTTGGTATATATTATTCCAGACTTTATGAAAACAAGAAATGAAAAAACCTAGAAGAAGAGGTTCATAAGAGAGGCTTATTGCGAGGACTTAGGCATATACATTTTTCCTCACAAGGGATGTATCTCTCATTGTTTTTCACATTTAAAGTGTACAGTTTGATCAGTTCTGGCATATGTATACACCTGTGAAACCATCAGTACAATCGAGATCATGACTGTCTGCATCAGCTCCAGAAGTTTCCTGTACCCGTAGTCAATCCTTCTCTGCCCTTATCCCCATCCCCCAGGTTTCCATTTCCTAGCATTTTATAGAAATGCGGTCATACAGCACTTACTCTTTCTTTTTGGTCTGGCTTCTGTCACTTAGCATAATTATCCTGAAATTTATCCATGTTGGTGTGTATATCATTCATTCCTTTTCCTCCTTCAAATGAGGCAAGTCTCCTTTTTGAAGGTTTGGTGTTACTAAATATATATATATATATATATATATATATATATATATATAATATTTATATATACTATTTATATTATATAAATATATAAATATATAAATATATATATATATATACACACACACACACACACACAGGCTAGGTGACCTCATGTGAAAAATGTGCTGAGTACCCAGTGGACCTGTGCCACGCCCAGCCTCGCCTCAGACCTTCCAGACCCCCTTTCTGTGGAGAACATGGCCGTGAACAAAGTTAGAATTCAACTTGCTGAATCTGTTCCTTTGTTTGACAGAGCTGCCAAGACAGCTCAACCAGTAGCACTGTGTTGCAACATTGGTTGCCACATAGATGTCTGATGTCTGATGTCTGCTGGTTGCTTGCCTGTACTGGTTGGAGATGGAAAGTATGTTTCTAACTGTGGACGATCCATGTCAGGTGCAGTTGGGGAGTAAACATAGTCTAAGTTGCTGAGGTTCTTAGAGGTGAGCATGCCTGCTGCTGAGCCTGGGTGGTTCATGTTTCCAGGGACGCACCTGGGCCGGAAAGGAGCTTAGAAAGTGGATAAGTTGGATTCTGCTCCGTGGTGCACGTCTCTATTCCTGGCACCCACCACCAGCTTGCGTGCTGAGGGACAAGCACGGAGTGGGAAAAACGGGAAAGGTCAGCTGAACAGCTGTGGTTTTATTTTGCATAGCATTCATCCACTTATTTGATTTATACTCCCCCGTAGAACTGGCCGATTTAGGGATTTGGTTGGCCAAATCAAGCAAACACAGGCTTGGATAAGTTCTTTGGAGTTGCTGCGTAACCCAGGACAGCAATCTCTCTTTTTCCACCGATGTGGAAAATGGCAGCCGTGGGGGTGGGGACCCTCACTCCTGAGGATTTGTGTTGAAGGGTGAGCCAGATTGATTGGCTGCTCCAGTGGTAAGCTCGCCCCACAGGAGGTTACGGGGCGGGATGTATTTATACCCACAGGCTGACTCGTTCTGTGTTTTGACACTGCTCCTCGGATTGCTGAGTCAGTTTTTACAGAGCACCACACAAGTGCCAAGGGCTGTTGATAGAAGCGGCAATCTGCCGTCGGGTATATCAGGGAAAGAATTAGAGCAAGCCATTTCCTGCAAATATGATGCACGTGGACAGGTTCATGGAGAAAAGTCGTACAAGTCAAAGGGGGAAGGTGTTGAGGAAGAAGTGAGGAGTATAGCAGGATTCAGATGTCTGAAGGACTGTCATGGGCAACAGGGGATGGGCTTATTCTTTATAATGGCAGGGATCAGGGCCAGTTTTGGTGTGAACACAAAAAGAAGTTTCCAACAGCCTGACTCTTCCAACGAATGACCTTCAAAAGCACCTGCCTGGTCTCCCAACCCAGGTGATTCCGGGAGGGAAGAGGTTCCTAAACTTGGTCAGCCTGTCCCTCCTGGCTGAGAACCTCCGAGTTATACAGGGAGATGAGTTTGCTGCATTTTAAGGGACGGTTGATTAGACGACATTACAGATTCCGCCCAAAGTTAATGTGCCCGAGGTGGTTGTCTTTGTCTTTGTGAAGTTTCTTTTTAAGAAACCATCACTTGCTGTTATTTCTTTATTTTTAAGCGTGGTAAAAAAACCCCATATAACCTGAAGTTCCCATCGTAATCACTTCTGAGGGTACAGCTCAGTGGTGTTAACATGTTCACGTTGTTGTGCAACCAGTCTCCAGAACGTTTTCACCTTGTAAAACTAACAACTAATGTTGTTCCCATTAAACAACAACTCCCCCTCCCCACCCCAGCCCCTGGCAACCATCATTTTACTTTCTGTCTGTATGAATCTGACTCAAGTACCTCGTGTAAGTGGAATCATACAGTATCCGTCCTTTTGTGATTGGCTTCTTTCACTTAGCATAATGTCCTCATGATTCGTCTGTGTTATAATCACTCGCTTGTATTTTATTTCTTTTCTACATTTTCTAATGTTTGCACAATGGACATACCTTACTTGGAAACAAGTAACAAAAATTACATAACAGTGAGAGGCATAGTACAAGAGAGGCTTACAGAGAGAGTTAGGCAGGGGCCACATGGGGCTGGGCCTTGCAGGCTGTAATCAGTCATGTGGAGTGTATACTCCTTGTAGTGAGGAGGTCTTGGAGAGTTTTGATCAAGGAAATGATGTGCTGTGATGTTTGTTTAAAAAAATAAAAAAGGTCTCCCTGGCTGCTGTGCGGAGAATGGGTTGGGATGGGGGAGCAGACCAGGGAGGACCAGGTAGGTGGCTCTTGTGGTTGTCTAGGTAAGAGATGATGGCTACTACGGAGATGTGGAGAAGTGGATGCAAGTGGCCGAGGGCATGCGGTAGAATTGACCGTGCTTCATGGTGTGGCTGTGGAACGTGAGAAGGAAGCTGTCCAGGATGATGTGCAGGTTTCTGGCATGGACAGTGGAGCGTGTAGCTGTACCATTCAGTGAAACAGGTGAACCCAGAAAGGGATCTAGGTCGGAGGGGCAAGGGCAGGCGTTTGGTTTCGCACCTGCTGAGTGTGAGGTGGCTGTGAGACATTGAGGAGTGATCGAAAGGGGAGGGGGTTGGAAGCATCGAGTATAAACAGCCATTTTATAAGTTTGGTTATAAACAGGAGGAGAGAGAAGGCAGCATCGGGCTAGGGATGTACAGTCAAAAGAGAGATTTGAGCATGTTTAAAAATAGACGGGATAATACTTCCCAAGTTGATTTACAGATTCAAGGCAATCCCAGTCAAAATCCCAGCTGCCTCTTTTGCAGACAATGACAAATAGATCGTAAAATTCCTATGGAAATTCAAGGGGCCCAGAATAGCTAAACAGTCTTGAAAGGCAAGAATGAAGTTGGTGGATTCACACTTACTGATTTTGAAACTTATTACAACACAGCAGAATTCAAGACTGGATGGTACTGGCACAAGAATAGCCAAATAGGTCAATGGAATAGAATGGAGAGTTGGAATATAAACCCTCAAATGTACGATCAGTAGAACTTTGACAGAAGTGCCAAGACAATTCAGTGGGAGAAAGAATCTTTTCAATAAATGGTTCAGGGGCAACTGGAAAAAAAAAAAAAGTGAAGTTAGACCTCTACCTCACACCATACACAAAATTAACTCAAAATGGATCATAGGTCTAAAGGTAACAACTAAAACTATAAAACTCTCAGAAGAAAATATAAGAGTAAATCTTCATTACCTTGGTTAGGCAAGGCCTTTGTAGATAAGGCACAAAAGCACATGCGGTAAAAGAGAAAAGATTAATTGGACTTCAAAATAAAAAACGTTTGTGCTTCACCAGGAACCATCGAAAAAGTGAAAAGACAAACCATACAACGGGAGATAACTTTTGCAAATCACGTATTTGGTAAGAGACTTGTATCCAGATTTATATAAAAGAACTCTTACAACTCAACAAGAAAATACAACGCGATTGAAAAATGAGCAAATAATCTACACATTTCTCTTCGTGGACCTTTTTCTCTTTTCTTCTCACTAGCCCTGTGGCATAGAGGACTCTTTGGTAAGAAAAGTTTTCACATCTTTTAGGCCACTAATCGGGGGAGTATTTTCCCTGAAAGTGACTTCTGTTTTCTGACTGAGCCAAAAGGTTGCCGTTTGATTCAAAGACTTATTATCAGGAACAGATGGATTGGTAAGGAAGCATTTCCGAATTGAGGTTTGACAAAAGATAAGCCGCGCCTGCAGTTCAAAAGTGTTCCCAGGATCCTGTCAAATATTATCATTTAGAACAAGAAATCTGAATAAATGTTTTAAATTGTTGAACGTTAATAATAATGTTTTCAGCAACCAAGAAGGGGTAGATAACGTTTAAAGAAACACCCCCCCCCCCAAAAAAATGGAAGTTTGAGGCCTATACGTTCATTGTCTCCTAAGTTGCAGACACCAGCTTGTTATAAAGTTATTTATCAAAACTTCAGTGCTTACAGGAGAAACTATGGGTTTCCTTGGCAGAAGATCTGTCTGTTCACTAATTTAAAGAATAAGTTGTAAGTGTTGGTTCCCTGAACGTAGATGGTCTTGGGTTTCCAATCTAAGCATCTGCTAGGAGAGTAGGAGTTAATTTGGGGCAGTGTACTGAGTGATATTATAGGACAAGTCCTTGTGCTATATTCTCCTGTCTTCAGAGAGTTTACGGTCAAACGTGAGGGTGACAGGCCCAGATGTATCTGATACAGTTAGAGTAAAAGATGGATGACCCACGTGACAAGTTTTACTTGGTAAAGGGGGCGGGCATCAATGGGCTTCATGGAATGGGCACCTCTGAGGATGCCGACGGCATCTATAGGAAGAGAAGGGGGTTTGGGAAAAGAGAGCAGTGGGCGGGGAGGTAGAAAAGTACAGAGAATGGTTGGGTTTTGAATGATATGCAAGGAGTTTGGACTTGTTCTTTAGGCAAGAATGGAGAGAAATTGGTAATTTTTGAGTAACAAGGGTTACCCATCTAGATCTTTTGATGTAGCGTATTTTTCTGGCAGCAGAACAGAAGGCTCAAGCTAAGGAGGGCACTTAGAGGTCTGTTGTGATAATTGAGGTGAGAAGTTAAGGGAGTGACCACAGAAGCGGAGGTGACGGAATGGGTATGAGAAATATTTGGTGGTAAAATAGATAAAATTTGGTCTTGGGTGAATCATCAGTGAGGAAGGAAGAGCCAAGAATATATATACACTAATATGTATAAAATGGATAACTAATAACCTGCTGTATAAAAGAATAAATAAAATTCTAAAAAAAAAAAGAATAATGGCCATGCTTCCGACTCGGTGCCTAGGTAGGTGCTGATGCGTTCACTTGAGCTCTTCTGTGCAAAAGGGGGAAGCCAGGCTGGGAAGACAAGGGAAGACAGAGGCCAGTTTGGGCACGTTTCTCTGGAGCTGTGGAGGTCTCCCCCGGGTGGCGTGACCTGCAGGATTGGATTTCGGGAGAAAGATCTGGGCTGGGGATGTACAGGAGCCGCCTTAGGCTGGCAGCGCCTGTCTCCCTTCGCGCTGGCCTGGCCAGGAGGTAAGGCTGAAACCTTGATGGGCCTCTTAGGCGTAGACTCAGATTCTCCCGCCGATCCTACGCATGAGCATGGACGGGGAAGCCGTACCTCATGACACGATTGCTTGGCTTCTCCCTTGAAGTGGACTGGGTAGGTCAGGCTCTTGGTCCAGGCAGGCTCTTTGAGGGCCCATGATGCAAGCTGGGCTTCATCAGAACATATGTATACTGCATGATGAGCTGTATTATAGTGAGAGTCTCCTCTTTTTGTTTAACCAACTTGAAACAACCCACCCCCTCAACTCTATCCACCTTTTCATGGGTTCTGTTTATCTCAGAAATGAGTGGGCTGGACTAGACGATCCCTGAGGTCTTGTTCAGCGCTGCCCGGCTCTGATTGGGAAATTTCCATCTATGCAACATCACCAGAGACAGCTTCCTCACTTAAGGAATTACACCAATATCCGCGTGTGTTTATGTTTATGTTGGCTAAAGGGGAAGGAAATTCCATGCGCATTGCTGATTATTAGTCAAGAGCCTGTGGCTCAGAAGTGTTTCGGGATGGCCTTGTGACGTTCTTGTGCCTCAATTTCCCAGGCTTATATCACATCGGTAGAATCTAGAGGTTCATCAGACACTGGGTAAGTTCAGATCAGAATGTGACTTTGTTCTGTCTGCATCTATTAAGCTTTTGAACATTTTAGTACTCTCCTGTAAGCTATTTACTCATACATATTTTTTGAAGGCCTTCTGCTTGTAGATCTACCAGGCGATTCTACTTTACTTAGTACCAAATATAATAGTAGCTGATAATTGAGAGATTCCTGTGTCAGATGGTGGGCTAATCACTTTATATATAATGACCAATGTATTCCTCGCCTCAACCCACTGCAGTAGAATCTCTTATCTCCATTTTACAGATGAGGAAACTGAGGCACAGAGCTGTCGAGGCTCTTGTGCAAGGTGTCTCTGCTGGTGAGTGGCAGAAAGGGACCTGACCCCAGGCTCTTTAACTCCAAAGCTGGTCATCAGCGCTGATATCCTCATGCGTTGTCTTGAAATGGCCTTGGACCAGAGTCGGGAAGCCTTAGGCTCCAGTTTTTGATGTGACGCCAGCAGGGTTGCTTTTGGCAAGGCACTTAGTATCTCGCATTGCTTCTCAGAAACTGTGACCTCAAGGGCAGTGTGCTTCTTGTCGTTCGTAGGGCTATCCTGAGACCCCTAGCCTCCTGGTACATCATCTCGGCACTTTATTTATTTGTCCATGGTGGCTTTGTTTCCATCATGCCATCCACCTTATTGCTTTGGGGGTTGAGCAACCAGATGTAGTAGCTTCAGTTTACGTACAGGAAGCAGGTCCCTTCTACGAGGTCCAGTGAACACTGCAGGACCCCAGTCAGTGAGTGGCAGAGCTGTGACGAGACATCGTATCTGCTGGCTCCAGGACCATTTCTGTTTCTGCTGCCGAATGATTAACTGCTGTGGTCCTCAGCTCCCCACCCTGATCTCTAAGGTCCCAGGGTACCCCCCTTGCAGAGCTGAATGCTGGGGACGATACCTGGCGACAGCTACTGCATTTTTAAATTGAGATATAATTTGCATAACATAAAATTCACCAACTGAAAGTCTGCAGTTCAGTGGTTTGTAGTATATTCACTAGGTTGCGCAACCATCACTACTATCTACCTCTAGAATATTCCCATCATCCCAGAAGAAACCCCATACTTATTAGCAATCAGTCCTCTTTCCCCCAGCCCCTGGTATCCAGTGCAGTTTCCTTTAGGTGGGGAGTCCCCTAGCTGTCAGCTCCGACTTCTGTGGAAAAGGTTATCCTTGCAGGCTTTCCAAGAACCTTTGGAATTTCCTCTGAGCAGCCATCATAGGCATGTACCTTTCTTTGTGGAAAGGAAGAAACTGTCTTTTCTTTTTTCTTAATTATTTTTTTTGAAACTGTCCTTTCAGTCAGCAAAGTGACTTACGCAATTTGTAAAACAAACAAACAAAAATCCTCCCCCGATATTGAAAATCAAGCTACCTGCCACGTATGTAGGACACTTGGATGCTTCCTGGAAATATGTACGAAGACTTTTAGCCGTGTCGCCCGCATCTACGTCCTTCCCTGCATTACCAAGTTCCCTTTTCCACAGCAGGCGCCTGGTGAGAGGTGTGCCCTTGAATGCGGGCAGCCAGCTGCCTGGGTTGGACACTGCAGATGTGTTGATGGTGGTGGCTGTTTGGGACTGAAATGCTGATCCCTGCCTTGTGGTGAACTGCTGCCTTTGCGTTGTTATTGTCCTCTCCGGGAGTGCTTTAAATTTATTCATGAAACTGGTGGGAGCTCAGGTGGCAGTAGCTAAATCCGTTTAGTAATCGGAATCAGAGGAAAGCCATTTTCATGTTCCCTTGCAAGGCTGCAGCATCTAGCTAACCCAGAGGATGTTAATTACTCAGCATGCTTGGAGGTGTAAAAGCATACATTTATCAAGACACGTGCGTTTGAATCTAGGTTGAGGCTACAAGAGTTAAAACGGTGCAGAAATTCGGGGGAATCAGGGACGAGCCTAACAGCGTTTTCAGTTTGCTCCCACCCTCTCTAGCACTAGGCGGGAGACAGAGAAAGTGTGTTCAAAGAGACGCTTGTAAAATTGACCGTGCGTGCCTATGACTTTGTTGTGGAGGTTCCCCACAGGCAGTTTTCAGGAGCATGTCCGTGGTCGGCGGGGAGCCCCTGCAGCAGAGGGGTGGGGGGTTGTTTTTCTGACCTGTAGGTTTGCTTTTTATTACTCGCGGCCCAGTGGTCCCCGGCCAGAGGGCTGGGGAAATGCACGGCTTTACAAGCAGCCGTGTCAGCCGAGGTCTTTATCATATTAAACTAGAACATCCTTATTCCACGGTTCATTTCAGGTTCAATCAAGCTGTCCCCCCACCCCTACGTCAGTAGGTTCAGTCTTCCCGGGGCTGATTTTAGTCGTATTCCCTGAACTCAGATGATCAAGGGGCTTGTGCTGCGGTTCTATTTACTGGGTTATGATTTGACCCCTCCAGCGTGAATTTCATTTGGGCCCGTCTTCTGGTGCGGATCTTCTCTTGTTAACAGCCTCGCTGTTGACCGAGTCATTTTCCTCTTGGATAGATAACTCCATTCCTTTGCAGTTGTGGCATAGATGCAGGCATTAGCCCCGATGCCGGCAGGTGGGTGTTGTCCTGGGTTTCTCCGACAAACTTAAATGTAGTTTCAGTATCTATGGAAGCTTCACTCGGACAGACAAATGGGAAATCCAAAGATGAGGCATCTACAATTTACTAGTCTCAGATGTCCCTTGGGTTCTTTTTTTTTTTTAACATCTTTATTGGAGTATAATTGCTTTCCAATGGTGTGTTAGTTTCTGCTTTATAACAAAGCGAATCAGTTATACATATACACATGTTCCCATATCTCTTCCCTCTTGCATCTCCCTCCCTCCCACCCTCCCTATCCCACCCCTCTAGGTGGTCACAAGGCACCGAGCTGATCTCCCTGTGCTATGCGGCTGCTTCCCACTTTGGTAGTGTCTATATGTCCATGCCACTCTCTCCCTTGGCTTCTTATTCAGTCACAGAAAAGGGACAAGATTTGAAAATTTGAGAACCAAAGCAGTTTGGGTGAATATTTATTCATTTAGGATTTGTACCGGACCCATTCCCCCCAAATTGAAAACTGCTTATACGTACAAAAGAAAAATGTGGAAAAGAAACTATCCTTAGAGAGCAGGGTGATGGACGTGACTGGGCACTTGAGAGGCACCCGTCTCCCTGGCTGGGTTGCGACTTTGCCTCTGAAATCTTCAGTAAGCAGAGATCCCGGCTGCCCCTGCAATTTTGGATCCAGCAGCAGGGAGCAGACTGTCCCTCTGCAGAGATGAGTTTGCTCTTGGCATGAAACCCAAATGGATCTGTTACAAAGTAATATCAGGTACGATCTACTAGTAGCACTCTCACAGCACGGGGACAGAGTTTGGATGATCACGGCAAACACACCTTGAGGGAGGGCCTTCTCACTGGCAGGCCTCGTCGCCGCTTCCAGCAGCTCACCGTCTAGAGCAGCGATGACGGGTGGTTCTCTGTCAGCCTGTCCAACACAGTCGCCAGCAGCCACTCGTGGCTGTTAAGCATCGGAAGGTGGCTAGTGTGACTAAGGAACTCAATTTTTAAAAGTTTTATTGAATTGTAATTAATTTAAATAGCAGCATGTGGCTAGGAGCCACCATGTTGGACAGGGCAGGTCTAGAGAGGGTGAACATAACACCTGACGGGGGGGGGGTGGGTGTGCTTTCAGGATAAGCTCAGTAGAAGGGTGGGAGGACGACAGGGGAGAGAGGGAGGGAAGGAGTGATCAAATCCACATGAAAGGTACTTAAGGGGCACATCACATGGGCTCTCTCGTGTTTCAGTCAAGGCTTGGGCAGGTGCTGGGTCTCAGCCACTCCATGGCGGAAACCTCTAACAAGGGCCTGCTGTGCCTGGTTTTATAGCCCTCATTAAATGTGCCCTTAGCTTCAGACACCAGTCACCCAGGCACGGTGGGTCAGGTTGCAATATAAGGTCAAGTTTGTGTTCCCTCCCAAAGGGGCACAGTCCACTTCAGGACGGACTCAGGCTGTCGGGGCATCAGTGGATAGAACCGGCACTTTCCTTATTAGATGTATCTTCTCAAGGACACACACAAGCCCATGGGTACGATTTCCAAAGTTCTGCCGTATGTTTTCAGATAGGTGTAACCAGCTCACTACATGCTTTTTCCATTAGAAGAAATTTGTAGCCCTCTGCAGTGGAACGATATAACTTCTGCTGGATGCCGGAACACTGGCCTCCCAGGTACAGTGATTGGGGCCTTGTAAATTGGGCCTACGATGAGTCAGCTGCTTTCTAGGGTGTGCCTCGTGCCAGAGGGCGAAGCAGTGTTCCTAATGCACAGGATTCCTGTCTGCCTATACCCAACCTGAGTCGTTGTGTTATAGGTTACATAGAAGAGCTGTGGGCTACAACCCTTTTTTATTTCTTCTTTTCTGATATGGAACTATCTCCCCGGTACAGTTTTATTTTTTTATTGAAGTATAACTGACCTACAACTCTGTTAGTTCCAGGTGCACAACACAGCAATTTGATATTTCTGTACTTTACAAAATGATCACCATAACACAACCCTATTTTATTATTATTTTATTTTATTTGTTTTTGCTGTACGCGGGCCTCTCACTGCTGTGGCCTCTCCCGCTGCGGAGCACAGGCTCGGGACGCGCAGGCTCAGCGGCCATGGCTCACAGGCCCAGCCGCTCCGCGGCATGTGGGATCTTCCCGGACCGGGGCACGAACCCGCGTCCCCTGTATTGGCAGGCGGACTCTCAACCACTGTGCCACCAGGGAAGCCCCAACATAAATTTTTAAATTTAATTTTAATTTTATATTGGAGTATAGTTGATTTCAGCTGGAGCTCTTCATTTTTTTTTTTTTTTTTTCGCGGTACGCGGGCCTCTCACTGCTGTGGCCTCTCCCGTTGTGGAGCACAGGCTCGGGACGCGCAGGCTCAGCGGCCATGGCTCACGGGCCCAGCCACTCCGCAGCATGTGGGATCTTCCCGGACCGGGGCACGAACCCGCGTCCCCCGCATCGGCAGGCGGACTCTCAACCACTGCGCCACCAGGGAAGCCCGCGACCCTATTTTAGACCATATTTGTTCCCGTCTTGATTTCAGCAGCTGTGCTTGGTTACAGACTCTTAATAGCTCAGGATGGAGATTGAGATTTTGAATGGTTTTGTCCACAGATGGTTTGGGTCCATTGGATCCAAGGTCAACGAGGGATTAATAAATATTTCAAAATTGTGTTATTGCTCTTTTTTTAAAATTGAGGTATAGTTGATGTACAACATTATAAGTTTCAGGTGTGCAACTTAGTAATTCACAATTTTTAAATGTTATATTCTTTTTATAGGTGCTACGAAATATTGGCTATATTCTTGGTGTTGTACAATATATCCTTGTAGCTTATTTATTTTATGCATACTAGTTCGTACCTCTTAATCCCCTACCCCTATCCGGCCCCTCCCGTTTCCTTTTTCCCCCACTGGTAACCAGGATTTTGTTCTCTGTATCTATGAGTCTATTTCTTTTTTGTTATATTCACTAGTTTGTTGTATTTTTTAGATTCTACATATAAGTGGTATCATACGGTATTTGTCTTTCTCTGTCTGACTTATTTCAGTTAGCATAATACCCTCCAAGTCCTTCCATGTGTTGCAAATGGCAAAATGTCATTCTTTTTTATGGCTGAGTAGTATTCCATTGTGTGTGTGTGCGTGTGTGTGTGTGTGTGTACACCACATCTTCTATCTTCTCTATCCATTCATCTGTTGATGGACACTTCGGCTGCTTCCATATCTTGGCAACTGTAAATAATGCTGCTCTGAACATTGGGGGGTGCCTGTATCTTTTTGAATTAGTGTTTTCAGTTTTGGGGGATATGTACCCAGGAGTGGAATTGCTGGGTCATATGGTAGCTCTATTTTTAGTTTTTTAAGACACCTCCATTCTGTTTTCCACAGTGGCTGCATCCATTTACATTCCCACCAACAGTGCAGGAGGGTTCCCTTTTCTCCACACCCTCTCCAGCATTTATTGTTTCTAGATTTTTTTTTTTCTTTTTTGCGGTACGCGGGCCTCTCACTGTTGTGGCCTCTCCCGTTGCGGAGCACAGGCTCCGGACGCGCAGGCTCAGCGGCCATGGCTCACGGGCCCAGCCGCTCCGCGGCACGTGGGATCTTTCCGGACCGGGGCACGAACCCGTGTCCCCTGCATCGGCAGGCGGACTCTCAACCACTGCGCCACCAGGGAAGCCCTGTTTCTAGATTTTTTGATGATGGCCATTCTGACCGGTGTGAGGTGATCTCATCATGGATTTAATTTGCATTTTCCTGTGATTAACGATGTTGAGTGTCTTTTTATGTGCCCGCTGGCTATCTGCATGTCTTCTTTGGAAAAATGTGTGTTGTATTGCTCTTAACTCTTGATGACATATAGCAGGACATATCAGCAAACAGTAGGGGAATGGCTGAAGCTAAAAACATTATTACTTGTACAAGGTGTTATTTGGAAGAACCTACTCTCTCACTTCTTGGGTGAAAAAGTAGGGATAGAGTTTTGTAGGATGATTGGCTTATGATTTTGGAGGGGTTGATACAGAACTTTAAAAATTATTTATAATAATAATATAAATACTTATACATGATTAAAAACAAAAAGAAGGGTTTTAATTAATAGTACAGTGCTCCTCCCTGACCACTTTTCTCATTCCCTAAACATAATCATTGTTACCAATCACTGCGTGTAAGCTCCCTTCCAGAAGATTTTTACAGCTATAAATGTAGATACACACGCATGGAAAAATACTTCTCTGCACTTTGCTTTCTTTATTTAATACTGTATCTTGGAGCTTTCTCCCATGTCAGTATATAGGCTTATGCCATTCTTTTGTTCAAAATAGACTTAATTTTTTAATATCAGTTTTAGGTTCACAGCAATGTTGAGCAGAAGGTATAGAGTTTTCTCATATACCTCCTGCCCCCACACATGCACAGCCTCCCTCATTACCAACACCCACTCCCGCACAAGAATGCTACCTTCGTTACAACTGATTAACCTATATTGACAATATTATTATCACCCAAAGTCCATAGTTTACATTACGGTTCACTTTTGGTGGTGTACGTTCTGTGGGTTTAGACAAAGGTTTAATGACGTGCATCCACCGTCAGAGTATCATACAGAGTATTTTCACTGCCCTAAAAATCCTCTGTGCTCCACCTAGTCATTCCACCCCATACAACCCATGGCAACCGCTGATCCTTTTACTGTCTTAATGTTTTTCTAGAATGTCAGATAGTTGGAATCATCCACTGTGTTACTTTACAATTGGCGTCTTTCACTGAGTATGGGCATTGAAGGTTCCTCTGTGTCTTTTCATGGCTTGATTTCTTATTTACTTTTAGCACTGAATAATATTCCATTGTCTTGGATGTCACACAGTTTATTTATCCACTCACTTACTGAAGGACATCTTGGTTGCTTCCAAGCTTTGGCAATTATGAATGAAGAAATTATAAACATCCTTGTGTGAGTTTTTGTTTGGACATAAGTTTCTAACTCCTTTGGGTAAACACGAAGGAGCAGAATTGCTGGATCATATGGTATGTATGTTTTGTTAGAAACCACCAAACTGTCTTCCAAAGTGACTGTACCATTTTGCATTCCTAGCAGTAATGTGATTTCCTTTTGTTCCACATCCTTATCAGTGCTTGCTGTTGTCTTCGTTCTGGACTTTTGGCCATTTGGATGTTTTAATTCGATTTTCCCTAATGATAGGATGTGTAACATGTTTTCATATGCTTATTTGCCATCTGTCTATCTGCTTTGGTGATGTGTATGTTAAGGTCTTTGGCCCGTTGTTTTTTTCTTGGTCAGCTTTTGTTTATGTGTATAGTTTTAGAGAAACATTCCAACAAGACATACACCAACTCTGACTCACATGGTTCATATCTTTATTTTTTCTTTATCTCTTTTTTCCCCAGCATTTTGACATATAATTGACAATGTGATGATTTGGTACATGTATATATTGTGAAATGATTACCATGATAACATTAGTTAACAGCTCCTCACCTAATTACCATTTTGTGTGTGTGTCTGGTGAGAACATTTAAGATCTACCCTCTTAGCAATAGTGTATTATATACCTGAAAATTGCTAACTATTGTCACCTATATTATTGTCTAATAATACTATATTAGATCCCTAGAACGGATTCATCATTAACTGGAAGTTTATACCCTATGACCAACATCTCCCCATTTCCGCCCCCCCTGCAGCCCCTGGCAACCACCATTCTACTCTGTTTCTATGAGTTTGGCTTTTTTAGACTCCACATGCAGGTGAGATCATACAGTATTTGTCTTTCTCTGTCTGACTTATTTCACTTAGCATAATACCCTCTTAGATATATCCATGTTGTTGAAAAGGCAGAATCTCCTTCTTTTCAATGGCAAATAAGATTCTATGGTTTGTATAGACCACATTTTCTTTATCCATTCATCTGTCAATGGTAGTTTCCATGTCTTGGCTATTGCGAATAATGCTGCAGTGAGCATGGTGTGGGGGGTGCAGATATCTCTTTGAGATAGTGATTTCATTTCCTTTGGCTATATGCCCAGAAGTGGGATTTGCTGGATCATAATTCTCTTTTTCATTTTTTGAAGACCCACTGTTTTCCATAGCGGCTGAACCAATTTACCTCCCACCAGTGATGCATAAGGATTCCTTTTTCTCCACATCCTCACCAACACTTAGCTCTTGTTTTGTTCACTCTAACCATTCTGACAGGTGTGAGGTGATAACTCATTGTGGTTTCAATATGCATTTCCCTGGTGATTAGTGTTGTTGAGCATCTTTTCATATACCTGTTGGCCATTTGTATATCTTCTTTGGAAAACATCTTTTCATATGGCTGGGCCTGGATCCCAGGTCTGCAGGAGAAGACTAGTCACCAGGGACCCTTGGGATGTGGCCCATTTTTTAATGGGGTTCTTTGTTTTCTTACTATTAAGTTTTAAATGTTCTTTGTATATTTTGGATAACAGTCCTTTGTTAGATGTGCCTTTGGTAAATATTTTCTCCCAATCTGTGGCTTGTCTTTTCATTTTTTGGCAGTGTCTTTTGCAGAGCAGAATTTTTTAATTTAAATGAAATCCACTTATCAATTTTTCCTTTCATGGATCGTGCCTTTGGTTGTATCTAACAAGTCATCACCAAACCCAAGTCATCTATATTTTCTGCTGTGTTAATCTTCTAGGAGTTTTATCACTTTGTGTTTTATATTTAGGTCTGTGATCCATTTTGACACTGATGCAAGAAATTGAAGACTACACAAAGAGATGGAAAGATACACCGTGTTCTGGGTATCAATATTCTGTTTAACAGTATTATTAAAATGATGATACTACCCAAGGCAGTCTACCAGTTCAGTGCAATCCCTATCAAAATACCAATGGCATTTTTCACAGAACTAGAACAAATAATTTAAAAATTTGTATGGAAACACAAAAGACCCCAAGTAGCCAAAACAATCTTGAGAAAGAAGAATAGAGCTGGAGGAATCATGCTTCCTGACCTCAGACTATACTACAAAGCTACAGTAATCAAAACAGTATGGTGCTGGCAGAAAAGCAGACACATAGATCAATGGAAGAGAATAGAGAATCCAGAAATAAACACATACACTTATGGTCAATTAATCTATGGCAAAGGAAACATGAATATATGATGAAGAAAAGACAGTCTCTTCAATAAGTGGTGTTGGGAAAACTGGACATCTGCATGTAAAAGAATAAAATTAGAACATTCTCTAAGGCTATATACAAAAATAAACTCAAAATGGATTTAAGACCTAAATGGAAGACTATATACTGTAAAACTCCTAGAGGAAAACATAGGCAGAACACTCCTTCTCATAAATCGCAGGAATATTTTTTTGGATCCGTCTACTAAAGTAAAGGAAATAAAAGCAAAAATAAATGAACCTAATTCAACTTAGTTCCCTTTGCTATGCAAAAACTTTTATCAACAAAACAAAAAGACAATGTACTATGATCCATTTTGAGTTAATGTTTGTGAAGGGTGTAAGGTCTGTGTCTAGATTTTTTCCCCATGTGGTTGTCCAGTTGTTCTAGCACCATTTGTTGAAAAGACTATCTTTTCTCCATTGTATTGCCTTTGCTCCTTTGTCAAAGATCAGCTGACTGTATTTATGTTGGTCTATTTCTGGGCTCTGTATTCTGTTCCATTGATCTGTCTGTTGCTAATACCACACTATCTTGATTACTATAACTTTATAGTAAGTCTTGAGGTTGTGTAGTTGTCAGTCCTCCAACTTTGTTCTTTTCATTCAGTATTGTATTGGCTATTCTTTTTTTCCTCTCCATATAAACTTGATCAGTTTGTCAATCACAAGATCATTTGCTGACATTTTGATTGTGATTGCACTGAATCTATAAATCAAATTAGGAAGAACTGAAATCTTGACAGTATTGAGTCTTCCTATCCATGGAATATCTCTCTATTTATTTAGTTTTCTTCTGATTTCTTTCATCAGAGTTCTGCAGTTTTCTTTATATAGATCTTGTGCAAATTTTGTTAGATTTATATCAGGCGTTTATTGGGGGGGCGCTAATGTAAATGGTGTTGTGTTTTTATTTCAAATTCCATTTGTTCATTGCTGGTACATAGGAAATTGATTGACTTTTGTATTAACCTTATATCCTGCACCCTTGCTGTAGTTACTTATTAGTTCCAGGAGTTTTTTGTTTTGGGTTGTTTTTTGGGGGGTTAGATTATTTTGTATGATCATGTCCTCTGCAAACAAAGACAGTTTTATTTCTTCCTTCCCAATCTTTATACCTTTTTTTCCCTTTTCTTACTGAAGTAGCTGGGACTGCCAGTATGATGTTGAAAAGCAGTGGTGAGAAGGGACATCATTGCCTTGATCCCGATCTTCTAAAGCTTTGGTTTCTCACCCTTAAATATCACGTTAGCTGTAGGTTTTTTGTAGATACTCATTGTCAAGTTGAGGAAATTGCCTTCTAGTCCTAGTTTACTGAGAGTATCCCATTCTTTTAAACAGCTACGGGACATTTTATTGTATTGAAGAACCATATTTACCATATTTAATTCAACTATTCTTCTTTGAACACTTGGTCTGTTTCCATTTCTTTTTGCTGTTGTAAGCAGTACTGCTATGAACATCCTGTATATAACTCTTTGGGCACATGTATAAGTATTTTTCTGTAACACGTACCTGGAAGTACAATTGTTGGAATAAGAAATATGCGTATTTAAATTATTTTAATTCTTTAAATGTTTAAACAGTTACAGACCTGCAGGAAACTTGCAAGTACAGTACACGGAACTTTTTTCCCCCCCAATAATTTAAGAATATGTTACCATGCCCTATCATCCCTTCTCCCACAGCATACTTCAGAGTCCATTTCCTATAGACATCCTTTTGTATATCATCAATGTAACCATCTGAATCAGAAAATTAACATTGATCCGTTAATACTACCTAATCCTAAGACTTCTTTCAAGTTTCACCAGTTGTTCCAGTAATATCTAATACAAGGAATTCCCATTTACTATTCACCTAGATTTCCCAGTTTTACCACATTTGCTCTGGTGTGTATATGTATCTCCAAATACCTTTCTTCTGAATAATTTCAGAATCAGTCCCAAACACGATGCCCATTACCTCTTGATACTTCAGTGTGCATTTCTTAAAAACAAGGACACCCTCCTCCACAACCAGAGTACGTCCATCAAGATCAGGAAATTGACAGTGATCCAGTATTACCATCTAGTCCACAGACCTCATTCAGATTTCACAGATTGTCCCAATGATGATCTTTATAGGTTCAGGATCCAATCCTGGAACACCTGTTGGATTTAGTGGTCATGATTTCCCTGATCTCAGGGACTGCGGTCTCTCAGTGCTTATTCAATGCTGAAAGCTGTTGCTTTGTGTTTTGTCTATTTTATGGTTGTTTATGATGGGAAAGCTAATCTAATACCAATTATTTCATCATAGCAAGAAGCAAAAGTCTACTTTAGAAGCTGGGTTATTAAGTGTAAGACTTTTATTTTATTGGTGGATTATATGCTTTATTCCCATAAAATATTGCTCTTTTCCTGTGTCTTAAATTTTATCTTTGTCTTATATTAATATTGTTTCCTTCCTGTTAGCATTTGCCCGATATATTTCTCTATTTTATATACACATATATATGTTTATATATATGTTTGTTTATATATATATATGTTTTGTTTTAGGTGTATATTTTGTCAACAGCATATAGTAATTTTTTATCCCATTTATCTTTTAAAAAAAATTTATTTGGCCACGTTGGGTCTTCTTTGCCCCGCGCGGGCTTTCTCTAGTTGTGGCAAGCAGGGGCTACTCGTCATTTTGGTGTGCAGGCTACTCTTCATTGCGGTGCACAGGCTTCTCATTGCGGGGTTTCTCTTGTTGCAGAACATGGGCTCTAGGTGTGCGGGCTTCAGTAGTTGTGATGCACGGGCTCAGTAGTTGTGGCTCGTGGGCTCTAGAGCGCAGGCTCAGTAGTTGTGGCGCACGGGCTTAGTTGCTCCGCGGCACGTGGGATCTTCCTGGACCAGGGCTTGAACCGTGTCCCCTGCATTGGCAGGCAGATTCTTAACTGCTGCGCCACCAGGGAAGTCCCCATTTATCTTTTGATAGGAGATTTATTCTATTTACACTCACTTTTTACTGATATGATTGTACATATTCTTATGTTAAAGTCCATGTTTTCTATTTAACATGTTTTTGTTTCTTTTTTCCGTTTGGTGACTTTTGTTGGATTGAATTTTAGTTGTTGGTGTTGACCTTTCTTTTTTTTTCTTGAATAAGTTAGAGGTTATATATCCTGTAACTCTTTTAATGATTACCTTTTTTTTTGCTATATAAAATGTATTTTTAAAAATAAACTTTTTAAGAACAGTTTTAGATTTACAATGCAAAACTAGTGCAAAGAGTTCTAATGTGCTCTACACCCAGTTTCCCTCATTATTAACATTTTATATTAGCATGGTACGTTTGTCACAATTAATGAACCAACATTGATACACTATTATTAACTAAAGTCCATACTCTATTCATACTTCCTTAGTTTTTACTTAAAGTCGTTGTTTTTGTTCTAGGATCCAATCAAGGGTACCACATGACTTTCCATCATTACATCTCCGTTGGCTCTTCAGGCTATGCCAGTTTCTCAAACTTTGTTTTTGACAGCCTTGACAGTTTTGAGGAGTATTAGTCAGGTATTTTGTCGGATGCCCCTCAACTGGAATTTCTCTGATGTTTTCCTTATGATTATACTGGGGTTATAGAGTTACACTTCCTTGAGAGGAAGACCACACAGGTATAGTGCCCTTCTCATCACATCATATCAAGGGAATATAGTATCAATATGACTCATCACTGTTAAAGTTAACCTTGATCGCCTGGCTGATGTAGTGTTTGTCAGGTTTCTCCACTGGTTTCTCCCCACCTTCTCATACTGTAATCTTGGAAGGAAGTCAACACTTATGGAGAGGAGAGATATCTACATAAATTAATTTGAATTCTTCTATTCTCTCCTTTTTATGTTTTTGTTCAATTATTTATATCAGCCTGGACTCATGGAAATTTATACTTAGGGTCATAATCCAATACCACTTTATTTTGCTGCTTAAAATTGTTCCACCTTTAGCCATTGAGAACTCTTTCAGTCAGTCCTGTGGTCCTTTGACCTATACCAACCAATATCAATATATTTTAAAGTACTTCCTAGCACTGTAAGATGCTCCAAACTCATCTAGATATTTCCTGCCCCAATTCTAGAATCAGCCATTTCTCCAAGGAGCTCTGGTTCCATTTATTGGAGAATGGTATTTAGAAACCAAGATCTGGGTGCTCAGTGTGTTCATTGCTACTGGGGTGTTGTTGCTTCTAGGTCTTTGCACCTGACAGAGCAAGGGAATATATATCTGCATACTAACCCGTATATATACACATGTTTATGAATATTTCTATATGTAACCATCTGTATATATATATGAAGCTAAATGTGGTTCATACTGAGGTCTCCAACTCTGATCCACTATCACATGGGTCATTCTAGCCTTCTCTTCTTATCTGTAACCTCCCTCTCCAACAGTGAGAAACCTGGCTTCTATAATCCACTGTCCACTTACTTATTTGTTCAACTTCAGTATACACGCATAGTGGTTTGCTTGAGAGTTAATGTATATACCCCGGTGGGAAACTACATGCCCATCTAGAGGGAATGAAAGCTGTCAAGTTCAATAGCAGTCAGGGTTGGGCAGATGGGTCCACTTCTGAGGACAAATTCTCTTGTGAAAAACTCTTCCCCAGTGCCTTTTTAGTTATGTGTAATTAGTCAGAGATACTAGTCTAGGTGTAGTTGCTGGGATCGGGGGGAAGGTGCCCTGGGTTGCCAAAATGCAGAGCAGCCTTTATGTGAGAGCCGGGATGGGGTGAAAGAACTTGCCCATTATCAATGGAGTTTTGGGGCTCTGATACTCCCTGTTGCAAAGGTCATACTATAAAGTTTTTTAAAATAAGATTGTACTTCATGTTTCATACAGTTGAGCCTTCAGCCTTCAAGTAGACTGAAGACTGTTTGTTTTGTTGTTGTTGTTTTGGTAGCAATAGGTTGCTTGTCGAAGGATAACAATTCAATATATCTTTGGGTGGTTTCAACTGATTTCCTTTTGTGGCAGTATCTTCAGGACACTGTCTAAAGGGAAGTGACCGTTACGAGAGTATTTCAGTATTATTTTGTGTTTTGCAAAGATAGTTACATTCAAAAATCTTTTTTTTTTTTTAATTTTTAGGATCTGGGGACGTTGGTTTCAGTCTGGAGGATGCATTGGAAGAAACTTCCTCAGTGAAGCGTGAGTAGTAAATCAAACTATTAAAAGCAAATTATAATGCTTAATATGCACTACCCATTCAGAATACACATTCAGGGAAAACAGTAGATGGCCTGCATTTCACCTGATCCGATGGAACATGTTTATCATAAATTGCATTATTTAAAGAAAATCTGAATATTTAAAATCCTTTGTTTTCTTTGTGGAGAATACCAAAAATGTGCAATAACTGATACAGGATTTTCTCTGGCTCAAGTCATAGCCTTTACTGGTGTGACACCTCAGCAGTGGCCTCCAAGGACTATCTTTTTCTAGCTCAGAAAAAGGTACTTGGAAATGAATAAAGGATTTGTTTCTCCTTTTAGATCTTTTTATAACAGGTATTCTTAGAACCATATCTACAGGTAATCTCTCAAATGCTAAGTTTGTCATCAGTTTCTCTTTACATTTTTTTGAGAAAAAAATTTAAACCATTCTTTTAAAAAAATGCATGAATGCTTAGAAAGTAAAGTTGATATTTCCATTGATCCCTCCCCATCCTACAACACCCACTCGCATCCCAAGAGGGAGCTGCCTACGTCCGTTTAAGATATGCTGGTCCCAGCTAGTTTTCTCTGCTGTTGTGAACACCTGCACTCATAGATTATTCGGTGATTTTGTTTTACATTATGTATTTCACACCTTTTAAAAAAACGGAATATGTATTGAAGACCTGAGTGAATATAGCTATCTATGTTAGTTTCCTTTCTTACAGGCAGCTGTAACAAAGTACCACAGACTGGGTGGCCTAAAACCACAGAAATTTATTCACTCACAGTTCTTGAGGCCAGAAGTCCAAAATCGAGGTGTCGGTAGGACCATACGCCTGCTTGAAGGCTCTAGGGGAAGAATGCTTCCTTGCCTAGCCTAGCTTCTGGCGGCTCCAGGTGGTCCTCGGCTTGCAGCTGCATGGCTCCAGTCTCTGCCTCCGTCTTCACTTGGCCTTCTCCTTGTGTGTGTGACTTCTCCTCTTCAGTCTCTTACAAGGACACTTTTTGTTGGTTTTAGAGCCCATCTGGATAATCTTGAATGACCTCATCTCAAGATCTTTACTTAATTACATCTGCAAAGACCCTTTTTCCAAATAAGGTCACATTCATAAGTTCTGGAGCTTAGGACTTGGCTATATATTTTGGGGGCCACTATTCAACACACTATATTATCTATATATCTATATTTCTATACCTGTATCTCGTTCACAAACGTATGCTTCATGGAGCTGGCATTCCAGTGGCGTGGCTTTGGCCGTGGCCAGTGATGCCACTTCCTACTGGCAGGCACGTGGTTTGTTTCTGTTTTGCACAATTACAAATGGGACTTCAGTGAACATTCTTGTCTATTTCCTTTGTGTCCAACTATCAGGCCAAAGGGTATATGTATTTTATATTTTAATAGATTTTGACAAATTGTTTTGAAAATGCATGTGCCATTGTGTACTCCCACTGATGCTGTTACAAGAGTATGTTTTTCCCCCAGACCCGTACCATCGCCAGATTTCACCAATCAAAAACATTTTACCAGTATGATGCATAAAAAAATCATATATTTTTTTGCCATTTGCATTTTCCTCTTGGTGAATTGTCTGTTCATATCCTTTCCCCATTTTCTGCCAGGTTGCTTGTCTTTTTTGTTTTTTTAATGAGTTTGAGAGGTCTCTTTGTATATTCAGGACTGACAAAGGCACGGGCTCTGGAGTTAGACTGCCTGTGTCTGAACCCTGCCTCTGCCACTTATTAACTGTTACCTTGGGTGAGTTATCTGACTTCTTTGCACCTCAGTTTCCTCATCTGTTGCATGAGGTTAATAATAATAAATTAATAATAATTGTAAGGGTTAGATAAGATGGCCCCTGTGAAGTGTTCAGCAGAGGACTCGGCACAAGGTGAGTGCACAGTGTCAGCCATTATTATTGTTCTTTGACTGATTTCATTGGAAGGACTTACTCAGCTGGGTCTGTGGTGTAAGAGTCAGGCACACGTGAGGAATGCTCACCTGCTTAAACTGATCAACAAATTCAACATAATTCCCGTCAAACTTCCAGATAGAATTTTTGCAGACAAGCAGATCCTAAAATACATATGGAAATTCATGGAACCCAGAATAGTCAAAACAATCTTGAAAGAGAAGAAAAAGTTGGAGGACTCACACTTCTAAATTTCAGAACTTACTACAAACGTGCGGTAATCAAGATAGTGTGGTACTTATCCTAAAGATAGACATAGAGCTCAATGGAATAAAATTGAGAGTCTGGAAATGAACCATTACATCTATGGCCGGTTGACTTGTGACCAAGATGCCAAGACTATTCAATGGGGGAAGAATGGTGTCTTCAGTAAATGATGCTGGGACAATTGGATATCCACATGCAAAAAATGAATTTGGATCCCTGCCTCATACATTACACAAAAATTAACTCAAAATAGACCATATACCTAAAAATGAACTTCTAAGAGCTTTATAGTTTTGTGTGTGGTGTGAGGTGAGAGCCTTGAGCATTTTCAGGTCTTTCCTGAACATGTCCACAGTCCTATACATGCAGGTGGCCTTTTAGATTCCCAGGAAAATAAATATACTTAATTTATTAGCAGTGATGGTTTTAATGAAATTGTTTAACATTTCCAAAACCAAACGTGACCAAACAACAAAACAAACACAGTAAGTATAAACAGACCCCTAACTAGTAAATTTGTTAATTTCCTGATGGAGGACTTTTTAATATTTATATCCCTTTGTCAACTGTGCGCTGGCTCTTCTGATCTTCATCAGCACCCATGAGCCAGTGTGTCTGGGACCTGTAGGACCACCAGCACATGGTGTCTTCGGTTGAATGACATCCTTCAAGACCACATCGCTCTGCCATCCTTTTTTTCTATCTTGGCTGCTTTCACTTAGCGTAACACTTTCAAGGTTCACCATGTTGCTTTCAGAATTTGCCCCTCCCTCTCACCTGCCTTCACTCCCCACTTCCCTCCATCTCTCCCCTCATCTCTCCCTTTTTCTCTCTGTGTGCAATCATCTCACAGGGGGAACCCACTTCTGCTTTTGCCGAATCAAGCTTCTTATGAGTGCCCTGATTTTCTCCGAATGCCATGGCACTGTCGTTAAGCCACACCCAGGGGTGCGGCACACCTTACAAAGAGATGCTCCGGGCAGGAGTGCAGTGTTGCAGGCAGCATTTGCTGAGCATCAGAGAATCCTTTCTACATTTGTCATTTTGAGCAAGGCTTCACAGGAACAGATGTCTTTATTTTAGGAGCTCTTTGCTTTGATGACGGTGACCTACTATTCTAATTCCTTGATAAGTAGCTAGACTTCGCTCATCTCAATTATGGATGACAATAAATCCCATTTAAAGGCTCACAACAAGAAAATTGGTAGTTAATGGTATCTTAAAAGTACACAAATCCAAGGTCATGCTCTGTATCACTGCAGGCTCAGGCTGTGGCAGAGCATCGGGTTCCCTAGACATGTAAGGAGCGCATTCTCTTGAACCGGCACCTGCAGATCTTCCGAGAAACCAGGCTCCTCAGAAACTGTGAGTAGTAGGGCAGAGGTCCACAAAGGTATCGTGATCTAGACAGTGTGGCGCAGCATAAGGATAGAACAGAAATCAGAGTCCCCCAAGTAAACCCTTCACACCTACGTTCAGTTGATTTCTTTTTAAAGCTGGAAAAAGAAATATTTTTACACAGCACTGCATGAAGCATACGGATTTTAAGCTAATATTATATAAGTGGTAATTGCTTTTCTGAAAGTTGCACAAATAATGGTTTCAGTAATGTCATTTCCCTTTCCTAACTGTACATATCGCCATAATATAAGGTATACATAAGGAGCCCCATTTAGACAGGTAAGCTGTACTTCTTCGTATTATAGGCGCAAAGTCAAATGGAAATTATAGATATAAAACCATCTCTAAACTGATGATCTAGATTTAAAAACTACATAATGACAACAGATTATCACTTGTGGTTCCCTTACCGTAAAAATCCATCCACTGGTGTGGCCTCCACATCGAAGTATGCATTCGTGTACCCAAAGCCTTCACAAAGAGTGAAGGAAGTATGATCATTTTAAGAGAAAGACTTTCCGTATTCTCAACTTCCCTATATACTTTTACTAAAACTGAATTGTGGTAGAATGCACATGCAGTTGTGCTGATACCCTCCTTTCCCACCCTTCCCTCTTTGTAAGTAATCTATTGAAGTAAAATTCACGTAACATAAAATTAGCCATTTTAAAGCGAACAATTCAGTAGCATTTTAAGATATTCACCGTGGTGCAACCACCACCTCTATCCAGTCCTAAAACATTTCCATTACTCCAGAGTAAGAACCCTTACCCATTAAGCAGTTTCTTCTCATTTCTCCCTCCCCCTAGCCCCAGACCATCATCAATCTGCCTTCTGTATCAGTTGACTGATCTCTCCAAGATATTTCATATAAATAGTATCATATAATGTGGAACCTTTTGTCTTTGGCTTCTCTCACATAGCATAATGTTTTGGAGGTTCATCCACCTTATAGCATGTATCAGTGTTTCACTCCTTTTTATGTCTGAGTAATATTCCATTGTATGGATAGAGCACAGTTTTATCTATTCATCAGTTGATGGACGTTTGACTGTTTCCATCTTTTGGCTATTATGAAGAATGCTGCTATGAACATGCATGTACATGTTCTTGTTTGCATGTACATGTTCTTGTTTGAATACCTGCTTTTAATTCTTTAGGGTGTATACCCTGGGAGTGGAATCCCAAGGTCATATGGTCATTCTGTGTTTAACTTTTGGAGGAACTGCCAAACTTTTTTCCGTAGTCGCTGTACCATTTTACACTCCTACCAGCAGTGTATGAGGATTCCAATTTTTCCACATCCTCACCAGCTTATTTTCCTTTTTCCCCCCAGACTTTTGTACCCTTTGACTGACACCTCCTCCATTTCCCTCTCCCCCAAGCCCCTGGTGACCACCATTCTACTCTCTATGAATTTGACTATTTTAGATTCCTCATAGAAGTAGAGTCACGTAGTATTCTTTTGTGTCTGGCTTCATTTAGCATGATGTCCTCCAAGTCCATCCATGTTGTCCCAAAGGGCAGGATTTTCTTATTTTTTAAGGATGAATAATATTCCATTGCATGTATATTCCACGTTTTCATTATCCAGTCATCCATCCATGGACACTTGAGTTGTCTCCATATTGTGGCTGTTGAGATTAATGCTACAGTGAACTTGGACGTGTTGTTACCTCTTTGAGATCCTTATTTCATTTCTTTTGGATATATACCCAAAAGTAGGATTGCTGGATCAAATGATAGTTTTTTTTTAAATGTTTACTTATTTTTTATTTATTTATTTTTGGCTGCGTTGGGTCTTCATTGCTGCGTGGGCTTTCTCTAGTTGCAGAGAGCAGGGGCTACTCTTTGTTGTGGTGCACAGGCTTCTCATTGCTGTGGCTTCTCTTGCAGAGCACGGGCTCTAGGCATGTGTGCTTCAGTAGTTGTGGCTCACGGGCTCCAGTAGTTGTGGCTCGTGGGCTCCAGTAGTTGTGGCTCATGGACTCTAGAGCGTAGGCTCAGTAGTTGTGGCGCACGGGCCTAGTTGCTCCGCAGCATGTGGGATCTTCCCGGACTAGGGCTCGAACCCGTGTCCCCTGCATTGGCAGGCGGATTCTTAACCACTGCACCACCAGGGAAGTCCCCAAATGATAGTTCTGTTTTTCATTTTTTTGAGGAACCTCCATACTGTTTTCCATCGTGGGTGTACCATTTTACATTCCCACTGACAGTGTAGAAGGGGCTCCTTTTTCTCCACAACCTCATCAACACATTACCTTTTGTGGGGTTTTTTTGTTTTTTTTTTTGCGGTACGCGGGCCTCTCACCGTTGTGGCCTCTCCCATTGCGGAGCACAGGCTCCGGACACGCAGGCTCAGCAGCTATGCCTCACGGGCCCAGCCGCTCCGCGGCATGTGGGATCTTCCCGGACCGGGGCACGAGCCCGTGTCCCCTGCATCGGCAGGCGGACTCTCAACCACTGCGCCACCAGGGAAGCCCTATCTTTTGTTTTTTTGATAGTAGTCATCCCAACAGGTACGAGATGAGGTCTCATTGTGGTTTTGATTTGCATATCCCTGATGATTAGTGATGTTGAGCATCTTTTCATGTACCTGATGGCCATTTGTATGTTTTCTTTGGAGAAATGTCTAAGTCCTTTGCCCATTTTTTAAAATTGAAGTATAGTAGTTGATGTACAATATTATGTAAGTTACAGGTGTACAGTTTAGTGCTTCACAATTTTTAAAGGTTATACTCCATTTATAGTTATTATAGAATATTGGCTGTACTCCCTGTGTTGTACAGTATATCCTTGTAGCACATTTTATATATAATAATTTGCACCTCTTAGTCCCCTACCCCTATCTTGCCCCTCCCCCCTTCCTTCCCCCACTGGTAAATACTAGTTTATTTTCTATATCTGTGAATCTGTTTCTTTTTTAAGTGTTCACTAGTTTGTTGTATTTTTTAGATTCCACGTATAAGTGCTATGGTACAGTATTTGTCATTCAGTTATCATAAAACCCTCCAAGTCTTTCCATGTTGTTGCAGATGGCAAAACTTCATTCTTTTTTATGGCTGAGTAGTATTCCATTTTGTGTGTGTGTGTGTGTGTGTGTGTGTATGTATACACATCACTTCTTTTTCCATTCATCTGTTGATGGACACTTATATTGCTTCCATATTTTGGCAATTGTAAATAATGCTGCTGTGAACATTGTGGTGGATGTATCTTTTTGAATTAGTGTTTCTGGGGTTTTTTTGGATATATACCCAGGAGTGCAATTGTTGGGCCATATGGAAGTTCTATTTTTAGTTTTTTAAGAAACCTCCATACTGTTTTCCACAGTGGCTGGACCAATTCACATCCCTACCAACAGTGTAGGAGGGTTCCCTTTTCTCCACATTGTTGCCAACATTTTTTGTGTGTGGTCTTTTTGATGATAGCCATTCTGACAGGTGTGAGGTAATACCTCATTGTGGTTTTGATTGGCATTTCCCTGATGATAAGTGATGTTGAGCCTCTTTTCATGTGTCTGTTGGCCATCTGCATTTCCTCTTTGGAAAAATGTCTGTTCACTTCTTCCCATTTTTTAATCGGGTTGTTTGGGTTTTTTTGATGTTGAGTTGTATGAGCTGTTTGTATGTGTTGGATGTTAATGCCTTATCGATCAATCATTTGCAAATATTTTCTCCCATTCAGTAGGTTGTCTTTTTGTTTTGTCAATGGTTTCCTTTGCTGTGACAGAAATTTTAATATGTTGTGTTCTTATTTTCATTCATCTCAAGTGTATTTTATGATTTCCCTTGTGATTTCTTCCCTGAACCACTGGTTATTAGGAGTGTGCTGTGGAATTGCCGTATAGCTGGAAATTTTTCAAATGCCCTTCTGTTAATGATTTCTATTTTCATTCCATGGTGGTTGGAGAACACAATTTGTATGATTTCAGAATTTTAAAATATATTGAGATATGTTTTGTAGCCTAGCATGTGGTCTGTCTTGGAGAATGTTCCATGTGTAATTGAGTAGAATGTGTTTGCTGGTTTGAGGGCATGCGTTCTATAGATGTCTGGTAGATCTAGTTGGTTTATAGTGTCGTTCAAATCTTGTATTTCCCTTTTGTTCTACTTATGATTGAAAGGATTGTATTGAGCTATCCAGCTATTGTTGAATTGTCTATCCTTCCCTTCAGTTTTGTTACATTTTGCTTCATATATTTTGGGGGTTCTATGGTTAGGTGCACATGTTTAAAATTGTATATCTTACTGCGGGTTTATCCTTTTATCAGTATAAAATGTCACTCTTCGACTCCTATGACAATTTTTGTCTTAAAGACTATTTTATCTGATAATGGTGTAGTTCCCCCAGCTCTCTTATGGTTGTTATTTGTATACTATACCTTTATCCATCCTTTTACTTTCAACCAATTTCTATTTTTGCTGTTTTTTTCTGGGTAGTTGATTAATTATTGAATGGTTGCCGTGCACACAGCCAAACCTGTTTCATCTCTGCCTCTCCCACTACTTAAATTTCATTTCCTTCTTCCACCTCTAATTGTAGGAACAGTTACAGCATAGTCTTTTTTGGGTGGCTTCATTATTTTTATTTTTTTAACAATGTAGTCTTGAAGTTCAAGAAAAACTACTGGAAAACTCCTGTGTGGCATGCTACGTAATTGATGTGCAAGAAGTCCACAATTTTAAAGGAATATGGTTGAGCTGAAAGACCTAGTATTAACAGCAGTAACCACACTTATATACAATATTTTGTTGGTGTTGTAACCACTTTCAGCTGATGAGACACTCCCATACTCTACTGGGAACATAGCGTCACTTCATCCCTGGGCAGTATTACCTGTGATTACGGTGCCGGGTTGAGAGTGGTGACGGCCAAGGCTTGGAGCTCTCGGGTTGTGCTCCAGCTCTGGGACCCCCTGAAGCATGTGGTCATCTCCTGTAGATCTGGGCTCAAGTCCCAGCTCCACTAATCACCAGATCAAATGTGGGATCATGTCCACCTCACCACCCATCCTGTGAAGAAAAGCAAGCAGAACTCGTCTCCTGTAAACCCTCTTGCATCTCTTTGTCATCCTCAAGGTGGTTCTTCAGAGGCATCAGAGGGACCTCAGGACCAGGACAGGAGTGCTGTGCTCATGCTGTGACTTCCCTGAGCCGTGCAGGGGCTGCTGTGTGTGTTACTAATTGTGCTCCCCTTGCTGTCCCCCTTCCCCCTTTTAGAGAGATGGGACCGTGTCACCACCACAACCAGGAGACCGGGAGCGACCAGAGCTCCAGCAAAGCCTGCAGGTAACACGGCTGTTCTGAGGAGGGCACTAAGGCGGGACCCCGTGGAGCTCCTTCTGGGATAGTATCCAGTTGAACTACCCATAGTTTTAAGTCCTGTGCGTGTAATGCCAACCGAGACCTTCATCTGAACACTGGGTTTAACTTAATAGAGTATGACCAGTCACTATGACTTCTGTGTGTTTTATGAAAAGTCCTGCTTGGGAGAATTTCAAGAGAAAAATGCATTTGGACTTCCTCCCCTTTTCAACCATTTTACACTCTAAAATCAGGGAAGATATAATTGTTTAGGTTTTATGAAGCCCATCAAACATTTTCTTTAGGCAGATGGAGCATTTTGAAATGGCATTTGCTTTACAGTGTCATCTTTCACTGAAGGATTTTGGAACTTGTTGCTTCTTTGTGACTCTTTCCTGGAGCTGTTTTAACTTTTCTCCAGATGGGCCATTTTACTATTCAGATATCTTCACTGATATAAAGAGAAACGTAGCCTTGGGGTGGGGAGCGCAGTCGTTGCTCCCATCTGGCAACTTGTTACTAGTACTTAAGGAGCATGCTACCGTGTTCCTTGAAGTGGATAGCTACCTTTCTTCTGAAGAGACAGTCATGACCCAGAAGAGTGAGTGCTGAAAGTTTGCCCTCACGTCTTCACATCTGCAGCCTCAAAGAGGCGCATTGTGACCACGTAGCCTCCCTCTTGAGTGTCCAGTTTCTGACTCTATGCAGCTGGTTTTGAATCTTGGGTTAATACCTATAATCAGTGAGTTTACTGTTAAAATGGTCTGACTGCTGGCCTAAGCAAAGCACGTGTGGGAATATAAAGTAGTGGAAAATTGGTAAATATATTGCAAAGGCAGAAAGCAGTAACTTGCTCCATCCTGTTGGTATTTCCATTATCAGTGTCTGTAGAAGGAGTCAGACCCCAATTTAAGTTTCTTTGTCTTAACTCATTGATTGCGCTGATCAGCAGAGCCCACGAATGTTGACTTGTTTTTTTGGAATCTTGTACCCAGTTGCTAATCAGTTGGCCGTTTTTTTTTATGTTTTGGGGCTTCACTGAAGGTAGTGAATTTGACTTGGCTGATGCCTTGGATGATCAAGATCATGGCCACAGGAAGCCGAGTGCAGGAGGAGGAGGTAAGTCACAGCTGGTTGAAGGCACAGGCCAGTGCTGTAGCTCCCCGGTCAGGGTGTAGCTCATTAACTACAGCAGCGCACAGAGCCACTCCTGGCCTGGCAGAGCTGGGGGCGCTTCAAGGCCCAGGAGGACCCTACAACAGTGGTTCTCAAGCGTTTTGGTCTCAGGACTCCTCAAATTATGGAGGATCTCTATTGAGGTGTGGGTCACGTCTATCAATATTTATCATCTTTGAACTTAAAACTGAAAAATTTTTTTAATATTTTTATTAATTTTAAATGAAAAATAATACGGCCATAACTGTTAAGATAAATAGCATATTTTTATGGTAAATGACCATGCTTTTCCTAGTGGAAGAGCTGGGCTCTCACATCTGCTTCTAGATTCAATTGTTGTGATATATTGTTATGGTTGAAGTATATGAAGGAAATCTGGCTTCCTATAAATATACAGCTGGAAAATGGAGGAATATCTCAATTGACTATTCATGTAATTATGGACATTCTTCTTTGATACGACACAAAAATTCAGCCATTGGTTGTTTCTTACAGGTTAAGTGCAGTGTGGAGTATGAAACCGCATGAATGAATCTTCCGTCCTTGACCCCAGTGACCCCCCCCCCTTATCCTTTGAAGGGATCTTTTACTGGTCGTGGTTTGGGAGCATCGTCGTGCACTGGTCCCTGGGAAAATGTCAGCGCCCTGCCTTATGCAGACCTTCCCGGTGCTGACGCATTCCATTCTACACCAGAACATCACCTGTGTTACTACCGCCACCCATCTCATTGGAAAAAGTCTTTAAGTATCGGGAAGCTGTCAAGCTCACAGTAGTAGTTTTTCAAAATTCTTAGCGTTGCTTGAAATCTTAAATTTTACCATTGGCAAAAATACTGTTAGTTGTTTCCCTTGAAGTGAAGGGCTCACTTCATTCATTTGCAAGAAAATGTCTGTCAGATATTCAAGTCAGTATAACCGTAGTCGTACTACTGAATCCTTCAAGGAAGAATTTTGTATGAGAGAAGTGGCTAGCACTGCTTAGAACTGATGCAGTCGCGCAAATGCTTTTCCTGTGTCAACCTCTGTATTTTGAGGTGCCACAGAAAAGCTTTAAGCATACTTGCTGTTTTATCAGAATATTAAAGGGCACATTTTCATGAAAGTAATAATTTTTCTGCTCATATTCGTTTTCCACTGCTGCCTAACGTATTACCACAAACTTGCTTGTTTAAAACAATTTTCAATTATTGGGTTGGCCAAAAAGTTCGTTCAGGGTTTTGGGTTTTTTTTTTTTTTTTTTGGGCCAATCGTATATTTTCTTTTTTCTTTTTTTAGCATCTTTACTGGAGTATAATTGCTTTACAATGGTGTGTTAGTTTCTGCTGTATAACAAAGTGAATCAGCTATACGTATACATATATCCCCACATCCCCTCCCTCTTGCGTCTCCCTCGCACCCTCCCTATCCCACCCCTCTAGGTGGTCACAAAGCACCGAGCTGATCTCCCTGTGCTATGCGGCTGCTTCCCACTAGCTATCTGTTTTACGTTTGGTAGCGTATATATGTCCATGCCACTCTCTCACTTCGTCCCAGCTTACCCTTCCCCCTCCCCGTGTCCTCAAGTCCATTCTCTAGTAGGTCTCTGTGTTTATTCCCGTCTTACCCCTAGGTTCTTCATGACCTTTTTTTTCCCTTAGATTCCATATATATGTGTTAGCATATGGTATTTGTTTTTCTCTTTCTGACTTACTTCACTCTGTATGACAGACTCTAGGTCCATCCACCTCACTACAAATAACTCAATTTCGTTTCTTTTTATGGCTGAGTAATATTACATTGTATATATGTGCCACATCTTCTTTATCCATTCATCCGATGTTGGACACTTAGGTTGCTTCCATCTCCTGGCTATTGTAAATAGAGCTGCAATGAACATTTTGGTACATGACTCTTTTTGAATTATGGTTTTCTCAGGGTATATGCCCAGTAGTGGGATTGCTGGGTCGTGTGGTAGTTCTATTTGTAGTTTTTTAAGGAACCTCCATACTGTTCTCCATAGTGGCTGTACCAATTCACATTCCCACCAGCAGTGCAAGAGTGTTCCCTTTTCTCCACACCCTCTCCAGCATTTATTGTTGCTAGATTTTTTGATGCCCATTCTGACTGGTGTGAGATGATATCTCATTGTAGTTTTGATTTGCATTTCTCTAATGATTAATGATGTTGAGCATTCTTTCATGTGTTTGTTGGCAATCTGTATATGTTCTTTGGAGAAATATCTACTTAGGTCTTCTACCCATTTTTGGATTGGGCTGTTTGTTTTTTTTGTTATTGAGCTGCATGAGCTGCTTGTAAATTTTGGAGATTAATCCTTTGTCAGTTGCTTCATTTGCAAATATTTTCTCCCATTCTGAGGGTTGTCTTTTGGTCTTGTTTATGGTTTCCTTTGCTGTGCAAAAGCTTTGAAGTTTCATTAGGTCCCATTTGTTTAGTTTTGTTTTTATTTCCATTTCTCCAGGAGGTGGGTCAAAGAGGATCTTGCTGTGATTTATGTCATAGAGTGTTCTGCCTATGTTTTCCTCTAAGAGTTCGATGGTTTCTGGCCTTACATATAGATCTTTAATCCATTTTGAGCTTATTTTTGTGTATGGTGTTAGGGAGTGTTCTAATCTCATTCTTTTACATGTACCTGTCCAGTTTACCCAGCACCACTTATTGAAGAGGCTGTCTTTTCTCCACTGTATATTCTTACCTCCTTTATCAAAGATAAGGTGACCATATGTGCGTGGGTTTATCTCTGGGCTTTCTATCCTGTTCCATTGATCTATATTTCTGTTTTTGTGCCAGTACCATACTGTCTTGATTACTGTAGCTTTGTAGTATAGTCTGAAGTCAGGGAGCCTGATTCCTCCAGCTCCATTTTTTGTTCTCAAGGTTGCTTTGGCTATTCGGGGTCTTTTGTGTTTCCATACAAATTGTGAAATTTTTTGTTCTAGTTCTGTGAAAAATGCCAGTGATAGTTTGATAGGGATTGCATTGAACCTATAGATTGCTTTGGGTAGTAGAGTCATTTTCACAATGTTGATTCTTCCAATCCAAGAACATGGTATATCTCTCCATCTATTTGTATCATCTTTAATTTCTTTCATCAGCGTCTTATAATTTTCTGCATACAGGTCTTTTGTCTCCTTAGGTAGGTTTATTCCTAGATATTTTATTGTTTTTTTTGCAATGGTAAATGGGAGTGTTTTCTTAATTTCACTTTCAGATTTTTCATCATTAGTGTATAGGAATGCCAGAGATTTCTGTGCATTAATTTTGGATCCTGCTACTTTACCAAATTCATTGATTAGCTCTAGTAGTAGTCTGGTAGCATCTTTAGGATTCTGTATGTATAGTATCATGTCATCTGCAAACAATGACAGCTTTACTTCTTCTTTTCCAATTTGGATTCCTTTTATTTCCTTTTCTTCTCTGATTGCTGTGGCTAAAACTTCCATAACTATGTTGAATAAGAGTGGTGAGAGTGGGCAGCCTTGTCTTGTTCCTGATCTTAGTGGAAATGCTCTCAGTTTTTCACCATTGAGGACAATGTTGGCTGTGGGTTTGTCATATATGGCCTTTATTATGTTGAGGAAAGTTCCCTCTATGCCTACTTTCTGCAGGGTTTTTATCCTAAATGGGTGTTGTTGTTTTTTTTATTTTTACTGTTCACATGCACATTTAGACACCAGGACTGGAGAAGCTGTGGTTTCTTAAGGCTAAGTGGCATGACAGTAAACTTTCCTTATTTGTTTTCATTGAACCTTATTGGACTTTCTTACCCTTTGAATGAATCTTTTGCCCATTCATGATTTTGTAACGTCCTACATACATTTTCTGGAAAACACTAGTGTCCTGAGTTGTGTTGAGCTTTTAAATGATGACACCTTTCCTTATGCAATATTCAAATGTCATATTTGTTAATATCACCAGTGATCTGATAGGAAGAGTCTTTATTGGGAAGCTGACAGGCTCATGGTGCCAGTTACACGTTTTCCAAAGTTGTGTATATTTTTTTGAAAGCTAAATTTTCTTATTGTCAGCTGATACTGTCGGTTGATTTCCTTGAATTGACAGGCTCATTTAATTCATTTTCAAAAAAATTTTTGGCAAATATTCAAATATGAATAGACACAGTTTGCTGTAATTTACTCTTTGAAATAAATTTGTTCTTCCATGAGAAAAGCAGCTAATTCAGCTGAAAACTGAAACAATCACACAAGTGACCTTCCTCAAGTCACCTGTGATGCTTTGGTGTGCAACAAAAATGCTTTAACAATCCTTCCCATTTCATAACACAGAATGTTACAATGTTGATATACTCAAGGTTGAGCGCTCATGAAATATTTTTGCTACTCCCTCTTATTAATTTTATATTGCCTCATAATCAGGTAGCATAAATTATTGAGTTAAAACAATTTCCATTCATTCACTTATTTCCCTGGGTCAGGAGTTTGGGTTCTGTTTAGCTGGGTCCTCTGCTCTATAACTCCTACGAGGCTGCCATGCAGGTGTCAGCTGGGGCTAGGGTCTCATCTGAGGTTTGAGGTTGTGTTAGTTTCCTGTTGCTGCTCTAACGAATTACCGGCAACTTGGTGGCTTAAAAAACACACATTTATTATCTTATAATTATTGAGGTCAGAAATCCAAAATGGATCACAGTGGGCTAAAATGCATGTGTCAGCAGGGCTGTTTCTTTTTCTGGAGGCTCTACAGAATTAGTAGAGAGTCTGTAGAGTCTGTTGTCTCCTTGTCTTTTCCAGCTTCTTCAGGATGCCTGTATTCTTCGGCTCATGGCCCTCTCTCTCCATCTTCAGAGCCAGCAGTGTAGGGTAGCATCTTCAGATCTTTCTCTCTCTCACCCCTACTTTTGTCATCACATCTTTACTTGGCCTGTGACCCTCCTGCTTCTCTATTTCTCTTTTAAGGACTGTTGTGATTACACCAGACCCACCCAGATAATCCAGGATAGTCTCCCCATCTCAGTGTCCTTGATTTAGAAACATCTGCAAGACCTTTTGCCATATAAGGTAACATGTTCACAGGTTCTGGGAATTAGGACATTGACATCTTGGGGGCGACATTTTAATGCTAACACATCTGTCGTCTGGCTCACAAACCTTCATGTCCCTTCCACCTGCAAAATACATTGTCCATTCCAACTTCTTTAAAAGTTTCATCCCGGGCTTCCCTGGTGGCGCAGTGGTTGGGAGTCCGCCTGCCGATGCAGGGGACGCGGGTTCGTGCCGCGGTCCGGGAAGATCCCACATGCCGCGGAGCGGCTGGGCCCGTGAGCCATGGCCGCTGAGCCTGCGTGTCCGGAGCCTGTGCTCCACAACGGGAGAGGCCACAACAGTGAGAGGCCCGCGTACCGATAAAAAAGAAAAAAAAAAAGTTTCATCCCATCACATCGTCAACTCAAATTGCAAAATCTCATCATAATTTCATCAGCAGAAACATCCCAAATCTCATCATCTAAATTATATAAGTCAGGCATGGGTGAAGCTTTGGCTATGACACTTCTCCATCTACAAACCTATGAAAGTCAAGAAACAAGTTATCTGCTCCCCAAAATACAACGGACAGGCATAAAATAACGGTTATAGGCATTCCATTTACAAAAGTGAGAAAACATCAGGCAAAAAGATTTCAAGCTTCAAGTGAAAAAAAAAAAAAAGACTTCACCAGTCTCAAGAAATTCCCAAATCCAAGTCCTTTAGGTTCCAGGCTTTGGGATGATGCACTGTGTTTCACAGCTCTACGTTCTGAGTTTGCAGCTCTGCCCTCAGAATCAGCCTCCCTTGTTCAGGAAAAATAGCACATGTTTGCAACTGAGTAGTTATATCAGCGTATTTTCTGCCTGTAGAATTTGGGGAGTCTAACAGCCTTCTTACATTTTTTTCTCTTTCTGTCCCTTTTAATTGCAGGCTGGCAGTGTTCCTGCTGTTCTAAAATTCTCAAGAACTCTGTGGGTTTCCCACGTATATACTGGTGATCACCCCACTGGGAAAGAGGCTCTTCCACAGATCTTTCTTGAATGATGTCGTCTATACTTCTGGCTTCTGCTGAGATGGCAGAGGGGATCCATGAATAATCTTATGTTTAATCTGACCTTTTGACCCTTCCAAGGTACTCATATAATGTTTTCCCGCCACACCATTGACTTTCTCCCCAGAGCTTTCTTGACAGCGAGTCCCCTAATTCTAGCATTTTTTGGCAATTAGGATAGGTTGAAATTTTTCCAAATCATCAAGTCCTGGTTCCTTTTTGCTCAAGAGTTCTTCCTTCAATCTCTTCCTTTCCTCTTGCATTTTACTATGAGCAGCAAGAAGAAAATAGGCCATACCCCTAACACTCTACTTGGAAATCTCCTCAGCTCAAACATCCAGGTTCATTGTTGAGAAGTTCTGCTTTCCACGTAACTATAGGATGCACAATTCAGCCAAGTCTTCTGCCACTACCTGGTAAGGATCTACTTTCCTCTGGCGTCCAATAACATTTTCCCTGCTTCCATCTGAGACCTCACTGGCGAAGCCTTTAACATCCACATTTCTGTCAACAGTCTGTTCGTGATGATTTAGGCGTTCCCTAGTATGATACAGGTTTCCTCTACCATGTTCCTGACCTCCTTCTGAATCCTCACTAGCTGTTACTAGTTGTTCACGTCTGTATTTCCACTAAGTCGGCTCAAGGCAGTCAGGCTTTGCTTCTCAGAATTCTTCCAGCTTTTGTCTATTACTCGATTCCGAAGTTGCTTCCACAGTTTTAGGTATTTATTTAGGGATTTCCTATTGCTGTTGTAGTAAATTACAAGAACGTGCTGGCTTAAAACAGCACAAATTGATTATCTTATAGTTGTAGAGGTGAGAACTATGATTTGGGTTTCACTGGGCTACAGTGAAGTTATGGGTAGGGCTGTCTTCCTTTTGGAAGCTCTAGCCTGTTTCCTCGCCTTTGCCTGCAGTTTTGCCTTGTTGGATACCTCCTCCATCTGCAAAGCCAACAGAATAGCAACCTCAGATTTCTCTCTCACTCTCACCCCTGCTTCCATCATCACGTCTCCTTCCTTGACTCTCCTGCTGGTCTCGTTCTCTTACTAGTATTCCTGTGATCACACTGGGCCCGCCTAGATGATCCAGAACAGTCTCCCCATCTCAAGGTGCTTAGCTTACTCACATCTGCCACGTCCCTTTTCCCACATAAGGCGACATATCCACAGGTTGGGATTGTTGGCAGAATTCCATTCTGTGCAGCTACAGAACTCATGGCCACTTGCTTCTTCAAGGTCAGCAAAAGAATGAGAGTCTGCTACCTCTAATGTTAGCTCAGGGAAGGCCTCCAGCCCTCTTTTCAAGGACTCACTTGATTATGTCCAAATCACCCAGAATATTCTGCCTTTTGAGTAATTCAGTCATACGGATTGGGCATCCTAATTGTATCTGCAAAATCCCTTCACCTCTGCCATGTCGTAACCTGGTCATGGAAGTAGCTCAGTCCCTCCCACACTCCGCAGGCTGGTATTATACATGGTGTGTACGCCAGGGGGCGGGAGTCTCGACAGCTATCTTCGAGTAGCGAAGGATCTAATGACTTCTCATAGCGTTTACTGCTCCTTACTTCCTTGGTTCAGGCAAAGGGCCTGGAGGTTTATTCACCATTGCATTTGTATCACAGTGCAAATGTCAACCCTGTAAAAAGGGCAAAGGACGCTTGAGGATGATTACGAAAATAGTTATGACCTGACAGACCCCTGGGGTCCATGGAACACTCTTTGTGAACTACTGACTGAGAAGATGCCCTTACATATTTATGTGGCGTCAGTGTGTTTTCGTTCGAATCCGTGATCTCGTCCATGTTAATGTGCAGTGAACATGTATTTGTGGAGCTGGGGCGAGCAGGAAGATGGTTTTATATGTCTTCTGTTGTATTGAGCCATACCTTTACAGTTTCACTTCTCTAGACAGTTGTATAAATTAGTTCAACCTTTTCAGAGGGCGATTTGATAAAATCTTTGAGCAGTTCTGCTTCAAAGCATTTTCCGTCTGGGTACAGAGTTATGCACACGTGCAGAGGTACATTTGAAATGGTGTTTGCAGCTTTCTTGCGTTTCGTATCAGCCAAAAATTAAAACACTCTTAAATAACACCGTTGAATACATAAATTCTAAACCATTCATAGTCTGCAGCCATTTCAAAGAATAAGGTAGATCTCTGGAACTGGCATGAGAAAAGCAAGTTACAGAACAGGATATATATAGTACGAATTAATTTCTATCAAATTTAAGTGTATGTGAACACAGACACGCACGCAGAAAGACACGGACATGCAGAGAGACATATGGGCAGAGAGAGACACAGAAAGAGAGACATGCACAGAGAGACACACAGAGAGATGCGAACGGAGACACGGACACACACACACACAGACGGGGAGAGAGACACAGGGAAAGAAAGACAGGGAGACACAGACACGGAGAGAGACATGCAAGAGAGAGAGACACAGAGAGAGGGGCACACACACACACAGAGACATGGAGAGAGAGCGAGACAGACACATGCAGATCTGAAAAGATTGAGAGTGGCTACCTGTGGGGATAGATTTGGCTGTCTTTTATATTTTCTTTCTTAGGATTCTACACCATTGGATTCATTTTTCTACTGAGCATATATTAACGTTTATAATAAGCCAGCAGTGTAGCTGGCCTGGGCCCAGGCATTCTGGCTTCACCCCAAGGGCCTCTTCCTCTGTGTGTGTGGCTCTTAGAAGTGTTTGCCCAGGAAGGTGGTGATGACCTGAAGGTGAGCGTAGGGTCAGCTCGTGCACCTGGCCGTAGAGGCGCCGGCACGGGCCTCCTCATCCGCAGGTCTGCTGGGCAGTTTCCTAGTCCATGGAAGATTCGCTCCAGTGATCTAGAAAGCTGAAAAGGGGACTGGTCTTTAAGAGGTAGGCACAGTGTGATAACAGACAAATAGTGACCCGGGCCCTCTCGAAGCGTGTATGTTGTATCTTCACTTCAAAGAGGAAAAGAGCTGTGCTGTTTGCTCTGTAAAGATATTCTCTCTGGAAGATTTTCAGTGTTGTATGAACCATTGGGATCAGGAAAGAATCGGCTTCATTTGTCTGGAAAACGTCCTTGTACGTGCCGCCTCCCTTCTCGATGTTCTTCCTGCTGCTCTTTTCCCCTAAGGTGAGGTCTACACGATTCGCTCCTTAGTTTTTAAGGTCGACAATAGACATTTGTGCACCCCTGAAGACCAGCTATTTACGTGTCAGACTTTTTTTTTTCCCTATGAGAAATGACTACGATGCTCAAATCAATCATTAACTATTTTCGGATTGACATTTTCTTCAGAGCTAACTGTAAAATTCACATCAATGTGTAAGAAATACTCCAGAGAGATCCCATCACACTGTACCAGTTCCCCAATGGTAACACCTGAAAAATTATAGTACAGTGTCACAACCAGGATCTTGACGTTGATATAATCTAGTGATCTTATTCAGATGTTCCGTTTTACTTGTACTCGTGTCTGTGTGTGTGTCTTCACGTCTGTGCAGTTTTGTCTCCTGTGTAGGTTCATACATCCACCATGGTAGTCCAGACAGAGAACAGTTCCATGACCACAAAGACCCTCGTGCTGTGCTTTATAAAAACAACTATCTCCCTTCTGCTGTGCCCACCCCCATTTCCTGTCCCTAAGCACTAATCTTTTCTCCATCTATAGAATTTGGCAATTTAGAAAATGTTACGTAAATGGAATCATGTAGTATGTAATGTTTGGGGATTGGCTTTTTTTCACTCAGCATAATTCCCTTGAGGTCCATCCAAGGCATTGCATGTATCAATAGTTTGTTGCTTTTCCTTGCTGAATAGTATTCCATGATGTAGATGTACTATAGTTTATTTATGAAGATCATCTGGGTTGTTTCCAGTTTTGGGCTCTAGGTTTTTGTATGAACATGAGTTTTCATTTCTCTGGGATAAATGCCCAGGTGGGTAATTGCTGGGTTCTATGGTAGTCATAGGGTTCGTTTTTTAAGAATATTGCCAACCTGTGTCCCAGACTAGCTGTACCATTTTATATTCCCACCAGCAATAAATGAGTGATCCACTTTCTCTGCATCCTTGTCAGCACTTAGTGTTATCACTATTTTTTTTAGTCATTCTGATTGGTGTGTAGTGATACCTCATTGTGGTTTTAGTTTGCATTTCCCTGATTGCATGTGCTTATTGGCCATTCATGTAAACCCGTCAGTGAAATGCCTCTTCATGTCTTTCGCCCATTTTAATCGGATTGTTTGATTTTGCTGTTCAATTTTGAGAGCTCTTCATATATTCTAGACACTAGTCCTTAGATGGGTATGTGTTTTGCAAATATTTTCTTTTACTCTATAGCTTGTCTTTTCATCTTCTTAATAGAGTCTTTCACAAAAGGAAATTTTTAATTTTGATGACGTCTGATTTATCCATTTTTTTCTTTTGTGGATCATGGTTTTATGGTCAAGTCTATGAACTCTTCCCCAAGCCCTTAGTCCTGAAGATTTTTCTCATATCATTCCTTCTGAAAGTTCTATAGATGTACACTTAAGACCCAAAAAAGTCATCAGTTTTGAGTTAGGGTTTGTATGAGGTGTGTGGGGATTAGATCAAGGTTCATTATTTTTGCCTATAGATGCCTAGTTGCTCCAGCACCTTTTGTTGGAAAGGCTGTCCTGCTTCCATTGAGTGGCTTTTGCGCCTTTAACAGAAACCTCTTGAGCATATTTGGGCAGGTCTTTCTAGGTAGTTCATTCTGTTGTACTGTTCTATGTGTCTACCCTTCTGCCACTGTCTTGATTACTGTAACCATAAAGTAAGCCTTAATACTGGGTAGGCTGATTTCCCCCCCACTTTATTCTTCTTTCTCAAGGTTGTTTTAGCTATTCTAGGGCCTGTGCTTTTCTATACAAGTTTTAGAATAAGTTTATTTATGTCTACAGAAAGCTGGCTGGGATTTTGATAGGACTTGTGTTAAATATGTAGATGAATTTGGGAAGAGTTGATGTCTTTAAGGGAGTCTTCAAATCCATGAACACAGTATGTCTCTCCATTTATTTATGTCTTCTTTGATTTCGCTCATAAGCATATTGTAATTTTCAGCCTGCAGGTCCTGTACATGTTTTTCAAGTGTACAGCTAAGTATTTCATTTTCTCTGGAACAATTTTAAATGGTTATGTGTTTTAATTTTAGATTCCGTATGTTCATTGCTATCATATGATTGATTTTGATATTTGTTGCTCCTGTATCGTTAGACCTTGCTGAAGTCACTTACTGATTCTAGGAAGCGTTTTTTGTAGGTTCCTTGGAGTTTTCTACATAGATGATCATGTCATCGGCAAATAGGGATAGGTTTATTTCTTCCTTCCCAATCTGTATGTCTTTTATTTCTCATTGCAATGTTGAACCTCCCATGCTATGTTAAATAAGAGTGGTGAGAACAGTGTCCTTGGCCTGTTCCTGATCTTCAGGAGAGAGTGTTCAGTCTTTCACCATTAAGTCTGACAAGAGCTATGGGTGTTTTCTAGATGCTCTCTATGAAGTTGAGGTACTTCCCTCTATTCCTAATTTGCTGAATTTTTTTCATAAATGGGCATTGGATTTTCCACGTTGATAAGATTACAGGCAGACCTCGTTTTATTGCGCTTCACTTTATTGCACTTTGCAGATATTGCGTTTTTACAAATTGAAGTTTTGTGGTGACCCTGCGTTGAGCCAGTCTATCAGTGCCATTTTTCCAACCGCATTTGCTGACTTCGTGTCTCTGTGTCACGTGTTGGTAATTCAAAACTATTTGAAACTTTTTCATTATTATTATATTTGCTGCGGTCTGTGATAAGTGATCGTTGATGTTCCTGTTGCAAAAAGATTACTACTCCCTGAAGGCTCAGATTATGGATAGCATTTTTTAGTAGTAAAATATTTTTTAATTAAGGTACATACATTTTTGGGGGGGCATAATGCTGTTGCACTTTAATAGACTACAGTATAGTGTAAACATAATTTTTTTTTTTTTTTTTTTTTGTGGCACGCGGGCCTCTCACTGCTGTGGCCTCTCCCGTTGTGGAGCACAGGCTCCGGACGCGCAGGCTCAGCAGCCATGGCTCATGGGCCCAGCCGCTCCACGGCATGTGGGATCTTCCCGGACCAGGGCACAAACCCGCGTCCCCTGCATCGGCAGGCGGACTCTCAACCACTGCGCCACCAGGGAAGCCCGTAAACATAATTTTATGTGCACTGGGAAACCAAAAAAAAAAAATCATGTGACTTGCTTTATTAATATTCGCTTTATTGCAGTGGTCTGGAACCATCCCCACAGTATCTCCGAGGTATGCCTGTATATGAGTTTTTTCTTCTTTAGGCCACTGATATCGTAGGGCACATTGTTTTTCAAATGTTGATCCAGCCTTGCATAACCAGAACAAGTCCCGTTTGTTCATGATGTATAATTCTTTCTATACATTCTGTTTAGTTTGCTAATATCTTGTTGAGGATTTTATATATTAGTTCAGGAGAGAGATTGGGCTGTAGTTTTTTCTTAATACAGTCTTTTTCTGTGTTTATTATCAGGTTAATGCTGGCCTCATAAAATAAGTTGGGAAATATCCCTCCTCCCTATTTTCTGGAAGAGGTTTTATAAAATTGGTGTTAATTCCTCTTTAAATGCTTGGTAAAATTTACCAGTGAAACCATCAAAAAGCCTGGAAATTTCTTTTTTTAGGAGCTTTTAAATTAAAAATTCTGTTTCATTAATGGTTATAGAGATATTCAGATTGTGTTTTCATCTAGGTTGAATTATTTTTTTATTGTGGTAAACATACTAACATAGAATTTACCATTTTAACCTTTTCTTTTTTTTTTGCGGTACGCGGGCCTCTCACTGTTGTGGCCTCTCCCGTTGCGGAGCACAGGCTCCGGACGCGCAGGCTCAGCGGCCATGGCTCACGGGCCCAGCCGCTCCGCGGCGTGTGGGATCTTCCCGGACCGGGGCACGAACCCGCGTCCCCTGCATCAGCAGGCGGACCCTCAACCACTGCGCCACCAGGGAAGCCCCAATTTTAACCATTTTAAATGTACAGTTCATTGGCATTAAGTACATTCCCAGTGTTGGACAACCATCACCACTATCCATTTCCAGAACTTTCTCCTCATCCCAAACAGAAACTCTGTAGCCAGTAAACAGTAACTCCTCATTTTCCTCTACCCTGAACCCCTGCTAACCTCTGTTCTACTTTCTGTCTCTAAGAATTTTCCCATTCTAGGTACCTGAAATAAGTGGAATCATACAAAATATGTCCTTTTATGTCTGGCTTATTTCACTTAGCATAATGCTTTCCAAGTTTGTCCATGTTGTTGCATGTATCAGAATTTCATTCCTTTATAAGGCTGAGTAATATTCCATTGTGTGTATATACCATATTTTATCTGTTTATAAATTGACAGACGTTTGAGTTGTTTCTACCCTTTGTCTGTTGTGAATAGTGCTGTATTGAACATTGTGCAGGTATCCATTTGAGTCCCTGCCTTCAGTCCTTTTGGGCTTATACCTAGAGGTGGAATCGAAGGATCAGGTAGTAATTCTACGTTTAAATTTTTGAGTAATCACCAAAGTGTTCTCCACAGCAGCTGCACCATTTTATACATTCCCACCAGCAACATACCAGGGTTCCAATTTCTCCACATCCTCACCAACATTTGTTATTTTTCATTTTTCTTTTGATAATAGCCATCCTAATGAGTGTGAAGTGGTATCTCCTTGTGGATTTGATTTATATTTCCCTAATGACCAATACTTTGAGCATTTTTCATGTGCTTATTGACCATTTGTATATCTTCTTTGAAGATATGTCTATTCAAGTTCTTTGCCCATCTTTAAATCTCATTTTTTAAATTGTTGTAGGAGTCCTTTATATAGTCTGGGTTTTAATCTCTTACTGGATATATGATTTATGAATATATTCTCTCATTCTGGGATTGTTTTTTGATTCTCTTGATAGTGTCCTTTGCACAAAAGGCTTTACTTTTGATGAGGGCCAATTTATCTATTATTCCTTTTGTTGCCTATGCTTTTGGTGTCATATCCAAGAAGTCATTACCAAATCCAATATCATGAAGATTTTCCCCTATGTTTTTTCCTAAGAGTTTTATAGTTTGAGCTCTTATGTTTAGGACTTTGATCCATTTTGAATTAATTTTTATATATGGTGTAAGGTAAGGGTCCAACTTCATTCTTTGGCATGTGGATATTCAGTTTCTTGGTACCCTTGTCAAGAACATATTGACCATAGAGTTATGTCTGGGCTTTCTGTTCTGTTCTGTTAGTCTCTATGTCTGTTCTTATGCCAGTACCACACTGTTTTGATTGCTGTAGCTTTGTAGTAAGTTTTGAAATCAGGAAAGTGAGTTCTTCTTTTTCAAGATTCTTTTGTCTATTTGGGGTCTCTTGAGACTCCATATGAATTTTAGGATGGGGTTTTCTAAGTCTGCCCAAAAAACTGTTTTGGATTTCGGTAGAGATTGCACTGAATCTGTAGATCACTTTGGGTAGTATTGTCATCTTAACAATATTAGTCTTATGTTACGTGAACATGGGATTGAGTTGAGTTGTGATAGTTTGTGGATTTCAAGGAATTGGTCCATTTCTTTTAAGTTGTCAAATACATAAAGTTGTTCATAGCGTTTTCTTATTATCCTTTTAATAGTGCAGAATCTATAATGATATCTGCTGTTTCATTCCTTATATTAGTATTTTGGGGTTTTTTTCTTCAATTATATTTGTTAGTAAGGCTAGAGGTGTATCAATTTTACTGACTTTTTCAAAGAACAAGCCGTTTGGTTGATCTATTTTACTTTTCTATTTTCAATTTCATTGATTTCTGCTCTTACATTATTTCCTTCTGTCTGCTTGCTTTGGGTTTGTTTTTCTAGTATCTAGCTTGTCATTTTCTAGTATCTTGGGTTAGGAACTTGGATTATTGATTTGAGACCTTTCTTTGTTTCTAATTTAAGCATTTAGTGCTATAAACTTCCCTCTCAGCATTACTTTAGTTACATCTCCCATATTTTGATATGCTGTATTTTCATTTTCATTAGGGCTATTTATTCTTAAAATTTCATTTTGAGACTTTCTCATTGACCGTTGTTTTATTTAGAAGTGTGTTGTTTATTTCCAAGTGTTTAGAGATTTTCTTGTTTTCTCTTACTTGTTTTTGGTTTGGTTGTTTCTAGTTTGATTCCATTATAGTCAGAGATACCACTCTCTATCACTTCCATACTTTTAAATTTGTTGAGGTTTGTTTCTGGTTCAGGGTGTGATCTGTTGGTGAATATTCCATGGGTGCTTAAACAGTTACTTACTCTGCTGCGATTGGGTAGTGTCCATTATGCCAGTTGCATCCTGTTAGTTGACTGTGTTGTTTAGTTCTTCTATGTCCTTGCTGGTTTTCATTCTAGTAGTTCTGTCAGTTGCTGAGAGTAGAGTATTTGGATTTGTTTATTTCTTTTCTCAGCTCTGTGAATTTTAGCTTCATGTGTTTTGAGACTCTTGTTTGGTGCTTACACACTTACGATTGTTGTGTTCCTGGTGGATTGGTCCTTTATCATTATGTGACATCCCCCTTTATTGCTAGTGAGAACTGGCAGGTCATGTCTTACTGTGTTTTTAACACTCTTTCCAGAAGACTCAGACTTATAATTCTTTGATCCATAGACAACCCTAGGCTCTATCCAAAAAAGATAGGTAATGCATTGTAAATTACCTGGGCAGTTTGAGGATTACGTTATTGATCTGTAAAAGTCATTGAGGTTTTTTCCCCCACAAACATTGCTGCTTCTATTCTAAGTGCTTCCTGTATACAGCACTGTCTATGCCTTTCCCTTCCCTTAAATTTCCTGTCCCTCTGCTACCTCCAATTATAGGAACAGTTATGGGAGTCTTGAAGTTCAAGAAAAACTACTGGAAAACTCCTGTGTGGCATGCTACGTAATTGATGTGCAAGAAGTCCACAATTTTAAAGGAATATGGTTGAGCTGAAAGACCTAGTATTAACAGCAGTAACCACACTTATATACAATATTTTGTTGGTGTTGTAACCACTTTCAGCTGATGAGACACTCCCATACTCTACTGGGAACATAGCGTCACTTCATCCCTGGGCAGTATTACCTGTGATTGCGGTGCCGGGTTGAGAGTGGTGACGGCCAAGGCTTGGAGCTCTCGGGTTGTGCTCCAGCTCTGGGACCCCCTGAAGCATGTGGTCATCTCCTGTAGATCTGGGCTCAAGTCCCAGCTCCACTAATCACCAGATCAAATGTGGGATCATGTCCACCTCACCACCCATCCTGTGAAGAAAAGCAAGCAGAACTCGTCTCCTGTAAACCCTCTTGCATCTCTTTGTCATCCTCAAGGTGGTTCTTCAGAGGCATCAGAGGGACCTCAGGACCAGGACAGGAGTGCTGTGCTCATGCTGTGACTTCCCTGAGCCGTGCAGGGGCTGCTGTGTGTGTTACTAATTGTGCTCCCCTTGCTGTCCCCCTTCCCCCTTTTAGAGAGATGGGACCGTGTCACCACCACAACCAGGAGACCGGGAGCGACCAGAGCTCCAGCAAAGCCTGCAGGTAACACGGCTGTTCTGAGGAGGACACTAAGGAGGGACCCCGTGGAGCTCCCTGGGGCCATGTCCAAATGAGCTGCCTGTAATTTAACCAACTGGCTTTGTCTTTTACGTTTTAGGGCCCCCTGACGAAAAAGACTTTGACCTGGCCGATGCCTTGGATGATCGAAATGATCAAGATCATGGCCACAGGAAGCCGAGTGCAGGAGGAGGAGGTAAGTCACAGCTGGTTGAAGGCACAGGCCAGTGCTGTAGCTCCCGGGTCAGGGTGTAGCTCATTAACTACAGCAGCGCACAGAGCCCCTCCTGGCCTGGCAGAGCTGGGGCGCTTCAAGGCCCAGGAGAACCCTACCACAGTGGTTCTCAAGCGTTTTGGTCTCAGGACTCCCCAAATTATGGAGGATCTCTATTGCGGTGTGGGTCACGTCTATCGATATTTATCATCTTTGAGTCTAAAACTGGAGAAAAATTAAAATGAACAACAGCAAATACACACATGTTAATAACATAAATAGCAGATTTCATGAGAAATAACTATGGCAAGATAAAGACAATTTAGTGAGAAAAGTGGTATCATTGTACATTTTTTGCAAATTTCTATGTCTATCTTAGTAGGAAAGCTAGGGGACTTCCCTGGCGGTCCAGTGGTTAAGACTCCGCACTTCCTGGTTGGGGAACTAAGATCCCGCCTGCTGTGGTGCGGCCAAAAAAGAAGAGCTAGACTCTCACATCTCCATCTCCTTCTGGGCTCACGTTGTGATATGTTGTTACAGTTGATGTATATGAAGGAGATCTGGCCTTATAAGAGATACGCCATTGAAAGGGGAAGAATATTTTAATAGACTTTTCAGATCATTGATTCACATCATTTTTCTTTGGTAAGACACCCAAACTCGACCACTGGTTGTTTCTTATAGGTTAAGTGCACCGTAGAATGTGAAACCATATCAATGAATTTTCCATCGTTGATTTCATTAAACTCCCCAGGGATCCTCATGTACTTTTTTTTTTTTTTTGCTGTACGCGGGCCTCTCACTGTTGTGGCCTGTCCCGTTGCGGAGCACAGGCTCCGGACGCGCAGGCTCAGCGGCCATGGCTCACGGGCCCAGCCGCTCCGCGGCATGTGGGATCCTCCCGGACCGGGGCACGAACCCGCGTCCCCCGCACCGGCAGGCGGACTCTCAACCACTGCGCCACCAGGGAAGCCCCTCATGTACTTTTTAGTGGAACTTTACCCATTCATGGTTTTGTGCATTATGCATTGCTCATTTGGAAAATATTGATGTTCTTAAGTCTTTTGACCTTCCAAATAATGCCATATTTCATTATGCAGTGCCCCCAATTCACATCTGTTAATATCACCACCATCTCATTAGAAAAAGTCTTTAAGTATTGGCAAGTTGTTAAGCTCGCAGTGGTAGATATACATTTTTCAAAATTCTCTTTTCTGTTTGAAATATTATCAGTGGCAACAAGTACTGCCAGTGGTTTTCTTTAAAGTGACAGCCCCATTTCATTCATTTTCAAGAAAACACCTTCCAAATACTCAAGCTGCCATACCACAGTTAGCCCATCATTCTTTTTCTTTCTAGTAAAAGTAGTCTTTCATGACAGAAAGCAGCTGATAAAAGCCGAATTGAAACAGTCACACATGTGCTTTTCTGAGTCAACTATAGGACTTTGGAGTGGAACAGAAATGCCGTAAGCACGCTTCCCACTTCATCACAGAATATTAAAAGATGTGTACTCAACGGTTGAGCTATAATAAAATTAATTTTTCGGTTTCCTTGTATTAGTTTTCTGTTACCACCATAACAAATGATCACAAGCTGTTTCTTTGGGTGAGGAGTTCAGGAACAGCTCAGCTGAGTTTTTCTCTTCAGAACCTCATACACCTTCAGTCACAGTGTCATCCAGGTCTGCAGTCTCAGCTGAGGTTCGGTTGTCTTCCAAGCTCGTGTGCTCGTTGGCAGAGAACCGTTTCCTTGCAGTTCTAGAACAAGTGAATACTTGCTTCTTAAGACCACCAGGAGAAAAAACAGAGACTAGACGGAAGGGAGAGAAGGGGGGAGGGGGAGGGGGAGGGGGAGGGGGGAGTAGAGAAGAGCAGGGAGGGGGAGAGGAAGGCTAAGTCTATTGCTTCTAGTGTTTGAGCTCAGGAGGGCCTCAACCCTGTTTTAAAGGGCTCACTTGATTAATTTCAGGCTCACCCAGGAAAATCTGCCTTTTGATTAATGCCAAGTCAAACTGATGTGGTAACTTAATTACGTCTGCAAAGTCCGTTCACCTCGGCATGTAATATAACCTAATCACGGGTTGATAGCCATCCCACGCATGGTTCCACTCGCGCCCAGTCATGGCATACTGGGGTGTGTACACTGATGGGAAGGGATCTTGGGGGCCCCTTTAGAGTTTTGCCTACGCATTCATCAAGGGTCCTCTTAAGTGGCGGTCACTTTCTGGGGATGTTGGACAACATTAAGTAACAAATTTCTTGTCTCTGAGAAATGTTTTTGGCATTGAGATGTGTGTTTTGTTTTCTCCAGGTTTTTCAGACAAGGATCTTGAAGACATAGTAGGGGGCGGTGAATACAAACCTGACAGGGGTAAAGGTAGGAGCACTGATTTGTCCAAATGCCTTATTCTTGTTAAAGACGGGATTATACAGCAACCAGGTTGATTGGAGGTGTTCTTACTCAGACTCTGGGAAATCAAAGGTAGTTAGTTCCTAGACATCCCTGCTTGCAGTTTGGGGTTGACTTGGAATGATACAGAGACTGTGCAGCTCAAGGGGGCATTTATGAGCCAGTTTGGAAAAGCCACACATTTTCCCTGATGTTCCTTAAGCCAAGTTGCTGCATGGGTTAATGTGTCCACACTAGCAGAAGCTGTTTGCCAAGGCAGCACCAGTTACAGTAACTGAAGGTCACAGGACTCATTGGGAACAGCCTTCGCAACCTGGGGAGCCTGTCACTCTTGGGATGGGGGGAGCAAAACTCATCATGACAAGAGCTTTTTTAAGACACCCGTAGCAAGTCAGATATCTTTTAAAATCTTTTCATTTTGCAGTAGTTTGAGTCACAAGAAGTTGTAAAAATAAACAAATTGTTTAGGAAAATTCCTGTGTACCCTTCACCCAGCTTCCCCTGATATCTTGACAAAACTATAGTTACATTGTCAAAACCAGGAAGCTGACAGTTGTTCAATATTGTTATTAAGTCACATACAGATCTTATTCAGATTTCATCAGATTTTGCATGCACTTGTGTGTGTGTGTGTGTGTGTGTGTGTGTGTGTGTGTGTCTGTACACATGGACACATGCACTCATGGGTCTGGGTCGATGAAATTGTATCAGATGTGTCAGCCCTTCATAGTCACACCCTCCCCCAAGGCAGGTAGTTTTAGTTCCCCCGCAAATCACCCAAAGACTTAAACCTTTTGTCTTAATATGTTGGCAAGATCTGATCCTAGTATGGAGACAATGTTAGCCAGACTTGATGTGGCAAAATAAGTTAGGGTTGTAATTTGTGGTTGGTACTTGTGGTTGTAACCTGTTCTGATGGTATGTTGTGATTATAACTTGTAGTTCTGGTGGTAAGTTTTTATGATTGTAACTATTGTGATGGTAACCTGTTGTGATGCTAAGTTGTGGGCATAGCATTTTTTGGTGATTCCCTGTTGTGGTTGTGATTTGTGGTTGTGAGTGTAACAGCAAGTTCCGAGTGTAACATGTGATTGTTTCCAGTGTCAGCCTGCTGTACTCCCCACAGTCTAGGCTGTGGCACTAGCATCTGCTTCTTTCTTGTAGGAATTGTGTGCCTTTCGTATGGGAACAGTGTGGTTCTGATTAAAGGATACTGTAGTCGAATCTGTCCTTCAAACCACCTTTCCAAACAGTGTCATTTTGAGTAAAAAGCTCCAAAAACCTCTAAATGAAACTCACAGGTGTCAGGAGAACATGGAACATTTAAAGGGCAAACCCAGCAAATTAGCCAATTACTCTCGGGTGACAAATGGTATTTCCAGATGGTGAGAAGAGAGGGGTTTCCTTATTAAAAGTACCTGTTTTAACAAGGAAGAAGTGCTAGGAAATTCATTAATTAGGCTCAGATTTGAATTTCTCTTGTAAAGAATAATCAATTGTTAGCATAAGATATACTCTGTCATTATAGGTGTCAGTAAAAGAAAGTAGAGAGTCCCGGCAAAAAATACGAGTGTGAAACTGAACCTTAGGTTATGATAAGCACACGATGAAGTTCTCAGACAGTCTCTCTATGCAAACGCGCTAATGCCATGTATGAAGATGAAACACCACATTTAAATAAATGACGATCTTCAGCATAAAAACAGTCCTAATTAATGCATTTTCTAACTGTGGGTTTTAGGCACACAGACTCAACTATAGTTTTGGAGTGTATTTCTGAGATAGTATGTTATCTGTTGTATATTTTTTCTCAAGAAAACATTTCTAATGGCCCTGTAGGTGCCCCGTATTTTGTCTGTAGGTAGTAGCGACTGTCTCTCATCAACAGGTCCCGTCAGCCTCCTCCATTCCCTAGCATTTTCACTGACTGAGAAGCTCGAGCCAGTCAGTTTCATCTCGTCATTGCCCCCTCTGTGGTCTACACCTTAGTGTATGCAAGCCTTTCCTCCCATTCCCCCGGAGTTGCTGTTTGGTCCCCAGTCATCTCTTGGTGGTCACAGCCCTCTGTCCCATGTGACCTCTGCAGCATTTCACTTTGATGACCACCTCCTCCTTCACGTTCTTTCCTCCTGGGCCCTACCTGGCACTCTCCCACTTTCTTGTTCTCATTCACTTCTTCTTCCTGAACACTGTTGCCTGGTGGGTCTCTTTCCTCGAGCGTCCAGTGGTATGTCATTCTCTTCCCCACTGAAAGGGGAGGGTATTAGAAACCAAGATCTGGGTGTTGAGTGCATTCATTAGTGGGATGTTGCTACTTCTAAACCCTTTAAGTGGGCACAACTAGGAAACACATGGATGTATTTTATTAATAAACCGTGTGTATATATGTATCTATAATTATTTCTGTATCTATTCATCAGCATCTGTGTTAACCTAAGCACGAGTTCATACTTAAGCCTTCTGGCAGTAGGTTACAGTTGGAGACATATTTTAGTATTCCTTTCTTGCTGACCTTTAACTTCTCTCTCTGAGAGTGAGAAACCTACCATCCATCAACTGTTTGCTTACTTGCTCAATTCTGGTATTATACGTGTATAGCGCAATCGTAATTGTTAACCCATACCCCTGTGAGACGCAGCTTTACCAACTACAGTCCAGTGTTTGTTTTTCTTCTTTTGTCTTTACCTTACAGTTTCAGTCAAAGTACCGTCTTTCTAAAGTTACTTGCATGGCTCCTTTATGACCCCTCCATTCAGTGCAGTTCTGACATTCATTTGTCACAGTCCACATTCCATCCTGGGATCCCCCACCAACCTGGTTGGTGTTTTGCTTGCATACATTAAAGGTCACGCCTTGTGATACACATTTGTATGGGATTTTACAAATGCATATAGTCATGTGTCCACCACCCAAGTACCATACAGAACAGTCTGTCACCATAAAAGTTCTTCTGTATACCCCTTTGGTACTCAGCCACTCTCTGTTTCCTCAACCCTAATCCATTTTCTCTTCGTGCAACCACTAATCTGTTTATCATCTCCATAGCTTTTGCCTTTTGCAGAATGTCATATGGTTAGAATCATACAGTATGTAGCCTTTCCAGACTGGCTTCTTTCACTTAGCAATGTGCATTAAAGGTTCCTATATGTTTATTCATGGCTTGGTAAGTCATTTCTTTATAATATTTCATTGTCTAGATGTACCACATTCACCTATTGAAGGACATCTTGGTTGCATTTAGCTTTTGGTGATTATAAATATATAAAGCTGCTATAAATATTTACATACAGGTTTTTGTACAGGCGTAAGTTTTCAATCCACATGGCTAAATACCTAGGTGTATAATTTCTGGGTCATATGGTAAATCTATGTTTAGCTTTGCAGTACACTTCCCAGCTGTCTTCTGAAGTGGCTGTACCATTATACTGGGTTGGCCAAAAAGTTCGTTTGGGAAACCCGACCTCTTACATCTTATGGGAATAGTCGAACGAACTTTTTGGCCAACCCAATACTTTTCCATGAGTAATGAATGAGAGTTCCAGTTGCTCTACATGCTTATCAGCAATTGATATTGTCAGGGTTTAAACAAATTTTTTTTGAAGTATATTTGATTTACAATGTTGTATTAATTTCTGCTGTATAGCAAAGTAACTCAGTTATATATATATATATATATGTATGTACTTTTCCATTATGGTTTATCTCAGGATATTGAATATAGTTCCCCATGCTACAACAGTAAGACCTTGTTGTTTATCCATCCTATATATACTAGTTTGCATCTGCTAATCTCCAACTCCCAATCCTTCCCTCCCTCCCTCCTCCCTTGGCAACCACAAATCTATTCTCTGTGTCTGTGAGTCTGTTTCGTGGATATGTTCATTTGTGTCATATTTTAAATTCCACATGTAAGTGTTATCATATGGTATTTTTCTTTCTCTGTCTGACTTACTTTGCTTAGTATGATAGTCTCTAGGTCCATCCATGTAGCTGCAGATGGCATTATTTCATTCCTTTTTTCATGGCTGAGTAATACTCCATGGTATATATGTACCACAACTTCTTTATCCATTCATCTTTCAGTGAACACTTAGGTTGCTTCCAAGTCTTGGCTTTTGTAAATAGTGCTGCAGTGAACATTGGGGTGCATGTATCTTTTTGAATTGTAGTTTTGTCTGTATATACGCCCAGGAGTGGGATTACTGGATCATATAGTTCTATTTTTAGTTTTCTGAGGAACCTCCATACTGTTTTCCATAGTGGCTGCACCAATTTACATTCCCACCAGCAGTGTAAGAGGGTTCTGTCAGGGTATGTTTTTTGGTTTTTTTTTCATTTTAGGCATTCTAATACTTGTGTAGGGGTATCTAATTGTTTTTTCATTGTATTTTCCTAATGGGAAGTGATGTTGAGCATCTTTTTATATTCTTATTTTATACTGTTCTTTGAAGTCTGTTCAGATTTTTTGCCCATGTGAAAAATTCAGTTTGCTTTTATTAGTCCTATTTTTAACCTGGATACAAATCCTTTTTCAGGTATATGATTTTAAAAATATTTTTTCCCAGTCTGTGGCTTGTCTCTTCCTTTTCTTCATAGTGTTGTTTACCAAATAATAAAATTTATTTTTTTATAAAGTTCGATTTATCAATTTTTTTTCTTTTACGGATCATGCTTTGGTGTTTTAAGAACTAAGTTCATGAAGATGTTTTCTTATGTCCTCTTCTAAGAGTTTTATTGGTTTTGCTTTTACATTTATGCCTTTGTTCCATCTTTTAGTTCATCTGTGTGTGGTGGGAAATAGGAGTCCAACTTTATCCTTTTGCGTGTGGATATCCAATCGTCCTGGCACCACTGGTTGACAAGATTTTCCTTTCCCTACTAAACTGTCTTGGCTCCTATGGAAAATCAATTGACCATAGATGTAAGAGTTTGTTTCTGGACTCTCAATTCTGCTCCATTGCTGTCCGTAGCTGGCCTTCAGCCAATACCAGTACTGTCTCTGCTGGGCACGTCCTCAGCTTCGGGGCAACCAAGGCTACGTGGAGAGTGTATCAAACCCCCTATGGTTGTCTCACGTCTCTGTTAAATCCCTGGCTAGTTGACCGGTTAGCTTGCTCAGGCTAAAGGAGCTGCTGGCTCTCCAAGTCATGTGGGTCCCGTTTGGCAGCTGTAGTACCGTTGCTGATTTCCATGGCCTGTCCACCTCTCCCCAGTTAAACTAGCTGCTGAAAGACCTGGGAGAAGGGGAAATGAGAGCAACCCTGGGGGAAAAGGCCTCAGATTCCAGGTGTTCTCACAGGAACTAAATCTGTTTCCTGAAATGGCTGTCTTTGATTGTCCAGGGTTATAGTTGCTGTTTGAGAAGAGGATTCGTTGACCTCCTCAACCCCTCATGCCAGACATCCTCTCTGCTAGTATCTTTGGAATTTGGAATATTCCTTCTCTTTGCCTCCCCTCAAGCCCAGGCCCATATCACCTACCCTTGGGTCATTACCTTAATCTCTTAACTGGTCTCCTGGTTCCAGCCTGTCCTCCATGCAGCTGCCAGAGAGAATCACCAGGAACACGATCTTGTCAGTCCTCTGTTTAAAACTATTGTGTAATAATGAAAAGACAAACAGCCCAATTAAAAAACGAGCCTAGGGCTTCCCTGGTGGCGCACTGGTTGAGAGTCCGCCTGCCGATTCAGGGGACACGGGTTCGTGCCCTGGTCCGGGAAGATCCCACATGCCGCGGAGCGGCTGGGCCCGTGAGCCATGGCCGCTGAGCCTGCGCGTCCGGAGCCTGTGCTCCGCAACGGGAGAGGCCACAACAGTGAGAGGCCCGCGTACCACAAAAAAACAAAAACCAAAACCAAAACAAACAAACAAAAAACGAGCCGAAGAGACACTTCATAAAAGAAGTTATATGAAGATGCTCAAAATCTTTATTGGGGAAATGCGAATGAAAACCATGATGAGTTATCACAACACAGCCACCAGAATGGCTAAAATCGGAAAGACTGACAGATACTGAATGTTAGTGCGTAAGTGGAGCAACTGGAATGCTCGTACGTTGTTGGCGTGAATGTAAAGTTTCTTATAAAACTGAACATAGACCTCCCCAGTAACCCAGCAATTTCACTTATTTTTAAGAAAAATGAGAGCTTATGTCCAAAAAAGATTTATAACAGAATTCTAAAAATGACTTTATTTATAATAGCAAAACAACAACAAAAGAAACTGTAAACAGCCTAATTATCAATAGGAGAATGGATAGACAAATTGTGATATATATTCATACAGTGGAATGACTTACACAGAATAACATGAATAAATGTCAAAAGTACTATGCGGAGTGAAAGAAGCCAGTGAAAAAAACAGTACATGCTATATGAGCCCAGTCATGTGAAGTTCTAATATTTGTAAAACTAATTTCTAATGTTACAAATGAGATCCACGGCTGCTGTGGATTGGGGGGAGAATGCAAATTAATTGGACAGGGACATGAGAGAACTTTCTGGACTGATGTTAATTCTGTATCTCAGTGGGGGTATGGGTTTCACAGGTGTATGCATCTGCGAAAACTTACAAAATGGTACATGTAAGGTTAGTATTTTATTATACGTAAATTTTACCTTAAAAAAGGAATCACAAGCAAACATGGAATTCTAGGTTATAATATGTGTATGGGCGAAGCATACAGATGTCTGAGACTTACTTTGAAATGCATCACAAAAATAAGATTGGATGGATAGAGGGATGGATGGACATATGATAAAGTGAATAATGTAAACTGTTAATTATAGAATCCAGATGGTGGGTATATGAGTGTTCACTGTACAGTGTTTTCAACTTTTTTGAATGTTTGAACTTTTTCTTAATTGTTGGGAAAAAATTTTTAAGCCAAAACAACAACAAATCTCTTGAGTGGCTCCCTAATGCCTATAAGATAAGTTCAAGCCCCTTATCCTGCTGACATATCTTTCTGCCCTAGACCGTCAACTTCATTTCGCCTCCAAACATGTGAACGAGCTGGTCCATGCCTATCTTTGTGCCTTCACATGCTGGTCCTCTGTTTAAATGCCTTTCTTCCACCAGATGAATTCCCACTCATGTCTAGCAAATGCTCAGCCACTGATCCCTTAAGGGACACCTCAAAGATCCCCTCCTCTCTGGAGGCCCCTCCCCTCTGTGGCCCTGTGGCACAGCGCCCATCTCGTGCCTTTGGTTCTCGTAGAACTTCTGTCATCCTGCTGGTACAGCATAGCCCCTGTCATTACTGAGTCACACCGAGTCATGTGTAGCTTTTTCACTCCTGCTGTATTGGGCTTCTGAAGGCAGGCACCTTTTTCCTTGTGTATCCCTGACACCCCCAATAAAAGTTTCCTGAAGTGAAGGGGACCAGGATGGACCAAACACCTGGCTTTGCTCTCTACCCTCCCGCCCACGCTTTCCCACGAAGAGTGACACATTTGATTGGCTAGGCTGACGACCCTCTGGGCCACATGAGTGATGGCATCGTGGCATGAAATGCTTTCTTTTGGACCCCAAAGGGGACGATGAGGGAGGCTGTGCCCCTCATGTAACTGGTGGGTAAGTGTGCACTCTTACGGGAGGTGAACTCTATAAATCTGATCTGTGAACCCAGCTCTCCCCGAGGTGGTTTTGTGAGGGGGGGGGCGGGCGGAGCGGAGAAGTACTCGGAAGCCCTGTTCATGAAGTGAACGCCTTACCTGATCTTCCTCTGGCTCCTGGTGTCTGTCCTCAGTTGGGAAAGAGCGTGGAGGGGAGCAGGGATGTCATTAGCAGAAAATACTGCACCATTGTTTTTAGTCAAAAAAGAAAATTTCATATTAGAACCAGATTGAGCACTCTTCACTCCCAGATGGTAGTTTTTAAGGCCAAAGCATGCAGTTCTTAAAACCAGAGGCAAGAGTCAAAACCCACACCTCTAAAGAGATGTAGACGTTCCCCTCCAGGTGTGTGAAGGTGTCCCCACGTGTGAAGCGGGAGCCCATCACCTTTACTTCCCAGGGTTAAATGAGAAGCTGTTTTTGGCTGTAGCTTCCAGTGTTCTTTCCCTCCAGCTGCAGCCTTCTGGTGCCCAGGAGCCTGCATCTTGGATTGCCTTCCAGGGCTTTGCACAGACAGCTTCCTCTGCTCTCCCCTCTTGTCTCGCAGGTGCCTGGACAGACTCAGCAGACTGCTTCCTGCCTTTGAATTTTCATTCCACTTGTTTCTCTTCTAATACCACACATGGGAAGCCTTGCTGAGGCCTCTGCTTGCTCCCCACCTGGAACCTCCAGTCTTCTAGAGTCTTCCAGGCCCCCAGGGTTCCTTACTGAGTTTAATTTTTTTTGTTGTAGTAAGATATACATAACATTTACCATTTTAATCATCGAAAGTGTACAGCCGTCACCACCATCCATCTCCAGAACCTTCCCAAAGGGAAACTGTACCTATTAAACAGTTATGCCCCAGTCTCCCCTCCCCGCAGCCCCTAGTAGCCACTAGTCTACCTTCTGCCTCTGTGAATTTCACTACTCTAGGTACCTCATTTAAGTAGAATCGTATAGCATTGCTTCTTTTACTTGGCATGTATTCAAGGTTCATCCCCGTTATAGCACGGCTCAGTACTTCATTTCCTCTTACGGCTGAATAATACTCCCTCGTGTAGATATACCACGTTGTGTTTATCTACTTTCCCTCCCGAGTCTAAAGAAATCGTTCCTCTTCCATTTTGACTGTATTTACAGTCACTGTCTCGAAATATCTGGGCGCTGTCATGGTCCCTTCCAAGCCATTAAGTCGATCTCATGCAACAGGGAATTGGGTCTCGATGGGAACATAATCATGGCAAAAGAGCTTAAGTGGAAGGGCTTACCCCAGCAACATTGCCTTCTATTGGGAGCTGAAAAAAGTTAGGGACTTGCCGCCAGACAGCCCTTTCTATGTCTCTCTATGGACCCATTTCTGTTTTTTTTTTCAGCTTTCATAACATGAAGAAATAGGATGTTTCAGATGTGAAGAACAGCTCTCTGGTTCTAGTGTTCTAGAATGTGAAAAAACCCACATGCTCCCTCAGAGCCCCTGCCCCCAACACACGTGCACGTACACACACACACGCGCATGCACGCACGCACGAGGGCAGCGTGAACACAGGGCTTTTCTCTGAGATAACTTCTGGTGTCTTGGGAGCTTGCCATAGGTAGGTGGGGTGTACAGCTCAGTGTTGGGTTGGGGCACCTGTCACGTTATCTAGAGGGTAGGGTGACCGTTCTCTTCCCTGAGGTGGGGGATGGAGGAGATGGGCTTTGGAGACTTTCAGGGAGCCATGTTCTGGCTGACTCTTTTCAGTTCGATTTGACTTTGTAACCATGGGTCATTTGAAGCAAGTGTTTGTCCCTCTTTGTTTATTCATTTTTCAGTTTTTTAAAATTTTACTTTGCATTCCTGCTGCCACTTTTTTAATGTGAAGATAATTTTTAAAATCTCAAACTCCTAGCTGTGGCTGCTGGAAGTCTAGCATACTTACAAAGGTCCTGAAACACTTGAACGTCCCCCCTCGGCCGTTCTAGCTGTTATCTACCACTGTCACGTGGCTCTCCATGCCCATGGCAAATCAGACGTGTCAGGCACTGGCTGTGAGCCTGGAATTGCACAGTTGTCAGTGAGGGACACGTCAACGCATTGCATCCCTGTCTGACAGGCATGCGGCTGTTGTGACTCAAGATTGATACGTATCAGTGTGTGCGTTGTTGTCTTTTATGTTGGAAGATGCTGAGGTAACATTTCTGTTGACAACAGGGTAATGCCTCCTGTTCTACAGTGTTCTCTGTAGCTACAGTGGTCACTATAGCTATAGGAGCCCTTGTAGTTATGGTGGGCACTATAGCTATGGGGTCCCTTGAGCCATGGTGGCAGTCCCTACAGCTATGGCAGTCACTATCGCTATGACAGTGGTCCCTAGAGCTCTGGCATTCCATAACTATCTACATGTATAGGTGTCTATACTCAAAGCAAATTGTAATCTGAGATATGCTGTACCGGGGAATTTCTAGTACAATAGAAGGCGACTCTAGACTCTTTGGTATGTAGTTGTGATGTATAATTGTGAACTCAGAAGGCAGGTGAGGATACAAAACATATTGTCCATGAAAATGAAGGTCCTGCCAGTGACCTGTGAAATAACCTCTTTGAATTATTTCTCCAGTTGTGGGAAAGTAGATGTGGATAGATTTGCGTGAGGCTTGCATATTTTAAACATTCTATGAAAAATAGTTGTTTATTGTTTTGCCATCTAGGGAGTACTCTTTCTATGCATAAGGTATATATTCGTAAATATTTTTACAAAAATGGGATTGTGTTACCTTTTTAAAACCAGGTTTTTAAATTCAATAATACCCCGAATATCTTTTTCTGTATTAGGGAGTCCTTTAAAAAGTCATGTCAACCACTGCGTAATATTATGTTTCACTGCGACTTCCTTAACCAGGGCCTATATTTGTACAGAGAGGGTTTTTCCTCCAGCTTTTTACTACTGTGCACAGTGCTGGGATGAACTTCCTCATCGCCAAATGTATAAAACCTTAATTGTCTGTCAGACAAATTCCTAGAACTTGAACTGCTGAGTCACAGGAGGTGTAAATTTTTAAAGATGCCGCTCTCTGAGTGTACTGCCACATGGCATTCCTTTCCAATTGTGCCAGCTGCCATTCCACCACTAGGAAGGAAACAGCTGTCTGTTTGCTCATATACTCACTTTCACTGGGTATTTTAGTTTTGTAATCTTCGCAGATTTGATTAGTACAAAATGCTATCCTGTATAAATTTTCCATGTCTTTGCATCCAAGAAGTGAAACACTTTTCACCTCTGTCTTATTAGACACTCTTAATATATTGTGTGAATTGCCTATTCACGCCCATTGTCCCATTTTCTACTCGTTTATGTGTAAGGGCTCCTTTTACATTAGGGATTATTAATCTCTTTTCATACCTTCCAAAGACATTTTATTTACCCATTCATCAATTGATGAACCTTTAGGTGGTTTCCACTTTTTGGCTTTTACGGCTAATGCGGCAATGAAATCAGTGTGCCAGTTTTTGTGTGGTCAGGTGTTTTCAATTCTCTTGGGTCTGTATACCTAGAAGTGGAATTGTTCAGTCTTGTGGTGACTCTGTGTTTCCCTTTGGGAGTAACCACCGACCTGTTTCCACAGCAGCTGTAGCATTTTACATCCTCATCAGCATTGCCTGAAAGATCCAATTTCTTCGCATCCTCACTAACACCTATTTACCGTTTTTGGATTGTAGCCATCCTAATGCGAGTGAAGTGGTATCTCGTCGTGGGTTTGATTTGCATTTCCCTGGTGACTAAGGATGCTGAGCTCTTTTCGTGTGCTTATTGGCCATTTGTATATCTCTCTGGAGAAGTGTCTTCCTATCCTCTGTCCATTTTAAAATTGAATTATTTGCCTTTTTATTGAGTAGTAGAAGTTCTTTATTCTCAATACTCATCCCTTGTCAGATATAGAATTTGCCCATGTCTTCTTCCATTCTGTGGGCTGTCTTTCCACTTTCTTGATGATGTTCTATGAAGCACAAAGGTTTTTAATTTTGACAGAGTCCAATTTATCCATTTTTCCCTTTCGTTTCTTGTGCTTTTAGTATGGAGGTTTTGACTTTTGATATAATCTTTTCCATTTCAGGCTCCTGGCTTGAGGGCCAGGTTTAGGAAGTCATTCGTTACCCCAAGACAATATAAATGTTGTCCTGCATTTTCTTGTAGTGCTTTTATGACTTCATCCATTTTATATTTATTGGAAACGTACTCCCATTGGTGGTGTTGGTTTGGATAAATTTGTTATGCCAGTGGGGCCTCAGTTGGCCCAATACCACTTTTTGCATGGCGTGCATTTCGTAAAGGAGCTGGGTTCAGCCTGTGCTCAGAGGAAGTAAATGGAGCTCAGTGGCCAAATAGGGATCCAAACTGTGACATTGGCTTGGCTAACTCCAGTGGCAAGCCTTGGTGGCTGACTTTACTTCAGGCTCATGCAACTAGAAGGGATGGAAGGATCTAGAATGCCTGGGGTCTTCTTTTCCAATTGTTCTTTAACCTCTTAGTATCTCAGCCCACGTGCCCATCTGAGCAGTGAGTGACCCACAGGATGGGGTCACATTTCTTTTTGAGGAGGGAGTAACATTTATTTGTCATCTTCTTAGAAAAATGCTTTTGTCCAATCACAGATGGTCAGATAGTCAGGGATTCCTAGAGACTGAAGAATTGAGCATTTGAATATTTTTGACGGCCAGGGGGAGCCAGAGCTCTCCAGATGCCCCTGGAGATCATGTAACACCCTCATAGCTCCTGGCCATACAGATTGTGAGGTTCAAGTTGTTGTGAATCCTCGTGATCAAGGATTAATCGGGAAAGGGAGACTTGGGAACACTCAGCTTCATTCCAGCTCAAGGCGAACCAAAGAGTGGGTTGAATTGCTCATTCCTATCTGGAAATCTAGTGACATGAACACGTCAGCAGAGGACGCCTGTGAGGGGTAGCCGCTACCCTTGATGACAGCCGCCTCTGGCGCAGCAGAAGGGACCAGTGATGGGCCAGTCCTCACGAGTGACCTCGCTGTGCACACGTTAATGCACAGGGTGACTCATGTCCTCCTCTCTGCTCTGCTTCCTCCGACAGCAGTGATTGTGTTTTTGAAAACGCCACTGCTCCTTGTTTTGTAAATAACCATTCATTTCCAATCATGGATGTCTGTAAACTGCATTTAACTCGAGGATTCAGTCCCAGGTGGGAACATAGCAGACCTCATTTTCTCCCCCAAGACTCTTATTTTTAAAAAAAGACTTTATTTTTTAGAGCAATTTTAGGTTCACAGCAAAATTGAGCACATTGTACAGAGAGTTCCCCACGCCCCCAGCCTACCCATTAGCCGCATGCCCCACCGGAGGGGGTACATTTGTTACAATTCATGCACCTACATCCCCCCAGCACACTAGAGCAGTTTCCCCCAAGAACCCTGGGCTCTGGGAACATGGGCTCCCTCCATTAATGAGCATTATGTCCTGAGGAGAAGAGGGTGCCTGTGAAGGGGGTGCTCAAGGCTAATTAATGTCCTAAATGGCACCGGTGTCTTGTTAGGGAGCTGCTGTCTGGGCAGGGTGTGTGTGTGAGAGAGAGAGAGTGTCTGTTTCGTTCTATGAAATTTTATCACATGTAGGTTTGTGTGGCCACCACTGCAGTTAAGAAAAGAACACTTCTGTCACCACAGGGATCCTTCCGGTTTCCCTCTTTTCATCACAGCCAACTCCCTCCGTCTTCACCCTCACTAACCCCTGTCAACCGCTAATCTGTTCTCCATCTCTGTGGTATTTCAGAGCCTTTTGAATTTCAAAATCCTAGATAGGCGATTGTCAGCCTGCATTGGATTATGTTCCAAGAACAACTCAAACTCTAGGCCAAGCCAGAAGTGGATGGCCCTTAAAAAACTCCTGATTACCACTTAATTCTGTAGCATATCGTCAGGGCGCCGTATGTGCACCTAAGTTACATGAGCAGAAGCACCTGGATTTGAAGAAAACCAGGTAAAGGGCGAAGGACAGGAGGAAAAGAAATTGAAATATTAACTGTAAATCTCTTTGGGTAGTAGGATGATGAAATATTTCCATGCTGGTCTTTCGTCCTTTTTTAAAACAAAGTTTTACATCACCGTGTTTCTATAATTAGGTAAACGATAAATATATTTTACAGGGGACACTAGATGCATGGGACCTACGCAGTGTTATCCCTCAGAGGCAGGCTCGCCTGGCGTGGGCTCAGCTCCGCCACCTGCCGGCAAGTCCCCCACCTGCGCACCTCTGCTCCCTGCGCTATCGCTGGGGATGGTTGCTGGGCGCACCTGCCCCAGCGGACTGCGTGTGAAGAGCCAGGATGTAACACGTTCTCGGTGCACAGTCGCTGTCACTTCAAAAATAAAACGTCCCACCTGGGCTTTGGCAGGTGACAGGCATAAGGAAGCAGGTCTTGCTACAGTCAGGGCAGAGCCCACAGGGGCTGTGCTGGCAGGGCCTGGGGCAGAGGTGGACCCGGAAGGCTCAGCCAGTCGGGAAGGAGCTGTCCCTCCCGACGCCGAGCAGGTGGTCACGGAGGACACTGACGGCTTTGTCCTTTCTGCAGGTGATGGCCAGTATGGCAGCGAGGACGACTCAGGATCCGGTGAGTTTGAGTCCCGAGGTTTCCGCTGGAAACCACAAACTGGCCCGCTTTCGTCTCAGAGCTGGTCTTCCCGACCCTCCCGTGACGGTTCCTGGTAGAGACCCGTCAGTGAGGCCATCAGCAGAGGAATGCAGCCATTTAAAGGGATTGAGCGTGAAGCTCTGGATCCCGGGGAAGTGGCCCCAGGGGCAGCCCGCTGGCCTATCTGAGCCTCAGCTGGCGGGGTGGAGGCTGCGGCGCCTCCACGGCCACCTTTCAAGCCGCTCAAAATGGAAATCCTTACGGAAAACGGGAAGTACTTGGTAGACCCATGGGCACACTGTGTCATTTTCCGCCCTTCGGTATAAGTGGCACAGCCCCGCACACTGGCTTGGGGGTCACGGGCCCTAGAACCAGCTTAGCTCGCCGGGTAGAGGGGAGCCAGGTGCCTGGGCCAATCCCTGTGGTGTCGTGGGCTTGACCCCGCCTCTCTGCCTTCCCCAGGCATGTCAGCAGAGACCGGCACCATTGCCGGCGTGGCCAGCGCTCTGGCCATGGCCCTGATCGGCGCTGTCTCCAGCTACATCTCCTACCAGCAGAAGAAGTTCTGCTTCAGCATTCAGCGTAAGTGGACCTGCCCTGCGGCCGCCTGCACCCTCCCGCTGCTCGACGTGAACAGAGGGGCCAGGGCTTTGGAGGGGAAGGGGCAGAACCCCGAGCAAGTTAAGATTCAGTAACCTTCCACAGCCTGCCCAAGACACCTCCTCAGCAGATCTCCCCGGGCTGAGGTGGAGGTGGTGCTGCACTTTTTAAAACCCTTGGGGACAGACGTCGGCCAAACTGAAGTGAAAGCGGCCTGGAAGAGAGGACTGGGCTGGGCCCAGTGACCTTGATCTTCCAAGGGTGAGCCCTGGGTTTCTCATAGAACAGGAGAGCCCCTGGATATCCACGTGGCCCCAGACCTCACCCTGGGCCCTTCGGAGGCAGAAGGCAGGCATCCCCGGGACCTCGGAGGTCCTGGCAGCCCTCCCCTCCCTCTCAGATCCCAAGGCGCCGCTGCCCGCTGCCTGAGCGCCCCCCGCTTCTCCCCGTGAGCCAGAGAATCATGAATTGTTTTAAAGGAAGAGGAGAGTGTGGTCCCCCCCCCCCCAACGTTACACACCAGCTTCGTAACATAGGCGGCTTTCATTTTAGGCTGTAGCTGTGACTCTATCCGAGGTGTGTGAACTGAATAGTTACAGATGGAATGTGTCTGAGACGCCCACCCACGGGAGCCCTGTGTCGGGGGAGCCCCGTGTCGGGGGGAGCCCGTGTCGGGGGGAGCCCCGTGGGGATGCCATTATCGATGGTTTCATAAGCACAGTGTCGATGTGTTGCTGTTTGCCAAGAGTGTCTCTGGTTGAAGACGGGCGATTTTTAGTTCAAGTGAGAGACCCTGACTCAGCCATAGTTTTCCTCTTTCCTGCAGCTCAGGACCATCCCCTGTGAGGCTTCCCCTTCCCTTGCTCTGGGCCTCTGCACTTAATTCTAGCCTGGACCTGAGCTTCCCAGGAAACGACTTGGGTCCCAGAATGCTTTGTGTGTGGACATTGCTGCCGTCTCCATTGTGTTTGGTGCGCCACAGGCTGTGCATAGCGGTGCTCCAGGGACAGGGTTCACACCTCAGCGCACGACCTGCACAGCTGTTCGCGGCTGCCCTGCTTGAGTTCCCACCCACTTGCTGGAGGCTGGGTTGGCCCTAGAGCTATCACTTGTCCCAGCTCAAGAGACTTAAAACAACAGATCTATTCTCTCATGGTTCTGGAGGCCAGAAATCCAAGATCAAGGTGGCAGCAGTGCTGGTTCCTTCTGGAGGCTCTAGGGGAGGAGCCTTCCTTCCTCTTCTGGCTTATGGCTGCATCACTCCAACCTCTGCGTCTGTCTTCAGGTGGCCTTTTCCTCTGTGTCTGTGTCATCTTCTGTCTCTTAAAGGGCACTTGTCATTTAGGTGTGGGCCCCACCCTAAATCCAGGATGATCCCATCTTGAGATCCTTAACTTCGTCACATCTGCAAAGACCCTTTTTCCAAAGAAGGTCACATCCACAGGTTCCAGGGGTGAGGACGTGAACATAGCCTTTAGCGGCCACCATTCACCCCAGTTCAGCATTGTAACCCTAACAGTGACATGCGTGCAATCCACGGTTGGCAAATACATGCCCACTGCAGAGCTGGGCCAGTGGCTCGTGTGCCACGGGATGGCTTTTGAGACTTTAAAACGCATGTTGGGTAAACGAGAAACGAAAAGCTGGGCCTAAACTTATAGTAAGCGTGGCTTCCCAGGCGCTCCACGCTCGCCAGCGCCCGACACTGAGTGTGGGTCACCACCCCGAGCACTCCCACAGCCCGATGGGGCAGCCGTGCCGGGCACCCTCATTTTATAGCTGAGGAGACAGAGGCTGAGGGGATTGTTGAAGGAACTCACTCAAGACGGGAAGCGGTGAGTCTAGAAGGGAAGGGGTGCCAGTAGATGGGAACAAGGAGGGAGAAAGAGGTTGATGTCCAAAGCCAAGAATAGATGGATTCTGGACTGTGTGTCTGTCCTGGTGGGGGCACTCAGGTGAAAGTACATTTTCACACTTGCTTCCTGAAACAAACAGATGTGAGGTTTTGCAAACTGGATTAGCGGGCAAAACCCAATAAAATGTGAGAACATGAAGGCCTTAGTACATAGAGTTGAGCGATTGGTGTGGCGTTTGGGAGAGAACAAACGAAAAAGAAGGGGCGTAGCTGACGGTGAAAAGCCCTGTGGCAGCAAGGCTGGAGGACGTGCATGTGACCTCTCTCTCTGGGGGCTGGCCTGGAGGTGAGGGTGTTATGTTGCTGGGCTGGGTGCCGGGGGCCCAGGCCAGGGGGCCCGGCGTGCTTGCAGGGCTGACGGGGGCTCCCACGGGCTCCCAGGAAGCTCACAGAACCTGAGGGCCTCTCCCAGCCGCCCGTTCCGTCTGAGGGTGGGTGACCCGGGTGACCCTCCCCCCGGTCCTTTTCCCTTAGTCTGTCGGTGATGTCCTTGTCATTGCTAAACCCACACTGTCCTGAGCCCCTCAGCTGGACACTCGTGCGAGTACCACCATCACCCCCAGTTTCCTTAGAAGGGAACTGAGTGCGGCGCATCCCCACATTTGAAAAAGCCCCCGTTGCTTCTGTGTCCGCCCGCTGTGCTACCAACATTTTCTTTCAAGTGTGTAAGTTGTATCCGCTCCCGCCTCCCCTTATGAATCCCACCAGCCCTCCTGGGTCCTACGTCCCCTGATGTGACATCAGCGGGGTCCCTGTTCCTGGGGCTCGTGCGCAGCTCTGCTCTTGGGCCGCACCTCTCCACCGCCCTGGTCCTCCATCTGGATGGTTCCATCAGCCCCCCGCCTGCCCCGGTCTCCCCCACCATTCTCCCTGCTCTGAGCAGCCTGCGGGACCCATTTCAAATGCACACTTCCTCCCGGCCCAGCCCCTGGGCTTCACATTCACAGCCCTTCATGGTTTGGCTCCAACCGCATCCCTTCTCTTCCCTGCCCGTGGACGCGTCCCCAGAAGCCTGTCCACAGCCGCACTGACTTCCCCGAGTGGGCGCCGCTTGCTCCAGCATCCCGCCCGGCGTCCCGTTTACTCCCCTAGCAGCCCTCTTCCTTCAGGCCTTGGGACCCCCTCCCAGGCAGCCTTTCCGCCCTCCCAGCCTGTGGGCCAGAGGAGATGTCTGCCTTGCACGCTGCCACAGCGCCCCCTGCTGCCCCGCCGTGCCACCGCTGGGGCGGGACGGGGCTTGTGGGCTTGTGTCCGCGGCTGCTGCCCCACCCCCCAGCCCATCGCTCTCCGTGGGGGGCTGTGTGTGTTTCAGCCACTGATGTGTCCCTGGCACCTAGGCTGGGCTGGCATCAGGAGGAGCCCCATGGACGTCCGTTGGGTGGTTAATCCCCTGAGAAGCTGGGGGACAGGACCTCCCATGCCCACGCTTTCTGTTAAGCGTCCGCCCAGAGTGGCCTCAACCATCTCCTCGGGGAAGTAAGTCAGGGAAGGTGGAGCAGAAGCTGCCCTGCACCCGGTGCACGGGGACGCCCTGGGGGATGGCATGTGACTGCTAGGAGGGCCTGACCCCGCAGTGGTGCTCGGGGGCTTGCGGTATTGACTGCCACCAAAGGGGTCCCGGCCTGGGGGACCCTCTGCTCCCCATGTCTCTGCCCTCAGCGCCAAGGGTCGGCGTGTCGCGTGGAAAGCCCACGTGGCTTGTTGCCGGGGGCTGAGTTCTTGCTCCAGGGTCCTAAGCTTTGTGTCTTGCCTTCAGATGCAGCAGAAGGTCAAGGTAACGACGTGCTTTGACTTACTCATCTTCCTCTTCCGCTTTGGCCTCTACACTTCATGTCCACCCCCCCTCCCCTCCCCTCCCCTCCCCATTTCTCTCGTTCCTTGTCGCAGCTCTCCACCCCGCGCCCCCGTCCCCTTGTGCTCACCGACCTGGCTGAAACCACGACCATCTTTAGTTTTCCACGTGCGTTTCGGGGTGCTGGGGCGGGCGTGGAGGTCCTATTCAGGACTCACGCCCACTGGCGGTCACCCCTGCGAAGCACCCAGAGGCCTGCCCGCAGGCAGCTGCGCAGAGATCAGGAGGCTCAGGGCGCACCTCCTGGCCCTGGCCCATCCGCTGGGAACAGCTTCCGCTGGCTCTGTCACCCATCCCACCCCACACCTGCCGCCAAGCGACACCCGCATTTTCCCTGGGCCCATCTGGCGCCCGCCTTGAGCCCGGCGAGCACCAGGGCAGGCAGGTGAGGAGCCTGAATGCAGCCCGGGATGGCGGAGTGACTTACGCTGGCGCCTGCTCAGTCGGTTGGTTAGAACTGTGGCCCGAGTTTCCCACAGGCCCAGGGCTCTGATGAGGCTTCCAGTCCCCGGCTTATCCAGGGCTAAGGCATGGCCTCTGAGTCCCCCCACGCAGCGGCAGGGGTGGGGTCCACTCAGTGGCCTGAGTGCTGGCCTGCAGAGGTTGCTTTGTAGAGTCCCCAGGTCCCTCTTGGACGCAGGTGGGGAGGAAGCCCAAATAACTCACTGGACCAGAGCAGCCGTCCGTGGGTCCTGGGCCCTCCACTCTGGGGCTGGGACAAACTTCTTCCTGCTGCCCAGCGGAGCCCATCCAGCCATCTGCCTCGCCCCTTCTCCATCAGTCACTCACGCGGTGCCGGGCTCCCTCTTGGCCTCCCTGGCTCCTGGGCCAGCACATGGACCCAGGGGTGGCGCTGAGCCCTGCCATCCGGTGCCCCTCTGCTGGGCGGAGCTGCCGTGTGGCCCACAGTCTCACAACGTGGTGGCACCTGCCAATGGGGATGGGTGTCGGGGACTTTGCCGCATGTCACATCGGGGGGAGGACGAGAGGTCCGGGGCAGGGCAACACGTTCCCGGCCGCTCTGCACCCAGATGCGGGGACAGAGACGTTTGGGTGGCCCGGGCTGCAGGGGTCTGAGTTCGTCAAGGGGGTTGGGCTTTCTCACCATAACGGAGGGCCTGGTCAGGCGTTCTGCCTCGTGGCCGGGGACCCTTTGCTTCCGCGTCAGTCACCAACTCCGCCCTTTGCCTTTTGCAGAGGGTCTCAGTGCGGACTACGTGAAGGGGGAGAACCCGGAGGCCGTTGTGTGTGAGGAGCCCCAAGGTGAGGACCTCCAGGTCACTGTCTTGCTGAAGGCCTCCTAGCGGCTGGGCCCGGCACCGAGCAGACCTGGGCTAGGAAAGCAGGGATGCTCAGAGGTGGCCATTTCTAGAACTCCCAGCCAGAACGATGGGCTGATGCCAGGGACACGGGGAGCACAGCCAGGGCCGTCTGCTCACCGTGCGGGCTCAGCCTCTGCTCCCCGCCCGCGGAGACAGACTCGCGCCAGCCAGATGCCGGCGGAAGCTGTGGGGATCCTTTAGACCTCGACCCGGGCCCTTTCCATCTGAAAACTGCCACACGC